>NC_089580.1:190694142-190996642 GCF_019320115.1 Miscanthus floridulus
CTCCGTCTCTGTTTCCTGATGCTACCAGGCGTGTTGTTTGTCTGGTGTGCCATGGGTGTTTGGTTGGCCGCCGTTGTGTGCCACAACTAAGGCCCTGTTTTAGATCCAAAAATTTTTGGATTTGGTACTGTAGCACTTTCGTTTGTATTTGGTAATTAGTTATATTATAGACTAATTAGTATGAAAGTTTCGTCTCGCGATTTCTCACCCAACTGTACAATTAGTTTTTTTTCCGTCTATATTTAGCACTCCATACATGTGCCGCAAGATTCGATGTGATGGGTACTACGTAAAAAATTTTGGCTTTTGGGGAACTAAACGGGGCCTAAGATAAGGCAGCCACAGTTCCGACGCATGTGTTTGGTTCATTAAAAGCTTTAGGCTCGCCACCACTTTTTCGACTGAGTGAAGCAGAAAATCTCACCACAGCTTAGGCGGTCAATTCCATCGCCGCAACTTCGGCTCGCCACAGGAGCGCGTGGCGAACTATGGCCTGAAACTAAACACGCCCGCTCGCGCCGGTTGGAATGTAGAGTCTAGTAGCCAACTAGTACTATTGTGCCTAACCCGAACACATGTTCCAGAACGCACGGGCCAACCACCAGGAGCTGACGAGTCCCCCCGTGCCATGAATGCTCTCCGTGCACGCCTCGGGGGTTTGCCTTGCCTTGTCCGTATGCCGACAATAACACAGACAGTGCAGTAGCCATTCTGATCACATGCGGACATGCCTGATTCAGGCATGCACCAATGTACTATGTAATTTTCAGACGGATTCACAATCCCCGTACATGAAAGCGACAATGAGCAGTACATGACCCGTAAATGGAAGCGCCCGGACCGTACTGCGACCCCAAAACACGTGAGCCTAATGGAGATGGAGTCCTGCAAGCAAGTCAACTTCAGCATCCGCATCCTCCGAATCCCACCACCCTTTACCGCTCACCAACCGATCGGTTATTTTCACCTGTTAGTCTTGATCGTTTATGTGCTGATGCCGTTTTGTTACGAGAGAAAAACATTGAGCAGGTGTTTGTCACCCGTCCACCCTGGTACCCAGTGCGCGCGCGGTCGACCCACGCACGTCGCGCGCCGCTATAAATCCCCTCCACGACTCGCTCCCGCCGCCACGCAACGCAACGCAACGCAACCGAGCGAGCGCGCAGCTCCACTCCACGGGCTAGCAGCGGTAGCATCGCATGCATGCAATGGCGTGGTGGGGCGGCAGGAGGCCGATCCGTTCCCGTCGTGGACAAGTGCGACGCGTCCCGCCTCGGCCGGGGCTCCACGGTGGTGGCGGACCTGGACGCGCGCTGCTCCGGTCCCCGGACGCCTTCCCCTATTACGCGCTCGTCGCCTTCGAGACGGGCGGCGCGGCGCGCCTGGCGCTCCTCCTGCTCCTATCGCCGCTGGCCGCGGCGCTGCGCGCGCGGTGTCGGAGTCCGCGGGGCGCGGGTGCTGGTGTTCGCGGCCACGGCGGGCGGCTCGCGTGGCCGACGTCGAGTCCGCGGCGCGCGCCGTGCTGCCCAGTTCTACGCCGCCGACGTGCACCCGGGCGCGTGGCGGGTCTTCTCCGCGTGCGGCGGGAGAAGGCTGGTGCTCACCGCCGCGCCGCGGGTCATGGCCGAGCCGTTCCTCCGGGGGTACCTCGGCGCCGACGCCGTGGCGGGGACGGAGCTCGCCGCGTGGCGGGGACGCGCCACGGGGTGGGTCGACGCGATCCGCGGTGGCGTGCTCGTCGGCGAGAGCAAGGCACAGGCGCTGAGGGAGATGCTCGCCGCCGGGGAGATGCCCGATGTCGGGCTCGGACACCGGAGATCGGATTACGCCTTCATGAGCATCTTCAAGGTCGCGCATATCTTAATCTTAATTAACAAACAAAAAACTTGGAACATATTGCCAATGCTGCAACGCTAGTACCTCTTCACTTTGCATGCCTTGAATTCATAATGGGTTTTTGTGAGAAAAAAAAAACCAAGAGTGTTAAGCATTCAAGAGGTACACCTGCGCTAGAGGGGTCGATAAAAAATTCTTCCACCCACACTTCGTAGTTCATATATACGTATGGTGATGAGTTGGGGAGCTCAAGTCCCTCCTACCCATCGGAGCGCTATGGAGTTAAGAGAGAGATAGGAGGGGAGGAAAGAAAGAGGAAAAAGGAGATGAAGAAGTGGGGAATGAGGGGCTAGAGGAAGAAGAAGAAAAATGAGCACCCCCTGAAATCCATTCTTGCTTTCGCCCTTGATCCTCAATGATAGCATTAGAGTCGCTTGGTCAATCCACAATAAGATCCCTTCATTAGGTTTGCGCGGGGGGGTTCTGAGACCAAACTACATGTCCGTTTGGTAATGATCCAGATTGTAAAAGAAACGTTCCAAATCCAGATTCTCTAGAGAAGTGTTTGTCTCAAAAATAGAATCACTTGCTAGAACTGTTTGGTTGGCTGTTTAGATTCATATTATTAAAAGGAGCGAAACCGTGTGAAACCACTCTCTATCGGCTTTTCGAGCCCCAACAAAGGAAACGTGAAACGTTTCTGTTTTGAATCTCTATCCTGTCCAACAAATGTTTGGAGCCAATTCTTGTGTTTTTCGTGAGAAACGGAAACGGTTCACCCAGCCAAACAGGGCCTACATCTCCCTGAACATTTGCAGCAGCAGGTCGCATGTTAATAAAAATATTTGATGTATAACCAATGCATGCCAGTTATCACTTTGCGTACTTTGAATTCATATTCAGGGTTTTGTGAACTAGCATTATTCAAGAGGTATCGTCTGGTCAGTACAAGAGAGTCTTCTAAAATCTATTCTCTAAAGAAGAGTCATGTCAGGTTGCATATGCACCCCCCCCCCCCCCCCCCCCCCCCCCCCCCCAACAATCTCATCAGTAGTATTCTCTTCGCATGTTGCATATGCAATTATGCATCTACCGATCCAGAGAACTAAACTAAAAAGGAGGACAAGGGACAAGATCGTTCACGCCGCATGTCAACATATGTTACCAAGTAGAGAGCAGCACGCATACATCAAGTGATCAGATGACGGCAACCATTCGTTACATTACATCCTTGTTGTGTTTGGTTTTGTACACAGGTTGGTCGTACAAGTTTTGGTTGTGACTTGTTAGCGGACAAGTTGAGGAGAGTTGCATGCAGCAGCCAGCATGCATCAGTTAACACTGACAGACTCTGAGATGACTTTTTCTGAGTACGCAGGAGGCCTACCTCGTGCCGCGGACGCCGGTGGAGGCCGTGCGCGCGGACCAGCTGCCGAAGCGGGTCGTCTTCCACGACGGCCGCCTCGTGCAGCGCCCGACCCCCGCTCGTGGCCCTCCTCACCGTGCTGTGGTTCCCCGTCGGCCTCCTGCTCTCCCTCGTCCGCGTCGCCGCGGGGGTGCTCGTCCCGATGCGGTGGCTCCACGTCGCGTTCCACGCGCTGGGCGTGCGCGTCGTCGTGCGGGGGGCGCCACCGCCGCCGCCGCGCGCTGACGGCGACGCGGCACGCACGGGGGTGCTCTTCGCCTGCTGCCACCGCACGCTCCTGGACGCCATCTTCCTCTCCGTGGCGCTGGGCCGGCCCGTGGCCGCCGTCACCTACTCGCTGTCCTGCCTGTCGGAGTTCCTGTCCCCGATCCGCACCGTGCGGCTCACCCGCGACCGCGCCGCCGACGCGGCCACCATCAGGCGCGTGCTCGCCGAGGAGGGCGACCTCGCCATCTGCCCCGAGGGGACCACGTGCCGGGAGCCGTTCCTGCTGCGGTTCTCGGCGCTCTTCGCCGAGCTCACCGACGACGTCGTGCCGGTGGCGGTGGAGTGCCGGATGAGCATGTTCCACGGCACGACGGCGAGGGGGTGGAAGGGGATGGACCCCTTCTACTTCTTCATGAACCCGAGCCCCGTGTACACGGTCACGTTCCTCGACAGGCTGCCGCCCGAGCTCACCTGTGGCGGCGGGGGCAAGTCCAGCCACTGGGTAGCCAACTACGTGCAGAAGCTTATAGCCTCCACGCTGTCGTACGAGTGCACCGGCCTCACCAGGAAGGACAAGTACAGGAAGCTAGCCGACAACGACGGCGTAGTTCCTGTAAACACCGACGATGGTAGGAAGAAGCGCATGGCTTTGTAACTTCGCCGATGTAGATTGCGTAATAATAATCATGTCCTGGTGGTACTGAATATACTGCCAAACGACTACAGTATTTTTCTCTCATAATAAATCAGCTTCAGCCGGTTTATCAGTCGGCTTTAATATCAGCCGAACAGGCCCGCCTACTGGACACGACATGGCGTTAGAACAGCAGCTTCTCTCTCTTTTCTTTTACCAGTCATAAAACGCGGGTGTCTTCACTTTTCTTGAGAGTGAGAGAGAAGGACAAACAGAGTTCCATTAGTCACATGATGCAGCTAAATCGATGGACGCCGACGAAGATACAGAGTCTGGTTCATGGTCTTGCACTCTTGCCACAGCAGAGGACCATCTACAACGTTACAAACTCTGGATACACGAGAAATAATACATGCAGAGAACTCATAATACATTTGAGTTTTAATCTCGGCTATCTTAATTCCCATCACCAACCGTCCGGCCTATCCATGCTTAGATCCAATAAAGCCTTAGCAGCAGTAGTTGCATCGGTCTCCAAAATAACACAATCCATTCCTAATGCAGTTGCCTGCTCTAGTCCCTTCAAACAAGCAGTCGCTTCAACATGCTGGGCTGTCAAACAATTTATCGAACCTGCTCGTGGCACTACCACCATGCTGAAGCGGTTTCTAATGACAAAACCCACCGAGCTTTAATTGAACTCGGGATAAAATCCCATCACATTCTCTGAAAAGCCCATCAGAGGTAATTTCGGATACCACTACAGATAGCAGAGAGACGACATAGGAGAGCTCGAGACGACTTCGTCCAATCCTTTGCGATAGCATTCAGACCACGGAAACACCTTCTCGCCGGTTGCCAGTTCAACTTCAACACTCACGAAAGAGAGGGCACAACCATTGCCTACTCGGGTGAAATCCCAACACTATTAATGACCGTATTTTGGGCCGATGATACATAGTATTCACTCTGTCAAAAAAGGTCATCCTAGGTTTGGAGTAAGTCAACTTTGTTAAGTTTAACCAAATCTATAAAAAATAATATCAACATTTTTATCTCCTCATATATTTATTATAAAAATATTTTTATTATTCGCTAAATGAAACTTATTATGCATCATAAATATTAGTATTTTTTTAATATATGTTTGGTTAAAGTAAAGACTGGTTAACTTCTCAAAAAGTAAAAATGATATTATGTTTTAAGGAGGGACTATGATCCAACAATTCTGATTTATTCTCATCATAATAACCTATCTTTGTAGATCCTATCGTAGTCTTCAAGATTCTCTTTTCTCTTTCTGCTTTTGTACACCACCTTCCACTCAACCTCCCTTCGGCTCATCGCAGAAGCCCTCAAGTACCGATGTGCCTTCCATCACCCCCTCCACCGTCTTGACTCTTCCTTCTAGGCACTTGCCCCTACCGCTATCATTAGCCCAACACCGCAAAACCCAAATTTATGCTGAGTGCCATAAAACATGTAACACTGAAGATTGACTGTTGCAACATATCACACACTACAACATAACCCACCGTAGAGTGTAGATCCAGTTGCGTTTGTCTGCGAAGGAGCCTGGCCACCATGGAGGAGCTTGTCGTCAGCGAGGCCATACCTCCAGCGTGTAGTTCGTCGTTGAGAGAGACCCAACCATGGAGGATTTCATAGCCGAGAAACACCTCACCATAGAGGTGTCCACTTAGATCCACTTTGCTGCCATGGAGGCAAGGTAGGAAGGCGAGTGGGTGCAACGATGAGGGAAGAACAAGGATGGGCGCGGGCGGGTGGGGCCGTGAGGGAGGAAAGCAGACAGTGAGGGAGTAAGGCGGTCAACGACGTCGAGGAGACGAGCAGCCGCATCGGGGCGACGAGCAACCGCATCATCGTCAGGGAGATAGGAACCGCGTGGGATAGGCGAGTAGCGGTGTGAGAGAGAAATGTGAAGACTGTTGGGCCGTTAACAGGCTGTATAGATTGTGGTCTAGTTAAAAAAGCGTCCGGCACGAAGGAAATAAGCCGGGCGCCTTGTAGGAGCATTTCCGTTTGTTTTAATCACGCAATGTTATACTATTCATCCTCAAAGTTAGATACCTCTTATATTGCATTACACACCCACTATTATTTTAAATTGGAGAATCAACTTAGCCCACAATTCTGGCATTTTGCTATAGTGCGCAGAGGAGCAGCAATAGGTGAAGCAAAAAAAAAAAAAAAAAAACTGTACCAGCTCTTAGCTGAAGCCACTCATGGCTCTAGCAAAGGCATAAAAAAGTTGCGGCTATATGTTATCCTGCCATATAATAATCCACAGTATCAATAAAAAGAAGCACGACAATATTCCATAATATTGAAAGAAAAAAAATGCGAATCTCCAGGCAGCTGCGCGGCCAGATCCCTCCCTCAACCCGAGCAGCCGCCACCGCGGATGCCGTTAAACCCTAACTACAACTATTTCTAGGGTTTTACCCGGCCCAATAGCTCCCCTTCCGTCTCTTCCCCTTCAACAACCGCAGCGCCGCCGCCGCCACCGCCACCTACACCGACTCGCCGGGAGCGTCGCCGGAGGAAAGCGCCATGGATCGGTACCATCGGGTGGAGAAGCCGCGGCCCGAGGCCGCCGCCATCAGCGAGAACGAGATCCGCATCACCACTCAGGGCCTCATCCGCAACTACGTCACCTACGCCACCTCCCTCGTCCAGGTACCGAGCTCTTCCGGTAGTCGTTGTGCTGTTGGGACGACTTGTCGACCCCGCCCACGCTTCCTACATCGCTCTGCTTGGGCTCCGTGCGTCAGACCAGATCTTGCTGCCGCTTGTGGAGGCGGCAATAATTGCTGAGCGCGGAAGTCCTGCGGTGTTGAGGAGTGAGGGTGTTGGATCGGAGCATACGGATTTTAGAGTAGGCGTGGTGGATTACGGTGTGTCCTATATGGTTGCCTAGTTGCTGGCGACGTCCTTCTGGTGAGGTTTGTCATCAGTTCGGCGATTTGCTCCCCCATTGTGTTTATCACATAAAAACCTCGAAGTTCTTGCAAGGTAAGGCGGAGCATATATTCATACTTGAGCTATGGAACCGTGCACAGTGATGATTTGTCGACCATTTATTCAGAATATAAGGGGGTGTTTGGATTTAGGGACTAAGGAGGTGTCACATGGTGTTCGGATACTAATAAAAAACAAAATACAGAATCCATCAGTAATCCGCGAGGCGAATTTATTAAGCCTAATTAATCCGTCATTAGCACATGCTTACTGTAGCACCATATTGTCAAATCATGGACTAATTAGGCTTAAAAAATTCGTCTCGCAAAACAGTCTCAATCTGTGTATTTAGTTTCGTAAATAGTCTATATTTAATACTCTATGCATGTGTCCAAACATCCAATGGGACAACGATTAAAGTTTAGGAGGTGGAACCAAACACCCCCTAAGGTGGTTGGAACCATGTAGCATTGAGTGACGATTTGTCGACCATTTATTCAGGATATAAGGAAGCTGAGACAGTTTTTTTTTCCCAATGGTACCGTCATGCTGGTCTAGTACTATTATCCAGGTTTTAGCTATTCTGATGTTGTATGTGATGTGGTACGCTTGATTTTGCAACTGGTGCGTAGTGTGTTGGTTAAGTATTGTAGGTTTGGTATCAACAATTGATTGCATGTGCCCTTTTTGGTTCAATTGAAGTGCGCCCTGCAGTGTAACCATTAGCACATCTTTTGATAGTCTGCTGTTCATCAAGCTATTGTTATTGAATTGAGTGGTTGACTGGTTGTTGCCCATATCAATCAATAAAGGTGGATATCCCCTGATATCATGTTGTGCAGTCAAGATTGACACTTGTCTTGATCTGAACCGTTCATTCCAAAGCTAACCATACAGAAGTTATCTACCACAACTCCACTGTCATTTTTTTGCCAAAAGGATGTGAGATCCAAATCAAAATAGGAAATATTGCTAGTTATTTTGACATTATGTCCAACCACTTGCTCATCCCCATATCTTACATATTTGTGTCCTTTCCCCAGCCCTCTTTGCTTTAGTTTTTAGCAGACCTCCTCTTGCCTCAGAAAATACTTGATGACGAGTCTGCAACTTGTGTGCATTGTTGGACATTGACTGTCCTCAGTTCATCTGAACTTCTCGGATGGCATCCAATGTGGACCTAACACATGATCTATGGGAGCTCCTTTATACGATAACTCATAGGGCTTGTTTGGCAGGGCTGTAGCTCCTCCAAAAACAGCTTCGGCTCAAGCTTCTGTTTTTGAGGCCATTCTGAAAAACGTTTGGCAAAATAGCTTTTTTTTTCTGGAATAGATGAAAGATGTTGAATGTCCATAGTGCCCTTGTCTATTTGATCTAGTTATTTGACTTTAATTAGCAATTTAAGTTTAATTATAGTCCAATCACTAAAGAATACTATTATTTTTTGAGGAGGAAAAGAATACTAGTACTGCATTGCCCTTATCTGTTTCCCTCAAAAGAAAACATTGGCCCTATCCGTTTGGACCATTCCTACGACATCCATCCAATTTCATCCCCTTCTCGGCCCTTCCTTTCTCTCTGTCCACGTCTCTCTCTCTCTTCCTTCGCTTCCGGTACGAGTGCACGAGCGGCGGAGGTGGGGCCCGTCCAAGTGGAGTGCTGCACGAGTGGAGTGGCCACAGCAGCCTCGCCCTTGCGACTCCTCACGCAGCTGCGCCCCGTCAGTGCTGCCTTGGTGACGGCATCCCCGTGCCTTGGCAGCCCCGCACCAGCGCCCCCCTAGCTCGACGCACCTCCGTCCGCCCGGCGTCTGCAACTCCACCGCGCCGCCTTCGTCCGCCTGGCTTCTGCGACTCCACTCCGCAGCACCTCCGTCATCTATGGACTTCCCGCTCCGACTACCCCTACGCGTGCGAGTGAGGGGCATCTAGGGACGAGTGTGCAAGGATAGAGGTTGGAGCCAGGTGAAGCTTGTTTTTTCAGCTTCACCCCCTCAATACGGCTCCAGTCACCGCGATATCAGGAGCTTCAAGGCCGAAGCTATTCCCGCAGAGACCCTTTGGTGGGCGAGACGTAGAAACAGCTCCCGAAGTTGCTTGGGAAGCTGTACCAAATGGCCCCATAGAGGATAAACTGCACCTGAGCTCAGATAGAGCATTCAGTTGGTTCATGTGAACAGTTGTTTATTTTTTTTGTTTGCAGTATTTCACAGTAATCCAATGGACATCATCTTAAATTCCTTGAGACATTAAACAACTGTTGTAGCCAATGGGAACTGTTACCGATGTTGATGTTTATTTGTCGAGAAGTGTGATTGCAACCTCAATTTCGGGAATGACAATGCCAAGCAGCCCATAACATAATACTTGTGATCATTTTGTTCTTGTACAAATCTGATTTGCAATTTATGCATAAGTAGATAAAATCTGAAGTACAGTATCATCCATAGTAGTCACCTAATTTATGCATATTATCTATCTTATATTAGCTTTTCAAATCAGGAAAAACGGGTGAAAGAAATTGTGTTGAAGGCTATGGGACAGGCTATAAGCAAGACAGTGGCTATTGCTGAGATCATAAAGGTTGGTTTGCCAATTCCATAAATTCTCTAGTTTTAGTCACCATCTTGTATACTCTTTTGTGTTATTCGTATCTCTAATGAACTGCAGAAGAGGATTCCTGGTTTGCATCAAGATACAATAATCAGTTCTGTCAGTATTACTGATGTATGGGAGCCCATTGAGGAAGGCCTTGTACCGTTGAGTACTTGAGTTTCACAACACTGGTTTTATGGTTGATATATTGTTGGATCATCCATTTGATTTTTATTGATTTATGTTGTATGATTGCAGATTGGAGACGACTCGTCATGTTTCAATGATATCAATTTCCTTGTCACCTAAGGAGCTTAACAAGAATTCACCCGGGTATTCTGTTTATTTTGCTTCCTTTATGATGCCATTTTTTTAGTTTACCAACTGATACCTAGCTGGGTTATTAGAGTGCAGCAATATTTATTCTATTTGGAAGTAATATTTTTTGTTCTTTTGCAGGTATCAAGCTCCTCTGCATTTAGATCTTAAGCCACAAAGATACCAGCAACCTCAGCAATATCAACAGCACCAGCCAAGACAAAATCCTGTTCAAACAGGTGAAAATCTGTCAGTAAATTGATTCTGTTTTTTTTTATCAAGTGCTAATCTGTTTATATCGTATTGAAGATTCATATGGACGTGGCCGAGGTAGAGGCAGGGGGCGAGGAAGGGGCTGGGGTAGCAGGGGTGGGTATGGTGGATACGAATATGATAACCAAGGAGGTTATGGTGGGTATGGACACCAAGGTGGATATGGACATCAAGGTGGATATGGAAACAAGGGAGGATATGGCCACAACCAAGGTGGTTATGGTGGTTATGGTTACAACCAAGGTGGATATGGAGGCTATGGTATGTACTAAAATGAATGCTTGTTTATATGTTTAGCTTTTAAACAACATTGCTGAAGCATTTGTAATCACTACGCCAGGAATTCAGTCCTCCAGATTGCTTCAGTTCATATATTTAGCTTTTCTTGGTTTCATCTTGTTGGTTCTATACAATCATGTATGATGATAATATTTTTGGTATCAGAAAATGGAGGTTGGAACTACAACCGGAACAGAGGAGGTGGTGGTGGTGGTGGCCGAGGACGAGGCAACTGGGGCTATGGTGGTATGTACAGTCTGTCACTCTGTCAGTCTCAGTAATCTTTGCGCTATAGATTTTTGCATGAGTTACCTCACCTCACTGACTTGCCCTTCTGACCATGACTGTTGTTTGGGTATATCAAGTAATAAATATTATAGGGGATCAAGACTGTTTGTTTTCTTTGTTTTCTTCAGTAGCTGTCTCTTTCTTGGTTCCTAATAACGGAAATTATTTGCCAAGCAGTATCTTAGATTGGATGGTGACTATCCTGTAGCAAGAAGGTTCTTAAAAAAAGTAGAATTGCAGCATGGTTGGTGTTTGTATTTTAATCATGATCTCATTGGTGGTTATCCCTTCAGATTAAGAAAAAGTTTGTGGGGGTCCTTTCTTCTTGTGCAGTGAAAGCCTTGAACAAACTTGTGGCACTATTACAGGTCCTGGATATGACCGAGGTGGCAGAGGTGCAGGTGGCCCTGGCGGCAGGGGCTATGTGCGAGGCCGTGGACGAATGGGTGGCGGCCGCGGGTGGGGCAACCAAAACTACTAGATCAAGGGTTGGATTTGCCAACCCGCATCAACCCGCTCATGCGGTTCTCTATGGCATTGGAAAAGAACCAAAAAAAAAAAAAAGATAAGGGCATTTTCCATGGCCGTAGTGCTGTTTCTTAGTCCTCCCAGATTTTAGTATAATCGCCAATGGTGCCTGTACCATTGCTTCAATTCTGTGGGATTTTGACATGAGTTGTTCAGTTTTCCCTGGGACATCTTTCCTGTATTTAAGACTGCATTTTTGATAGTCTATCAGTATCCAGTTACGCCTTTTTCCGCCCTTTGTATTTTGATGATAATTTCGTCCAATTGATTGTCGTTTGGCTCCAGGAAAAACTGGGGAATCTGTTGTACTGTAGTGATTCTATGGCCCTGATTGGAACTGCTTATAATTGAGAATTCCACCCAAAGGATTTGATTAGATTCTTGGTAAACCTAAAACTACAAGATTCTTTCTTGATTATTTAAACTTTCTCGATTATTTAAAAATTATTATTTAAACGTACTCGATTATTTAAAATTCAGGAGGCGAAAATAATCTGGAATTGAACTAGGCTTTCTGGATTATTTAAAAATCATCAGGAGGTGAAAAGAATGTGGAATCGACCTAGCTTTCTGGATTATTTAAAAAATCAGGAGGTGAAAAGAACGTGGAATTGACCTAGCACCTAACAATCCTGTACCGCTGAGGGGCGAGGCGCCTTTTCCCCACCGTCGCTTCAGTTCGCAGTGATTTGAGGAAGAAGGGAACAAAGTCTTTTATACTCAGAATAATCAGGAGAGGTTCGGCTGATGTTTTCTGCGGCTGCTAAGTCAGTGAGAGAAAAATACTGTACCGTGCCTGATAAGTCAGATTGATAAGTTCGAAAGAAAAACACTAGCAGAGATTATTGAGACTGCAACTTATAAGAAAATTCAGTGGAACAATAACCACAGTAGTGACTTGAACCTGAAAGGAACCTATAAATCTAGGTTTATGTTTTTGGGTCTGTTCGGTTAGTATTAAAGCCGGCTGATAAGTCGACTGAAGCTGATTTATTGTGAGAAAAAAATACTGTAGATTCTAGCTGATAGGCCGCCTAATAAGTGCAAGCGAACATACCCTTTACTAGTACTCTTTCGGTTTTAGTTTGTAAGTTGTTTTTAGCTTTTTCTAAATTTATAGTTTTTACTGTGTAGTTAGACATAGTGTAGTGTATCTTTTTTTTCTCTCTCGATTACGCAAAATGTTTGCGCGTCTATGTATTAAGGTAGAGAAAACAATTTAATACAACACGCCTTCGTGGCGTCCTAGGGGCCAGAAGAATTTTACATAGATGTTTAGAACCTCCCTAGTGTACTAAAAATTATATTGTTACATTGGACAATGATCAATCCAAATTGCGGCGCCGGCTAGGAGGCCTATGCTCGAACCGCCGATCGACGGCAGAGCCTCTTGCGCTGACCCACGTCGTCGTCCGGTGGGAACAACACACGAAACGCTTGCAATTGCCGGGATCACCGCTGTAGATTTCTATCTCACATTAGCTTTGTCTTAAGTCAAATGTTATTATCTTTGACCATCAATTTCAAAAAATCCTTAGTTTCATAACATATGAAAAATATATTATGAAAGTACTCTCTCCATTCTAAATTACAAGACGCTTTGGCTTTTCTAGATACATAGTTTTTTGTTATACACCTAGATATATACTATGTCTACATATACCTAATAAAAGAAATATATTTAAAAAGCTAAAATATCTTATAATTTAGAACAAATGGAGTATTTGTTATAGTGAACATAAAAACATAATGTCATGAGCCCATATAGATTTTCTAAAATCAATGGTCAAAGGTACGACAACAGGACAAAGGTAATACGATATAGAAAAATAGAAGGAATACTACCTTCGCCTCAAAATTGATGACACTTTGGCTATGAATCTGGACATGTTTGTCCAGATTCGTAGCCAAAGTGTCATTGAGACAGGGGGTAGCGTGTATCTAGAAAAACCAAAATAACTCATAATTTGAAATCGAGGAATTACTCGACATGGATGCACAACAATGAAAAAAAGGGCAATTTATCAGTTTCACACCAATTTAACCATAATGTAAAAATTAAAATTGGGATGATTCAATTGGTTGGGATAAGAGCGGTGTTGTCTCATTCTTTATTGAGTTGTTCATCAGCATGGTGAGATATGCTTGATTGTCAATCATAAATCTATCATAAGAATTTCTGGTGTTGAATATCATCAGGCCGGTGAGATATGCTTTATTATCATCATAAGAATTTCTGGTGGGGCGATAGATAAAGCTTCTTTGCAGTCCCTTATCGAAACCACATCATTCTCGGTGAGGCGGTGAGCTGTCTGAGGGTGGGCACAGTATGGCACGGAGGAAGCTGACGAGCCGGGCGTCCCACACCGGCACTCGCCACGACGCCACACGACACCGGCAGCGGCCCTCATGATGGACTCGATGGATATTGGACACTGGATCCCCATCCCCTCCACTCCAGTCTCCAGTGCCACGTGCTGACGTGTGCATCTCTTGCGTGACGCGAAGGGGTCGCTGGGTCGGGCAAAACCGGCTAGCTACTGGACACGGCCCGATGAACTTGCCCAGGTATGCAGGCCCCGGCCTGACCACGCTGGGTCAAGTTCTCAAGCGAGGAGTGAACCTGGACGGGTTCCCGGCCTTGTGCGCAGCCCGGGCAGGTACACCATCTGCCGCGGCACGTCGCGGGTAGCTGCTGGTTATAAACAACGACGGCTCCTCCGCCTCGCCCTCGCCGTGGTGTCTGACCGTACGTCTTCGGCGACGAAGCATCGATCCGGGAGAGGTTCATCATTAGCTTAGACAGCTGGAGGAGGAGCTAGTAGGAAGAGGAGGCATGGATCAGCTGGTCGCCATGGCGATGGCCGCTCAGCCGGCGAGCCCCACCTCGCCGCACGTCGCGCACAAGATCCCGGCCGGCGACGGGCCTTACGCTAGGGCCAAGCACTTCCAGGTAAAAGCCGCCTCCATATATTTTGATTCCTGCATGGGCAATGCTTGCTTATGGAGGATTTTGAGTTGCTTGGTTTCCACTTTCCAGGATCTATATCAATCCTTAGCTGTTAGCTCATGCTCATATATACGACGATATCGGTTGAATATGTGAGATGGGATTTTCCTTTTACTTGTTTGTCATTTTCTGTTTTTGCGTAGCGATAGCTTGTTTATCACTTTGATGTCAACGCATGGTTGGTCTAGTTTAATTATAGTCCTCATTACTCATTACAGTTGGAATCTGGTGATTAATTTAATGTCACACACATAATCACATATATACCTTGAGATCTATAGGCACTTTCTGACTTTTGTACTACCTACCCGAGTAAAATTTAGCAAAGTCATTTGGGGTCCATTTTTGTTGCAAAAATGGTGAAAGAGCAAGCTTGTTTCCACTAAGAGTCTAAGACTATATAAGAGATGCCTTCAATCCAACCAAAACAGCAGTATGACATGTGAAAACTATAGCTAGCTTAGCTACCTCTCGGTTCCAAATTCTAATTCGTTCTGACTTTTCTAGGTACATATAGTCCTTATTACGTGTCTAGACATAATTTATATCTAGAATACATGGCACAAAAATATGAATCTACAAAGAACTAAAACGACTTGCAATTTGAAACTGAGCGAGCAGCTCGAAATAATCACTGTTAACATCAAGTACTAATTGACATGAACTTTATTTGAATGAATAATTAAGCTGGTGGAGAAGGACCTGGACGCGTCGATCGCGTGGTTCTGGAAGGCGATCAGCACGGGCGACAAGGTGGACAGCGCGCTCAAGGACATGTCGGTGGTGATGAAGCAGCGCGGGTACCTGACGGAGGCCATCGACGCCATCAGGTCGCTGCGGCACCTGTGCCCCAAGCAGTCCCAGGAGTCGCTGGACAACATCCTCCTCGACCTCTACAAGGCCAGCGGGCGGACCAAGGAGGAGATCGAGCTGCTCAAGCAGAAGCTCCGCAAGATCTACCTCGGCGAGGCGTTCCATGGCAAGACCACCAAGCGCGCCCGCTCGCACGGCCGCAAGATCCACGTCTCCGTCAAGCAAGAGACCTCGCGCGTCCTGGTGCGTCTCGATCCCCGCCGGCTTATTGTTCATTCACTTCCGGAAGTTCCAGTGCCAGTGCCAGTGCGTGCCATTACATATGATTCGATCTGTCTGACGCTAGCTAGCTTCGCCGCCGGACATGCATGCAGGGCAACCTCGCGTGGGCGTATATGCAGCAGCGCAACTTCATGGCGGCGGAGGTGGTGTACCGGAAGGCGCAGATGATCGACCCGGACGCCAACAAGGCGTGCAATCTCGCGCTCTGCCTCATCGAGCAGACCCGGTTCGCCGACGCCGAGCTCGTCCTCGCCGACGTGCTCGCCGGGAGGAACCAGGCGCGTGGCCAGCAGGACGGGAAGATCGTCCGGAAAGTGGAGGAGCTGCTGGCCCGGATCATGGCGCAGACGTGGCCGGGCGGCGGCGCCAACAACGGACGCCGCCGGGACGACAGCGGGAGCGAGAGCGACGACGATGACTGGGTCGAGAACCAGATGTTGGCTCTCCTGGACGTGGCGGTGCCGTACCGGAAGAAGAGCAGCAGGAGGCTGCCCGTCTTCGAGGAGATCTCGCCTGTCGTCTACAAGGAGCAGATGGCTTGCTAGAAGCTATAGATCAGTAGCAGCAGCATCTTTTAGGGCCGGGAGTGTCATCTCATCGAGTCTTGTCCAGCTCAAGCTTTTGGATGAACTCCGTGGCGCTAGCAGTAGCATCATCAGCAGAAAGGTAAAGCGCACAAGTGTGTGTGCCTTGTGAATCTGTGGAGCTGATGAGATGGTGTGCAGTAGCATCAGCAGAAAGGTAAAGCGTGTAAGTGTGTGTCTGTGTGCCCAATATATGCATCTGTGGAGATTTTGATGCTTGCATGCATGCTTGTGTGGATATTTATGTCATAATCGTGTGTACTCCGTATGTGCTTGTAATGTGTACATATCTTTGTTCCAAGTGCAAACTGGACCATCATCCCATTTCTCTGCTAGTCATCAGAAAGTGGTACGGCGTTTGAATCTATATGTTCTAAGATGCTCTCCATCCGGCACTGATGCAGCCTTAGCTTCTTTATAGAGAGATTTTTTTCTTTCTAGCTTGGATTCTCCGGGTTTTAGGAATCCGAATAGAAAATTCCCACAATCCTAGATTCTTATTCAAAAGGACTAGATTATTACAAGGATTTTAACTCACAGAATTTTAAAATCTCGAAATCCAGTAAAACTATTGGGATTCCTTTTATCTGGATTCTCAAAATGTCTTGAGATCCAAACGACACCTTAGTCAATGTCTGTTGGTGAGGTTAGAAATTCAACTTGTTTTGTATGGGTACACCTATCCTCCTCGTGGATTGAGTGAGATTGAGAGAGAAATTAGTTCATTTTCCCGTAGATCTCTTAGCGGGATATTTTTTGCCTAAGGAAAAAAAGATAGTCTCTCAAGTAGCGATGGCATAGCGAGAACAACTCCAAACGAGTAGAGCATTGGGGCTAGTTAGCCTTTGTGGCACCATTTCTGGTTCAGGTGGGCTAAGAGCAACTCAGCTAGATATCCTATTCTCTCCTCTATTCCTAAAACTTTGCAACATAAGAGGTGTGTAGCAGCTGTAGCAAATCTCCTGCCACATCTCTTCTTCCTTGTTTTTTTTAAGATCTCTTAAATCCCTCCTCATCTCTCCTAAAGTTAGGAGACAACAAACCTTAGAGAGAGAGAGAAAGGGTTGAGATGTGGGAGGATTAAGGTGAAGACCATAACAATAGAAACCTTACAAAGATATCAAGGAAACTCAAGTGTCACCAACACAGTTAGAAGTGGGTACATCAACAAGCTCTGCACTAAATTGCAGAATAATCACCTTATCGAATCATGATTTACAACAATATATGCTACTATTACAATTATTTAAAATACGAGAGAGCCCAGTTATAACTTTGAGCCCAACGATCTAGACATAACTAAGAACAATGTGATCAATGTCAACAACATCACACAGACGATGGATTTTGGTCCTGCGTTGTGATGGAAATGCACTCTCTATGGTTTTTCTTGTTCTTTCCTTTCTTGTGTTTCCTTCTTATCTGCAGGAACAACAACATCAAACTGAAGGAAATCTTGGCTACAGCCATAACATGTTAGATGGGATCTATAATTTCACATCACCAGCAATTGAAGTCCTTGCAAACTGTTAAGACAATGAGGAGGATCAGTGCAACCACGATGCCAAAAACGATGAGCTTCATCTTCATATTCTCCCACCACATCTTTTGTCGTATCTTTGTTCCCTGTTTTCGGAAATCTTGTGCCTACAGGCGAAATTAAAGCGATGAGTCTGGTGATAACCAGATAGATGGAACTAATGGATTCCACATGAGATCAATGATATATATGGTGAACCTGTGATCGGAGATCCTCCGTTTTATCGACAAGTAGTTCAATTTTTTCACCCCGATCTAGTACCTAATGACCAATGTAGAGCCGTTTGAGTATCAAGTTGTTAGTAAATTAAAGTAAGAAAATAGTTGATTCCTAAAGCTTCATCAATCCCCATAAGATTACTAATTGGTAACCACTATAGTAAAAGGACAGATCCACCTTCTCGATGTTTTGCATCATTACTCCCTTGACCTCTGTGACCTGAGCCTTCACTTTTGCAAGTTTGTCGATCTCCTCTGGGTGCTGGTCACAATATCTCATGTGCTCTTTAAGTTTAGGCCTAAAAGAAAAAACTTCCAATTAATAGTAAAAGTTACACAGGACATATATAAAAAAGCAAGGGAGGTTAATGAAACATATTAGGAGGCCATTAAGTACCCATATTCTCGCTTGAGGCCATTGATATTAGCACTTTTGGCTTTCCCTCCGCTATATTTCTTGGAAAATTCTTCTTTGACTCTCTCAATAAATCCAATTGGAAGCTGTCGCCCAGCTGATTCAGTAGCAACAACGCAGTATGCTGCAGATCAAAGACATTGTCACATGATTGTTGATATAATATAAAATTCACTTCCCCCCACTAAAATGCAACACTTGACTTGGTTCTTCATTATATTTATCAAGTAAAAAATTGTAAAGAAGGCAGGCCTCAATTCCCCAATGTACTCCATGATCGCCATCGAGTAAAAGTTGCAGAGACAATAGGATCACATTTATTGACATATAAGCACACGGAGAGAGAGAGTAAAGCAAGAACGAGGTGCATTACTGAATCCATCATGAATGTGGTAGTTGAATGTGTGCCCGTCGCAGTTGTAGTTGAAGCGATTGTTGTTGGCGGGGAGCTTCTGTAGGCACTGAGCGGCGACGGAGGCAAAGTTGCCGGAGACCTCGGCATGGTCTGCTAGCACAGTGGTGCCTCGCGCCACGAAGCTGTACACCAACGTACGTTGCTGCCCCATCTCTCCGACCACCGACGACGCCGACCTGTGAAGGGGGAGTCTCGGAGGTGGTGGAGCAAAGCGGTGGGCGGGAGTGGTGGAGGAGGGGAGGATGGGGGAAGGTTGTGGTGTTTGGAGGTGGTGGAGAATTGTGGTGGCTAGGAACCATGGATGCTAATGCTAAATTTAGACTAGTGGTGAGTATCATGTCACTTGTGGTTGCATGCTCCTTGCATATTTATTTCCATTTTTGAAATGCTATACTTATCCTTAATTAAGAGAGGGGATTACGTAGAAGTAAGGCTAAGGTTGGATTGGTTTCTTGTGCCGGTCCTAACTTTCATGGTGCCTTATACAATACAGTCTAAGCCATCATAAACTATGCAATACTTTGTCCTGGACATGCAAGCTACATTTATTAGGATTGTGCTTGTTTGCTAACATTTTGTGACCGCCCCCTTAAATAGATTTTACGAGACGGGCGATCCTGACCGTCTCCGTAAATAAAATGTCTGTCTTCGTAAATACATTTGCGATACGGTCAATTGTGACCGTCTCCGTAAATGAAAACATCCGCCTCCGAAAATCATCAGACATGTTATGAGGCGGTTGGATTTTGTGACCGCCCCCGTTAATGTTTGGGCAGTGTCTCCAATTTTTTTTTGTAGTAGTGCATGCTCAAGTTGCCCACGCACACAAAGGGACATTTCGGGACAGGCCGGGGACGAAGCCGAGCGAACCTAGATTTTTAAGCTCTCCCTCTCACCCGTGGTGGCTCTAGTCAGCGCATTTCAAGGAGTCTAACACTCGGAGCTAGGGCATCACGGAGTGTTTGGTTCATGGCACGGTGAAACAACTTCCATAGCGGTGACTGAAGTGGTACCAAACACTCCCTAGATAAACAAACAAAATTATCTCACGACTCCCCAAAGGGTGAAACCAAAAAACTTGGTGATATATAAATTTGTTGGGAAACAAAAAAAAAGTGGTGTTCGACGACATGTACTTCCTCTGCTCCAAACTACAAGCAGTGACGGGCAGGTAGGAATATTTTTTAAGTGTGGCAAGGTTTACAAAGATCAAACATTTACAATAAAATGTTATATAATTTATATATTACAGACGGACCGAGTTGCTTTAGCAAAAATGCTCTTCAAATAAATCTATAAATTATTTTTTTACAAAATTCCTAGGTAAATTAATTAATATGAAAAAGTAGACTAGTTAGAATTCAAAGGTGAAAAAATACCTTTCATCACCAATATTTACTCCTCTTTGATGCCATTGTGGATTTGTTTTTTTTATGAAACCATTGTGGAGTGATCGGATTTCAGGATACGAGCATACGGAGTAGTCTATTGATCAGATTTAGGGAGGAAAAAGAATCGGATGTATCATGCTAGTGGTTGCCGGACAGATTAGCTTTTTTTCTTTCTTTCTTTCTGTTTTTTAGAAGAGATTAGCTTCTTTCTGTTGGGTTTGCTAATTGCTATATAGGCCCATCACTAGCCCAGCCACAAGATACAACAGATCAACATTTATTTTAAACGTATATCATGTATATATATTTGGTATTTTCTACGTATGATGGCCGCCAAAGCTAGCCAGCTAGCTGGCTCCGGCCCTGATTACAAGTTATTTTGATTTTCTATATTTATATTTTTAATATATAATATCTATACATGGTGTAATTTATGTGTATATAAAAGAATAATTGTATCTATAAAAATCAAAACGACTTACAATTTAGATAAAAAGGCATTAAAAAAGCGATAATGATAAGATTAAGACGTCTAGACGGACGGATGCCTCCCACCGCTCACTCCCGCACGTGATCACGCCCCTCCCTATTCTTATCCCTTCCGCACTCGCACCCTGCCCCACCCCGACGACGCGGCCATGGCTGCTTCCCTGGCCGGCAGCGGTGCCCTCACCCACCCCGGCGTACGCGCCCCCCCCCCCACCTCGGCGTCCTCCTCCCCCCACCCCGGCTGCTCCTTCCCCCACCTCGGCGTTCTCCTCTCCCACCCCAGCGTCTCCTTCCCCCACTCCGGCGTCCTCACCTACTTAGGAGCGCCCAACGCCCGCGGATTTGGTGGCCTTCTCAATTACCCCGGTGAGATCCATGGAGCACGAGCGAGATCCATGGAGGTGGCACGGTGGTGTTTGCAGGGGAGTGGGTGCCTCTCCCCTACTCCGTCGTTGTGGCAGAACTGCCTAATCCAATGCCTCCCAGGAGTATTTGTCTTCCATTAGACACTAATTACTCAAGAGAGGACACTAAACTACGCAGTTCCATCGAGCACACCCCAAGGGAGAACTCAAAAATCCATATTTTTTCATCAGGATCATAAATGAGATAATAAAGTTTACAATATTCTTAAGTCATTTCTTAC
Organism: Miscanthus floridulus; assembly: GCF_019320115.1. Taxonomy (NCBI): domain Eukaryota; kingdom Viridiplantae; phylum Streptophyta; class Magnoliopsida; order Poales; family Poaceae; genus Miscanthus; species Miscanthus floridulus. The sequence goes on from NC_089580.1 coordinate 190,715,314, forward strand.
ATCACTTTATTACGGTACCAGAGTATTACCTCAATTTATTATAACAGCGGAATATAACAATGTTATCAGAGTTACAGAGAAAGCAAGATTAATTTAATGACATGGTAGAGTATTAACATAGCAGATACTTATATACAAGAGATGCTAACAGATTTTATATCTTTTCTTAGAAAAACCTTTCATGAGGGTAATAAATTAACACTACGGTCGTAGCGCGAAAGGAATCCCTGTTGAGCCCACCGGGAGGTTTCCCCACACAAGAGTAAGCTCTAAGTATCCTCCGATCACCTGCAACAGGGGAAATAAAACCCTAAGTACTCGATTGTACGCAGCAAGACTTACCCGATAGGAGAAAAATAAAAGACTCCAAGGATATGCAAGGCTATCTGGCTTATGGGTTATTGCATCTACGGGGCATTACTAAATGTGCGTCCTTATATTCAATTTCCTTAGCAGTCATCATTAGTTCGTTAACTAACCATTCTATGTAAGCACCTATGCTACTTTCAAGCAGTGGTAAGGAATCAGAACCATTTTACCATCTTTCATGTTCCAGTTCTTACTATGGTGCTAGATCATAGCCAAGTCATACCATATCATACGACGATTCATGAACCAATGTATCATAGCTGGGCACCTCAAAACACACGCCCCACTTGTACCTCAGGCACAAGCAAGACCAACCCACCACTCCCTATCAAGGGGTCTAGGTCCCCGTCCAAACTTAGACTCTAAGCCCCCACTCCTGAGTCTCGGACTCAGTATGGTGCTTAGACCTCCACCATCCCTACCTCCAATCAGTCGGTCCGGAAAAGAGCCGGAGCCTATGACAAGAGAGCCACGAGCCTTCCCACTCTCATAAGCAAGTATATGCTCAGGATAATAAGTCTGTGACCTGACTACCATCCACAGCAACGGACGGTCCTCAATCGACACAGGCGGAACAAGTACAATCCGAGCATCGCTTGAATGACTAACCAAGTCCATATCCAAAGTACCATTCCGACCGGTCTCCAATTATCATTCATATATATTTCATATGATAGTAATATAATAACAACAACAATATCTTTCCTATCTCTTGCGAGTGATAGGTAACCACTCGACTTCTACCGGATCCTATAGCATAGCAATCTACATGATCTTGACATATTAGTAGTACTCATAGAATAAGGATATATATATGCAAGTGGTTTTCATTCAACTCCTTAAAACTTAATGCACAAGCATAAGATAAAGTGCAGAATAATAGGGGTTATGCACCGGGGCTTGCCTGGGTAAGATATAACCAAAAGTTAGCATTCCATCATAGTGACACGATCATCAAGGCAACATCTTTTCCGCTATCTCGGTTGACTCCATGATCCATCGTTGTTCCTATTATGATATCGTGGATGCAACGTAGAGATGTAATTAATCAACAACAACTACAACTCTCAATTATGATTACGCTCCGCAAGCTAACGAGCTAGCTTTAACGACTAACGTACTAGTCTATGTATCTATGTCGCCAAGTAAGGCGTTGTCTCCAGAAAATGTTTTAGTTTTAAAATCCCAAGATGTTTTGGCATTCTATTGATTAAACCTATATTTTTGAACTAGGGCTTATTTAGCTACCTAGCAAACTAATTATTATGGAGCTACAAAAATTACAGTGAGCACTTAATAATGTTAGAAATTTACTGTGAAAATTTCAGATCCAACACTATCACCAATTTATCACAATAATTCCTACAAGTTTATATTTTAACAATATTAAGCATCTCAATTTAATTAGATCATTTCTAAAAATATAATAAAACTACGTGAACAAAATATACTAGCAGATAGATCATGATTTTAGGAACTTAACAAAATTGGTTTCATAATTTTTGGTTAACTACACAGTTTTATATTGAATTTACAAATTCACCTTAGAAGCTAAATTAGAAAAATGCTTAGAAAAAAAGGGCCGGTGGCGACCATTTCGGCCCGGCAGCCACACGCGGCGCAGTGCGCGCTCATCGCGGCGGCCCACCAATGGCCCAAGGCCGGGGGCGCGTTCGCGTTTTGCAAAAGAGGACTCGGGCTTTTGGATAATTACGTGGAGCAACGGAACACTATTACTATATACTCACGCTTTGCATTAAAGCCCCTGGGTTGTGTTGCCTTTGCAACGGGGCGGTCCTCGGCGTACCCACGTGAGGCGGCACGGCACACCGGTGGCAACGACGGTTACACCGGGCAACCTAGGCTCGCTACGACAACATTAAGGGGCCGACCACCATCTATAGCTAAACGCGCAAGGATGGGCGGCGGTTATGGACTCAGAGGCGCACTATCACGGGCTGTAGCAATGAGCGGCTATCCACGGTGGCGGTGCGGCCGTTCTGCATGAGCCTATGCCCTTATGGTAATGTAGAGATGGTAGAGAAGCATCCGTAGCTCACCATGGTGTATGCCCTACTGATGGTTGAAGCTAGAAAGCATTGTGGTGGTCTGGCCATGTGTGACCGAGCAGGGCGGCGACGCTCTACGATGGACACCGGCATGTCACCACATCATCGACGAGTTCCCTAACCAAAATAGTGCGAGCACCAGATAGAGGGAGTCAAGGTGAGTGTAGGGTTACAAGCAATCGAACTGCTACCACTCCTACATGCCTTACCTCCCAACCTACTAATTCGGCGGCGCCCACGGCCGGTGGCGTGCCAAATGCCAAATTGCCTGTCGGTAGTGATCGACTGGGCTTGAGGAGAACAGGGCGCGTAGCTGACTACCCATGCCACCCATTGGTGCGGGGAATTGCACTGTGAAGCCCAAACTAGTGAATTTGAAAGGAAGGAATGGTGTGCTGTCGCTACTACGTTGTGGACAGTGGCCTCAACTTAACGTGGACCGGCCAAGACACGACAAGGCATGGAAGCATGAGGACACAACCTCATGAGCGAGGACAGGGGTTGCATGTTTAATGCTCAGGTAGAGCCTTTAGGAGTGCCCATGCGGTCATGTGTACGCGATAGCACGGCGTCGTGATGCGGTAGGGGGCGGTACAAGCTGGAGCCAGGTAGGTGAGGTGAGCGGCTGTGAACGCGCGCTATAGGGCGATGCAAGGTGATAGAAAAGATAGAGTGTAGTCCTATGCGTGACTTGGTAGTACATGCACACAACGTAGAGCAGTGGCGGCCAAGCCTGGCCTGGCACACAGCCGGTGGCCACACGCTCGCTGCCGATGTGACCCGCCCGCCGTAGTGCCATAAATGACAAGGCGATGGCGACACCACCTCATGCGCGTAGCATTAAAGTGGGCCAACAATGTAGCGTGGTGTAGCAACAGGCGCGCAGCAGCAGCAGCAGCGATGGTAGCAGTAGCAGCGTCGACGTGGCACGGGCGTGAAGGCAGTAGCAGCACCAGTGGCATAGCCTTAAGGCTGTGGCATGGTAGCACAGCGATGCGCGCAACAAACATCGTAGGCTATGACAAAGGGAGGGAGAGAGACAGCAGCACAGTAGCGCCATAGTGGCGATGGTCAGTCGAGGAGAGCGCTGCAGCATGGTAGTAACAGTGATGGACAGCCGGGCCAGAGCCTGCCAACACCACGGCGTGGGCGACCAGGTCGGACAAGCATGGCAGCGCGTGTGCACACGTAGAGTGCGCCAACGCCACAACGGTGCGCCAACGCGGCCTGTTGACCACGCCCAGCCTAGAGGGCTAGCCCAAGAACGTGTTGTGCATAGATTTTAAAGTAGTGACTACCACTAAAGCATTGCCTGTAAACCAAAACCGACTTCACCATGATGAAACTGATACATGAGGTTGCTTAGTCGAGCTAAAACACCGCATCACCCTCTAACCCAATCTCTCACCCCTATGACCGAGCTCCCCCACCTCGGCGACCAAAATCGACTGGCCCAGCCTTCCCCTTCCCTATGTTGCATATGTATGTTTCAAGTGTTTTAGGCGTTCCAGACGTATGTTGCATTTGTTTCATATGGATGTTGCATAAGTAGATCAAGGGATGTTGCATATGTTTCAATTGTTTTAGAGGCATGTAGCAATCGTATATTTCGAGTGTTTCAGATATTTTAGAGGTATGTTTCTTTTGTGTTTTTCGGACGCATGTTGGAGGTGTGTTTATCTAGATGTTGCATATGTTTCACACATATGTTGCATGTGTTTTATTTGGATATTGCATATGGTTGCAATGGTTTTCAAGTGTTTTCAAGTGTTCTTTTCAAGTGTTTCAGAAGCATGTTTGAAGTGTTGCAACTATAGTATTTGGGTATTTCAAAAATAGATCGGGTATTGTGGGGGGTATGACCCTAGATACCCATGGCAAACTACATGGGCTGCACTCTCAGGGGCGGTCCAGCCCACAAGACAAAGACCTATGGCACGGTACTGCTCGGCGTGTACCGCAAGACATCAAGGGCGATATCCTAAAGATACTACAAGATCTGTTAGGATATGTTCGATCCCATGATTTCTGTAATCTGTTATTACTTACCGGTTATCTTCTAGATCAAACCGACTTGTAACCCTACCCTTAGCTATATAAAGCGGGTAGGGGACCCCCTCAAAACACACGTAATATCATACGATAGTCAATACAAACCAATATACCACAGGAGTAGGGTATTACGTCGCGTAGACGGCCTGAACCTGTCTAACTCTTATGTTTCTGTTGCCTTCTTGTTCTTGATTACGCGCACCACTGCCGATCAATCTACCTTCATGGGATACCCCTCGGAGGACTACCGATGATATTTTATCGATAGTTGGTGCACGAGGTAGGGGTGTGCGTGCCGTTTCCATGACGAACAAGATGGTATGTTTTGAAGTCTCTTCATCCTCCCCAAAGCCCGGCCAAATCTTTACGGTCAGATCGATCTCCTAGATCATCAATGCTGACAAAGACAGAGAGATCATCGAGCCGGTACAGATCGATTCTGCGTTGACCACGCTAACACCTGCAACAGCAGATCTGATCTCGGAACTGCCTTCGAGGTTGTCTTCACCAACAATTCACCGCTTGCTCCTCCCTATCCAAGGAAGCAGATCGACAATGATGATCTAATCGTTGACCATCCATCAGGATACCTAGCAGGACAAATTCATCGACCAGATCAGAGACATGTACCCTCTTGCCAACCCGACCGCCAAGCAACTCTCGCTGACTGTTAATATGCTGCAAATCGGCCGACGTCCCAAAGCATCCCTCTACACTATCCTAGAGGAAAATCTAGACTCCAAGTCCTAGGGCTCTATGGAGACTATCGCCAAAACCACCACCGTCCAACCTCCTTTCCCACCCTTTCGAGGAGGTAGGATTTTTAATGTCAGCGTCAACTGCCCTCCATGGGATGGAGAAATTGATGAGGACCGCGCAACTCATGTCAATAGAAACGCCAACCATGTGCAGTGCCGAGCGAATGAGGTCGCCATTATGCTAGCTGAGGCTTTTCGCAATTGAGAACAGCTCGACTTGCAAGGGAGGCCACGCCTACTCCACCGCAACCTCGATGATGAATTCATCCATGTCGATGGCCATGATGTCTACAAGACCCCAAGCGCCAACTTGGTCGTGGCCACTAATGAGCTCACTCGGCTCGAGCAAACGCTAGAGGTCATCGCAATGCTTAAAGCCATGCACTGCCAGGTCAATGAGATCTGCCAGGATCAGGGACCTTCCTACTCGACAAGCTTAGATCACCGATCCGCTACGCCAAGATTCAATCGCCACCCCGGTAGAAGCTGTTTTGCCGATCGACATCGTGATGATGGACAACCCCTCCAGGGGAGAGCTAGGGGGAACCGTATCAACTACCCTTACCAACACGACCAAGAAGTTAACCAAGATGTCCGAGCATACATCAACAATCTTCGGGATACGCGATGTCATATCGACGAGTGTTGTTTCTCTCACCATGAAGAGGAAGTACGCCGGCGCCAAGAATACAAGCAAGAGTTCGGTAACCCGGATGTAGCCCTCCAGCCACTTAACATTGGTAATGCTGTAGATCCTGATGGTGATGATCCTAAAGGGCCTCGAGCATTCACGAGAGCACTCTGAACACTCTAGAGGGCCCGTGGTTTCAAAATCACTAGGGTCGAGCCCTACGAGGGGCGGATGAACCCCACATAGTGGATACAAGCTTATGCCACTGCTGTGCGTGCCCCTAGGGGAGATACCAGTGTCATGACAAACTATCTTCTTGTTATGCTCACACCAGCCGCAATGAACTAGCTCATGAGCCTCGTCCTAGATTCCATCGGATCTTGGGAACAATTGAAGAAGGTCTTCATCGACAACTACATGGCTACGTGTACTCGGCCAGGCATGAAGCATGATCTGAATCGCATCTATCAGAAACCGTATGAGCTTCTCTATAGCTACATCAGATGTTTTTCTGAGATGAGGAATTCTATTCCTAACATCACAGAAGTAGAAGTCATCCCCGCCTTTGTCCGAGGACTCCATCACCACGACCTCCGCTCTAAATTCAATCGTAAGCCACCTAAGGGGATTGGCGAGATGATCACAACTGCCGATCAGTACGCCAACGCTGAAGAGGCCAAAGTGCGCTTCAACAAGGATGTGGGCACTCATCGCCCAACTCACCACAACGACAAGTGCCCCAACGAACGACGCCATAGTGACCACCACAGCCACCTTCAGGACAGTGGCTGTGATCGGCCGAAAGGGTCCAAAGCTGGTCAGTATCACTAATGGGGACGAGGATCCCGATCTTCTGTCAGGTTCAAGATAAACAACGATTTGTTCGGAGAGCGACACACCGATCCAGCTTCAGATCACAAAGACCCAAACCCTGCAACCTTAGCACAATGTCTCCTCTGGTTATCAACCGTCTCACAATCCGGTTGACCTCACCAAGAAGGCTAATCCCTCCTGCGAATCAAAGAACACAAGCAAGAATAAGATAAAAAGCAACTCAATTAAAGTGACAATTGCAGATGAATGATTAAGCACTCGAAGTTGGGGTCTTGTAAACCGATAACAGCGACTGTTCAATGATAGATTGATCTAAAGCAAAACCCAAAACCTAAAGTAGGTGGTGGCTACTGATTATATAGCCTAAGGGACGTCCAAGGATCCCTCTTCATGTCCTAAAGGTGTCCCAACATGTTACAAGACCCAACGGCCCAAAAGACGATGACGCAGCACCGTGATAGATTCTGGACGTCAACTTGTTTCGACGATTCCCATTGATTCTGATGGAATTTTGATGTGGGCCCACTTCCATTGGTTTCCTTATGAAATTATCTTTCCATCCAAATGTGAATCATAAAAACGGAGTTCGGATACATCCTAGGCATTCGTTTTATTGCAGACTGGTCCTGACGGCTGAGGCAGACTTAAACTCGGATTGGACTAGGCCTCTGGCTTGACTTGGACATCCTTGCTGGCCTCCTAAGGTGGTGGCCAAGGAGGAGGACGTCCAAGGCCATCTCTTAGGTGTTCTCCATCTTTTTGGGGTGTGCTCCAACTTGGGCCTGGGTCCCAAGGATGTCTAACAAGCCCATGACGATAGTGTAGCTCCCGTCAGAAATAGCGACAGAATATATTGGTGATTTGGAGGCCTTGCCGATGTGATATTGAGATGGAACTAGATCTATTTGAAATCTTATCAAACAAGCTTTCCATCAAGTGCTCATTGACCTTGATCGCACTCCGGATGGATGAGTTATGGCCTTCCCAATGAGGCACTGTCGGGCTGCCGATGAACCGAAAGTTCAACTTTGATGAACTTCCATTATGAAACACATTTGAACCTACAATCAAATAGTGACATGTACATGTGGAACCAAGTGAATTATAACCAAAGCCACTATGCAAATGTAGGAACGAGCGCACCTTATAATCATTGTTCGTATCCGAAGGTGCCATGTCCTCATCAATCACCGCTGTCGACCAGACCACATCATCTCCACCATTGACGAACCTCGCACCAAGCGTAACTACGACGAGTAGTACAAGAAAATCCTCAAAGGCCTGTGCCCCCTCCACAAGAATAGCTAGCACAAGATGAAGGACTGTCTTGGCTTGGCTAAGGAGTTCTAGGCCAAACAGAAGGACGATGACAATGATGATGGAGCCAGAGGTCACCGACCACCTAGGGACAACAATAATGCCTTCCAGGATCACAACAAAGTGGTCACCACTATCTTCAAGGGCCACGCCACTGCCAAGAGTAGAAGAGATCGAAAGCTCACCACCCGCTGGGTGCTCATCGTCAACATAGAAGATGCTATCGTCAACCCCAGCTATCGCCCCTAGTCTGAGGTCCCCATAACTTTTAGTAGAGCCGACCAGTGGGCAGCCATCCCTTACATAGGGCATTTCCCCCTCATTCTTGATGCAACCATCAAGAAAGTACTCTTTAGAAAAGTACTCATCGATGGTGGAAGCGCCCTGAATCTCCTCTTTGACAGAGCCCTAAAGGAGCTAGGCCTTGGAGTAGAAGACCTCACCCCTTCCGACTCCTCCTTCTAGGGTGTGGTACCTAGCAAGGTATCTTGACTGCTCGGAGAGATCACCCTCCCGGTACAATTCGGCATGGCTAGCAACTTCCACGTCGAGCACAACAACTTCTATGTTGCTGACTTCAACACAGCCTACCACACCATACTTGGTCGGACAGCTCTAGCCAAGTTTATTGCCATACCGTATTACGCCTATCTCGTATTGAAGATGCCTTTGCCTATAGGAGTTCTAGCTCTATGGGCCAACCTCTCCATCGCCTACGCATGCGAGACAGAGAGTCTCACCCTCGCTGAAGCCACCGACCTCTCCACCTAGATGGCTAGCGTGGTCACCGACGCCAAGATGGTGCCCACCGACGACCTAGAGATCCTAGTGCTGGAGCCTCCTCATGCCTTCACCAAGTCTAAGGAGACGAAGGAGGTCAGCCTTGGCCTCGACGACCCCTCCAAGATCACCAAGATTGGGGCTCATCTTGACCCCAAATAGGAAAGCGCGCTCATCTCCTTCCTACATGCCAATGCCAATGTGTTTGCCTAGAAACCTATAGACATGTCGGGGGTACCACGGGAGAAGATTGAGCACTCCTTGAATGTCTCACCGACCGCCAAGCCGATCAAGCAGAAACTCTGACGATTCACGCCAGACAAGCAGGAGGCTATTAGGGTAGAAATAAAATAGCTCCTAGCAACCGGATTTATTAAAGAAGTGTATCATCCTGAGTGGCTGGCAAACCCTATTCTTGTTCAAAAAAAGAATAAAGAATGAAGAATGTGCATTGATTACACTGATCTCAACAAACACAGCCCTAAAGACCCCTTCGATCCACCTCGAATAGACGAGGTTGTAGACTTCACCACTAGTTGCGAACTCCTCTCCTTCCTCAACTATTACTCTGGCTATCACCAGATATCCCTAAAAGAAGATGACCAGATCAAAACATCATTCATCATGCCTTTCGGTGTGTATTGCTATACCACCATGTCTTTTAGACTCAAGAACATCGGGGCGACCTACCAAAGGTCCATCTAGATGTGCCTTGATCAATAGATAGGCCGCAACATCGAAGCCTACATCCATGATGTGGTCGTCAAATCCAAAACCTCCGACAGTCTCATTGTCGACCTCGAAGAAATGTTCACCAACCTAAAAAGATATAGATGAAAGTTAAACCCTTCAAAGTGCATCTTTGGAGTTCCATCTGGCATACTCCTAGGCTACATCATCAGCGCCCGTGGTATCGAACCCAACCCTAATAAGGTTATATGACACCTTGGTGAAAAGGATATATATAGAAGCTCACAGGGTGTATGGCCGCTTTATATCATGCCTCGGTGAAAAGGGACTACCATTCTTCAAACTACTCAAGGTCTTCGAGCACTTCTCCTAGTTAGAGGAGGCTAATACGGCCTTCGAGCAGCTCAAGTTGTTTCTAACGAAGCCTCCGATCATGATGGTGCCTCAACCAGACGAAACCCTATTTATCTACATCGCGGCCACTTCTCGCGTCGTTAGCATAGTTATCGTCATCGAATGTGAGGAAGTTGGACACGCCTATAAGGTACAACATCCAATCTACTTCATTAGTGAGGTTCTTAATGAGTCCAAAACTCGTTACCCTTAGGTTCAGAAGCTGTTATATGCCATTTTGGTCACGTCGCGCAAGCTCCACCATTACCGTTGTTGGGCCTCGAGTCATGTTGAACGCATGCCTTACATTTAGCTGGCCGGATAAAGTACCTTCCGACCGCGAAGCTGGGAGATTTTTCAGGATGAGTAGATTGTCCGCAGCGCACTGTGCCGGAGCAGGTGTGGTAGGACACGGGGGCGAGATGATAAGACCAAAGTGCAGTCGGTCGGCCCCCGGGTACATGTGGTTCCTGGCAAACTCAAGATACCTGGAAAGTTGGCTCGGTGATCAATATCTCACTTTAGCGGGTGAGTGAGGTTTGTGTAAGGAATAAATCACCAGCTGGTTAGGAATCGATTCGAATCGCCATCGCTCCTAGACAGTGAGCACTTGACTTGAGTGACTTCATCGTAGTAAATGTTTATGGAACACTTGGACAGTTATAACGAATATGACAGTATGAAAGTTGTTTAATGATCATTGGTTATCATTATCTGCTTAATCACATGTTTACTCTAGTATAGGTGCAAATCTAGTCGACAGGTTAATAATAATTAACTTGGCAATAACGCTTTTCGAAAAGTTCTGGAAATGCTAAAAATGCCCTTTTTTGCAAATGAGTCAGCTACCCTACTATAAAGCCCTTCATAATCCTTGGTGTCACTTATTTTCGGTTATGTCGGGTAAGTCTAGCTGAGTACCTTCTCGTACTCAGGGTTTTATTCCCACTTGTTGCAGATGGGCAGATGTATTATGGCTACTGTATCAACTGCCTTTATCCTACGATGGGTGATGCTTAGGACCATGGGCATGGTCATTCCTTACGTCTCGTCTGATGCTTTTGTTGGAGATGATCATTCGCTGGCACTATATTTAAACTCCGCGTGAGTGTATGTGTGGTTTGAACAAATGACTTCCGCTACTTTCATTCGAACTGATTTTGTAATAACTATGTTGAAACTCTGATGTATTTGAGATTGCGAACTTTTATGTAATTTGTGATGGTGACCGCTAAACTTATTACGATCTTGGCAGGAATGGAAGTTGGTTTGAAATCCTTCGTGATTTCATGGACTACCGGGTTATACGGGCTTAAGTTTGCTAAATCGTCTGCTCTGGCGGATGATTTTCTTACTTAATTTCGTATAATTGGTCGGTTCTATTACAGCTGGCATTAGAGCATGGTTTAGCGTGTTACTGTTCACAAGTGTATTTAAAACAAAAAGGCAATTGGAAAACGTGATTTTAAAACTATAAAGTGTGCCAGTGATCATATCCTTTATGCCCAGTTAAGGACTTTAGGTGGCTTAATTAAGTATTGACTGGGATTCTTGCATCATATTTCTCTTTCGTCGCTCATACGGCGTGCTATTGTATGAGTGCCACTTGGTTGAGTGGTAATGAATGGATCATTTGCCTCTACGCATCGGTAAGTGTGAGTTGTGAGAGCATGATCGGATACACCGCCGATCTAGGGTGAATGCTTATATGATGCTGGAATAATTACATGTTTTACGCATGTTTTACAAAGGTATCTCATGTATGGGTCTTCCGTCTGTTGAGGCGATGCCGTCAATAGGACGATGGTTCGGGTAGTTACTACCGTTGTACATGTATCTGGGGATTCGTGTAGAGCATGTAGAGAAAACTTTACTGCTTTTATGCATTCATTGGGAATTGGGCTGAAATGAATCTTCTGCAGGTACATAACAACGCTATCATGTAGAATGTATTAGCTACGTATTGAGAGATCATTGTATGCCACCGAATTCGTCGTTAGAAATTATTTATTTCCTAAGTTTGTGAGAACGTACGGCACGTACATACATCATGTTACTTGTGCATTTCATTCATGTCATGCATTCCTCCCCTTATAAATTGATTATCTCTTTTGATAAAAGTTGTATCACCTAAAATATGTTTCCCCGAGGTAATAAAAGAACTTTTGCTACAGATGGCCCGCACGAAGCAGACCGCCCGTAAGTCCACCGGAGGAAGAGCACCTCGACGTCCGTTGGCCCTGAGGGAGCACCGCACCATGGACACCTTCTTGAGCGAGTTTGGCATGCCAACTCTGCTTTGGAGAGTGCTCCATGATGTGGGGTACCCAGAGGGTCAAGAGCCGGTGTACTCTTGGAATGAGAGCCAGTTAGTAGAGGATGGACTTGTAGTGGTGGAGATCACGGTTCCTGCTCTCGGTGATGCTCCAGATTGGGATGGTTGGCATTTGGAGTTTGAGGGTCGCACTCCAGCTGAGGGTGCAGAGGGAGCAGCCTTCCGTGTCATCAGGGACATTATGAGAAGATTTCCCGGTGAGCTTGCAGCAGCTCTAGCTCGTACTTTTCCTAGGGATGATCCTCGTGATGCCATTTGGGTTCAGCCTCAAGGAAGTGCATTGGTCAGAGGTCCAGCCAAAGGACAGGCTAGCGACAACTAGGCAATGAGTGCTATGTTCGCCGCCATCAGAGCATATGAAGGTCTCAAGAGTACCTACTGGACTTTGACTGGCTTGCGTAGTGAGGATAAGCTAAAAGGAAAGAAGCAGAAGAAGAGACAGGCATGTGCTATAGCTAGCTTGCAGGAGCAGTTGGCTGATATGAACTTACAGCGAGATCAGGCGGTTGAGAGAGGTGATAGAGCTATGCAGCGAGTGCATACGTTGACTCAAGCCAACAACAATGCAGACCGCATGATTGGACAGCTGGTTCAGGAAAGGAATGAAGCCTGGAATGCAAGAAACCTTCTGCTGCAGAGGGTCGATGAGCTAGAGGAATACAACGGCAACCTGCACGAGGAGTAGGCCCATATGCTCCACCGAACGCCGCTGGCATGGACATCGACGATGACAACCAGGACGAGCCTACAGTTTCACCTGGAGGCGACGGTGATGTCTTCGATCCCGATGATGGCCCCGAGGAGTAGGCTAGTTGCCTTGTGCTAGTATCTAGGTCTGGTCGCGATGACCTTTCTTTTGTTGGCATGTAACCTATCGTATGTTGCTTCGAACGTATGAGACTTGACATGTGGTTGGAACTTGATTTTCGAATGCGATATCTGAACGCATAAAAAGTCCAGTGTATGTATGCTGGCAATTTGATTGTATGGACGCGATGTTTGCCGTTGAAGTAATTCGATTAAGTGCTGTTGTTTTAATTGGGATGTGATTGTTGTGCCTCTATTTTATTGCATGAATTTATTCTCTCCAGTAAATTCAGTACGGCATAATTTTTCCTTCACTCGCAATTATTACAGCTTCACTCAATCGTTACTTGTTGCTAAAATATGCAGATGACAAACACTCATCGAACCACGTATGAAGCCACTGAGCCTGGTGCCAACGGTGCGGGGACTGGTGGTGGTGGTGGAAACCACGGCAACAACAATGAACCTCCCCATGAACCACATTTGCCACCTCCTCCCCCGTTTACCCCCCAGATGTTCCTTGCACAGTTGCTCGGGAGTCAGCGCAACGCGGAACAATCTCAGAAGAACATGGAGGATTTTCTGCGAACCATCGCCAACAACGTTCAACGTGGTAACAATCAAGGTGGTGGCATGGGAGTGAACCAATATAGCAGCTTCAAGGATTTCATGGTCACCAGGCCGCCAGTATTCAAGGAAGCAACAGAGCCACTCGATGCTGAGGAATGGATCAACACGATGGAAGATAAATTCTGTGTGTTGAGGATGACTGAGATGCTAAAAACGGAATATGCTGCACTTCAATTGCAAGGACCGGCAGGAATGTGGTGGAAGCACCATCGCACCACCTTCCCTCCAAATGCTCAGATTTCTTGGAGAGAGTTTGCTGAGGCCTTCCGTGGAGTCTATATTCCACCCGGGCTGACCGAGATGAAGTTGGGAGAGTTTCTGGCATTGAACTAGGGCACCAAAACCGTGACGCAATACCTGCATGCCTTCAACAACTTGTGTCGCTATGCTCCCGACATGGTTGACACAGATGCTAAAAGAATAGCCAGTTTTAAGAGGGGTCTCAATCCAAAAATGATGAAGCATGTTGGTACCAACAACCGCGTCAGATTCAACGACTTCATCAGCGACTACCTGAAGCAGGAGAAGAATAACAATGCCAGCACCGCCGCCAAGACACGCAAGAGAGCCTTTGAAGGTGGTCCGTCGCAAGCTAGAGCACCTATGGGAGGTCGTCCTTCATATCGCCCATCGGCACCTGGCGCTAGATTCAGGCCACCTCAGCCAAGAAGTCAGAAATTCCGTGGACCTCAGAAGCCGTACAAGATGGCAGTATAGCCCAACAAAGCAGCCGCAACTACGGTACAAGGCAGTTCCAAGGGAGCTGTGGGATCTGCCGGGACAGTAAGAGGACCCTGCTATAACTGTGATCAACCCGGCCATTTCTTGAGGTTTTATCCGTACCCGTTCAAGAAGAAGCAGCAGACTTATAATGCTAGAGTGCACAGTACAACAGTGGATGAAATCCCAGAGGGAGAGCCCGTCACTGCTGGTAAGTTTCCTATCAACGAAAACCCTGCAGTTGTTCTATTTGATTCTGGATCATCGCATTCTTTTATGAGTCAAGCATTTGCACAGAAACATGGACAACTATGCACAGAATTGGGTTATGGTTACCGTATAAGTTCAGCAGGGGCTGATGTTTTGACCAACCGGATGGTTCGAGGGGCAACCCTTGAATTAGGTAGCAGGAAGTTCTAAGTGAACTTGATAGTTATGCCTGGGTTAGTCTTGGATGTCATTATAGGGATGAATTGGATAAAGGATTGGGGAGCAGTCATAGATACTGGAAGTCGAGTACTTACCCTTAAAGATCCACTAGGTGAGGGTACTTTTCAAGTACCATTGCCTCAGAGAACAGACCTGATAAGTGTTACATGTGCTACGGCAGTCATTCCTATTCATCAGATTCCGGTAGTATGTGAATTTCCGGATGTATTCCCGAATGAGCTACCTGGTCTTCCACCGGATAGGGAGATTGAGTTTGGAATTGAGTTAGTCCCCGGAATAGCTCTGATTTCAAGGAGACCCTATCGGATGCCTCCAGATGAGTTAGCTGAGCTGAAGAAGCAATTAAAAGATTTGTCAAAAAAGGGGTTTATTCGGCCAAGCAAGTCTGAATGGGGATGTCCTGCTTTGTTTGTGAAAAAGAAGAAAGAGGGCACGTTGAGAATGTGCGTAGATTACAGGCCACTCAACGCTGTGACCATCAAGAATAAGTATCCCTTGCCACATATTGATGTTCTGTTTGACCAATTATCCAAGGCCAAGGTGTTCTCAAAAATAGATTTGAGATCCGGTTATCATCAGATCAAGATTAGGCCATAGGATATACCAAAAATTGCATTTTCCACCAGATATGGGTTGTATGAGTATCTTGTCATGTCTTTTGGCTTGACAAATGCTCCTGCATACTTTATGTTTTTGATGAATACAATTTTCATGCCAGAATTGGATAAATTTGTGGTAGTGTTCATCGATGACATTCTGGTGTACTCCGAGAACGAGAAAGATCATGAAGAGCATCTGAGAACTGTCTTGACCAGACTTAGAGATCATCAATTGTATGCTAAGTTTAGCAAATGCGAATTCTGGTTGAAGGAAGTTCCTTTCCTTGGTCACATTCTGTCAGAGAATGGGGTTTCAGTCGATCCAAGTAAGGTGCAAGAAGTTATGAATTAGAAAGCACCGACCACAGTTCCTGAGATTAGAAGTTTCTTAGGACTAGCGGGTTATTACCGTCGCTTTATACTAGATTTCTCGAAGATCACCAAACCGATGACAAGCCTCCTACAGAAGGATCATAAGTTTGTGTGGACAGAGGAGTGTGAAGCAGCTTTCCACACTTTGCGGAAACTGTTGACCACTGCTCCTATTCTAGCACAACCAGATATCGAGAAACCATTTGATGTGTTTTGCGACGCATCGAAGACTGGATTGGGTTGTGTTCTTATGCAAGAAAGGAGAGTCATAGCTTATGCATCACGTCAATTGAGAAAGCACGAGGTCAACTATCCAACACATGATCTTGAACTTGCTGCAGTTGTGCACGCCCTAAAAATTTGGAGACATTATCTACTTGGTAATGTGTGCAATATTTTCACGGATCACAAGAGTCTTAAGTATATCTTTACCCAACCAGAGTTAAACATGAGACAGCGTAGATGGTTGGAATTGATCAAGGATTACAACTTGAATGTGCAATATCATCCTGGAAAAGCCAATGTAGTGGCAGATGCTTTGAGCAGGAAGTCACATTACTTGAATGTGCAGCCATTACTTGAAGATGGGTTCGATCTAATGCATCCTGCTGTGTTACATAGTATTCAGATTAGTTGCTCTTTAGAGAGTAAGATAATAGAAGGCCAGAAAACTGACAAGGGGATATTCCACATCAAAGAGAAAATAAAAGAAAAGCTGTCTCAACACTTTAAAGTGGATGAACAGGGCGTGTTGTGGTTTGACGACCGTCTTGTGGTTCCCAAGGATCGAGAGCTTAGGAATAAACTCATGGATGAAGCTCACCTTTCTAAGCTATCTATCCATCCTGGAAGTAGTAAGATGTATCAAGAACTAAGGTCTCGTTATTGGTGGACCAAAATGAAGAAAGAAATTACAGCATATGTTGTCAGATGTGACACATGTTGTCGAGTGAAAGCCATTCACATGAAACCTGTCGGTATGTTGCAACCCTTGTCCGTCCCTAGTTGGAAGTGGGATGATATAAGTATGGATTTTATCACGGGTTTGCCCACTACTAAAAAAGGACATGATTCGATTTGGGTAATTGTGGATCATCTTACCAAGACCGCTCATTTCCTACCTGTCAAGACAACTTATCGACCACCTCAATATGCCGAGAAGTATATCGCAGAAATTGTGAGGTTGCATGGTATACCAAAGACCATAGTATCTGATAGAGGCTCACAGTTCACGGCTCACTTTTGGGAACATTTACACAAAGGCTTAGGAACTAGTTTGATTCGCAGTATCGCTTATCATCCTCAGACAGATGGTCAGACTGAACGAGTAAATGCTGTTTTGGAGGATATGTTAAGAGCCTGTGTATTGTCTTCTAAGAGATCATGGGAGTCATGGTTACCGTTAGCCGAGTTTTCTTATAATAATAGTTATCAAGAAAGCATCAAGATGGCCCCATTCAAAGCTTTATATGGCAGAAAATGTAGAACACCATTGAATTGGGTCGAGCCTGGTGATAGAAGGTATTATGGCATTGACTTTGTAGAAGAAGCCGAGAAGAAAGTTCATATTATTCAGCAGAATATGAAAGCGGCCCAATCACGTCAGAAAAGCTATGTAGACAAAAGAAGGAGACCCCTTGTGTTTGAAGTTGGTGACTATGTTTATCTGAAAGTCACGCCAATGAAGAAGAAAAGATTTGGAATCCGAAGAAAGCTTGCCGCGAGATTCGTAGGACCATACAAGATCTTGGAACAAAGAGGTCCGGTAGCCTACAAGTTAGAGTTACCTGAGACAATGAGTACCGTTTTCCCAGTTTTCCATGTATCACATCTCAAGAAATGTTTGCGTGTTCCAGAGGAAAGAATAGAACCTCGAGGTATCCAACTCAAATCAGATTTGGTGTATCGTGAACAACCAGTCCGGGTGTTAGACACTAAGGAACGTGCTACATGGAATAGTGTGGTGAAAACATACAAGATACAGTGGGATCATCATGATGAGGGAGATGCAACTTGGGAAACAGGAGAGTATCTACAAAAAGCTTATGAAGAATTTTATAACAAATGGTTCGTAACCCAAATCTCGGGATGAGATTTTTATAAGGGGGGAATGGCTGTAACACCCCGGTGTTATGCCTGCATTTAGGCACTGCAAATCATGCATATCATGCATCATCAAGCATCCAAATCATACATGCCTAATCATGTGAATAACAATTGAAACATTGCTTTGAAACATCTGAAACATGCATGAAACCTGAATGTTGCATACACCTGTTTAAGAATTGTTTTGCCCTGAATTTTTCTTGCTAGGTTAGTAAAACATGTTTGGCTACTATTGTAAATCATCTAGCAATATTTAGTTTAATTTTTGGAGCAATGTTTGTATTCAAATTAATTCAAAATTTGGCTTCAAAAATAAATTCCCAAAATTAGGGTTTTGAGCTAAACGTGGACTTTGATCTTACACTTCAAAATCTAGAAAGAATTTGGCTGTGGTCATAAAAGCAAAGTTGTAGAGAATTAAATTCTAGACAACTTTCATTTTTGGTACATTTTCAAAAGAGGTCATTTTCTTGCTCAAAATAATATATGAAAATGGCATTTAAAAATTCCTTGAAAATATATTTGGAAAAAAGATTTTTCTCCTTCGCGGGCCGCCGCCTCGCTTCTGGCCCGCCTGCCGAAGCCGGCCCAACATCCAGCCAGCCTCCCGCGTGCCTCGCCTCGCCTCGGCCCAGCCCAGCCCAGCGCCGCGCTAGCCTGCCTCCGCGCGCCTGCTCGCTGTCGCGCCGCGCCGCGCGCCCGACCGCGGCAGAACTCGCCCGCCGCGTGGCGGCCATGCGCCGTCGACGTCGCCGCGCGTCGCAGCCAGCCTGCGCCCGTGCCCACACGCCTGCCTTCACCTGCCGCAGCCAGTGCGCTTGCTCACTCCATCCCGCGCTGCCTCTCCTTCCCGCCAGAGCCAAGAGTCCCAAGCTCTACCGCTCGCCGCGCCACGCACCCGCCGGCGAAATTCGCCGCGGCTTCCTCACCTCGGCCGGCAATCACGCGCCCGCAGCTCCGCCTTGCCCTCCTTCAAGTCACGCTCGCGCTTGCGCCGCCTTTCGAGCTCAGGTTGAGCCTCCCCGAGTCTCGCCACCGACGGCCATGGCGCCGCCGTGCTCGGCCGCCATGGAAGTCGTCTTCCTTCTCTTCTCCAGCCCCGCCTAGCTACCCTACCGCGCTCGCCGTCTTCTCGCGCATCATGTGCGCTCGCCAGCTCGCCCTGCCGTGGCCGGAGATGGCCGCCGGCCTCGTGGCTGAGCCGCGCCGCCGCGCCAGCGCAAGCACCGGCGAGGCACTCTGCCTCAGCCAGCCAGGCCGGCTAGGCCGAGCGGCAGTGGGCTAACGCCCTGCTGGGCCGTCTTCCCCTCCCTTGCGCTCAGGCCGCGCAGGCCGAAAACGGCCGTGGGCCAGCTGATTTCCAGTGGGCTGGCCCAGTATCGTTTAAATGAATTGTTTTCCATTTATTCTTTATTATTTGAAATTTGAAATGGTTTGAAAATTGTTTGGGTACTCAAATTTGCTCCAAATTTGTTGAAACAAATTTTTCTAGGTTCCTTATCATTAGATCTACTTGGGAAAAATTGTGCATGTCATTTTTGAGATACTTTGGTGTAGAATTTTATTTAATCATGAATATTACTAATAACTTGAAAAATATGTAGAAAAATCTATAGTCTGCAGAAAAATATGATTTCAAGTTTGTTAATCTTCTTATGTCATGTACTTCCTAGGAAAAATATATTCCATGCATGTGCTGTGGAAAACTTTGGAGGTGTAGTTCAAGTACCTTTAATAGCTGATTTTTGTTATTTTAGCTAGAGAGCAAATTTTGTATAAAACATGCATGTGACAATTTTTGTACAGTCATTATATGCTATGAAGAACCTAGGAAAAATATTAATTCTATTGTTTGACACTTTTCACAGTTCAAAGTATTTTTATGTACAAAATCATGCCATAGTTTGTGATTTTTGTGTAGGCTAATCCACTCATTCAAATATCATGAAAATCTGATGGTAGTCTACTTAGAGTAGTACCCTGCTACTAGAATTTTCTCAGATTTTTATAAGTACCAGAAATATAGATTTCTGTTGTAGCTCTAATTTAAAAGGAAATAAAATAATCCTCTTTAATACAAGGTTAGTTAATAATAATAGCTTTGGTGTATCTTTGAAGCATTTGATAAGGTGTGTTGACTTAAACATATTAGTAGTAGAAGAGAATGCAGTAGATGACATGTGCTTGTAGTATATTTTCTTGGATGATGTTGACTACCTTGCATTTAAACATATCCATTGCATTCATCTCCTTCGATGCACCGTTTGCATGAGCACTTACGCGCATTGCATCATACAGGATCGCAAACCGAGAGCCCAGTCATCATACCCGAGGAGCCCGAGGAGCAGTTCGAGGTGCAGCCGCAGGAAGTGCCAGAAGCCGACGAGGAGGACGTTGAGGAACTTCCGGAGTGCCCCGATCACCGTCCGAGCTCCTTCGAGAGAGGCAAGCCCCGAAGCATTTTTCTCCCGGTTTGCAATTATTTAATTAAATGCTTTACTTTAATTGATGCATTACATTCAGGAGTTGTTTGCAACCGTTGCTGCATTATACCTTGTTTACCTTTGTTATACTATATCCTTGTTACCCTAGTATCCGCAGTCGAGTCAATGCTTAGCTGGCTTAGACCGGTAGAAGTCGAGTGATTTCCTGTCACCTGCGAGCTATAGGTGGTTACCTGGATCTGCTTGGAGGACTATTGAAGGGTCGAGATGGCGGACTAGAGGGGGGGTGAATAGTCTTTTCTAAAATTAATCGCGTCGGCTAACCGATATAAATGCGGAATAAAAATAATCGGTCTAGCCAAGACTACACCCCTCTATATATGTTTACTAGCACCTTGCAAAGATACTAATTATGCAACTAAGGTGCCGGACTAGCTAGAGCTCTCCTAAACAATTATAGGAGCAAGGTCACACAAACCTATGCCACTAGTACTTTAAGCAACAAGGGAGCTCCTACACATGCTAGTAAGCAAAAGCACAAAGCCAACTAAGCTCACTAGCAAAGCTCAATAACAAGGCAACCAATGCCTAATTAGATAGCGCAAATACTTAGCTACACAAACTAAGCAATGTGACTAACAAGGTTACTAAAACCAAATTAGTCACTCAAGGGAGCTACTTCTATGCTACACAAGCTAGAAGGTAACTAGTAAGCTACACAAGCTAACTAATTACAAGAGCAACTACACAAGCACAATGTATGTGAAAGTAATTACAAGCTTGTGTAAGGGGGTTGCAAACCAACGGGAAGAACAACGTTGACACGATGATTTTTCTCCCGAGGTTCACGTGTTTGCCAACACGCTAGTCCCCGTTGAGACAAGCTTTAAGGTTGCCGCCGGTCCTCTTGCTAGTGGTGACTCGCAAATCACACTCTCCCACGTGGAGTGCTTACCACAAGCTCTAGCACTTGACCCGGCTGGACCACTTGTCGCCCTTCGCGTCTCGCTTTACTAGAGTTGCTCTTCGCGGCTCCCGCAGGGCGAGCACAATGCCCCTCACAAAGCTCTTCTCCGGAGCACCGCACAAACTTCTTACGGGCTTCGACAGAGACCACCACCAAGCCGTCTAGGAGGTGGCAACCTCCAAGAGTAACAAGCACCACCGGCTTGCAACTCGATCACCTAGTGCCACTCGATGCAACCTCACGATGCAATCGCACTAGAATCACTCACTCACACAATCGAATGATCACTATCAAGTATATGTGTGATGGAGGGCTCCCAAGCACTCACAAGCATGGACACTAAGTCCCTTGAGGTGCTCAGCACCAGCCATGGCCGAGGGCCACTTCTATTTATAGCCCCAAGGGCTAAACTAGCCGTTACCTCTTCACTGGGCAACGGTCGGGCCGACCGGACGCTCCGGTCGTGTTGACCGGACGCTGGACCTCAGCGTCCGGTCGCCCACAGACGACCACGTGTCCCGATTCCAACGGTCACTTGACCTGACCGGACGCTCCAGCACTCAACTGACCGGACGCTGGACCCTCAGCGTCCGGTCGTTTCCAGTAAGCTCCCGAGCATGACCGGACACGTCCGATCGAACGCGATCGGACGCAGCCAGCGTCCGGTCACTCTCCAGCTACTGCTACACTCCACGTCAGCGCGACCGGACGCAGCCTGCCAGCGTCCGGTGCATTCAGATCCAGCGTCCGGTCAGTTGACCGACGCCAGCATCTTCTCCATTCTCTTCACCCTTGCTCAAGTGTGCTAACCACAAGAATTTGCATCCGGCGCAATAGAAAATAGGCATTCCATTTTCCCGAAAGCGCCGAATTTGTATCCTTTGGGAGAGAGGGACCCAAACCCATCTCAACCCTGCAAACACCACCTCCTTTGTAAATGTGCCAACACCACCAAGTGTACACCATCATGTGTATGTGTGTTAGCATTTTCACAATCATTTCCCAAAGGATGTTAGCCACTCAACTTGCCACGCCACTCGATCCTAGCGACAATGCAAAGTTAGATCACTCGAGTGGCACTAGATGACCGATATGCAAATAAGTTTGCCCCTCTTGATAGTATGGCCATCTATCCTAAACTCGGTCATAAACTTCTCTACACACCTATGACCGGTGAAATGAAATGCCCTAGGTTATACCTTTGCCTTGCGCATTTTATTCCATCTCCTTCAATGTCGATGCAACACATGCACCAACACGATCAACAATGATATGATCCACTTCATATCATCACATGATCATATTGGTTCATCGATCTTGACTCTACTTGCTCTTCACCGTTGCCATCGCCCATCGGCGCCAAGTCTTGCTCAAGCTTCACCGCCACGCGGTCCATCACTCCAAAGCCTTCGACTTGCCCTTCACACTTGCAACCGGTCCATCAAGCCAAGTCTTGTCTTGATCTTCTCCACCTTGATCACATGACTCAATGTCATGTCTCATGTGCATTTAAGCTCCTTCATCATCACATGTGTGAGCTTTGCAACATCTCCAAGCCATTTTCACCTCCATGGCATATGTTGCTCACACACATGTACCTGTGGACTAATCACCTGTGTATCTCACATAAACACAATTAGTCCACCTAAGTTGTCACTCAATTACCAAAACCAAACAAGGACCTTTCAACTATGAAGTCATGGTATAACTAAGTGTTAAATGAAGTTGAGACCGGACGGAGACTTGCAGAGTTTTGGACTGTAGTGTTTCCGTCTGTGTCGATTAAGGACCGACCGTTGTTGGGCCTCGAGTCATGTTGAACACATGCCTTACATTTAGCTGGCCGGATAAAGTACCTTCCGACCGCGAAGCTAGGAGATTTTTCGAGCCGAGTAGATTGCCCGCAGCGCACTGTGCCGGAGCAGGTGTGGTAGGACACGGGGGCGAGATGATAAGACCAAAGTGCAGTTGGTCGGCCCCTGGGTACATGTGGTTCCTGGCAAACTCGAGATACCTAGAAAGTTGGCTCGGTGATCAATATCTCACTTTAACGGGTGAGTGAGGTTTGTGTAAGGAATAAATCACCAGCTGGTTAGGAATCGATTCGAATCGCCATCGCTCCTAGACAGTGAGCACTTGACTTGAGTGACTTCATCGTAGTAAATGTTTATGGAACACTTGGACAGTTATAACGAATATGATAGTATGAAAGTTGTTTAATGATCATTGGTTATCATTATCTGCTTAATCACATGTTTACTCTAGTATAGGTGCAAATCTAGTCGACAGGTTAATAATAATTAACTTGGCAATAATGCTTTTCGAAAAGTTCTGGAAATGCTAAAAATGCTCTTTTTTGCAAATGAGTCAGCTACCCTACTATAAAGCCCTTTATAATCCTTGGTGTCACTTATTTTCGGTTATGTCGGGTAAGTCTAGCTGAGTACCTTCTCGTACTCAGGGTTTTATTCCCACTTGTTGCAGATGGGCAGATGTATTACGGCTACTGTATCAACTGCCTTTATCCTACGATGGGTGATGCTTAGGACCATGGGCATGGTCATTCCTTACATCTCGTCTGATGCTTTTGTTGGAGATGATCATTCGCTGGCACTATATTTAAACTCCGCGTGAGTGTGTGTGTGGTTTGAACAAATGACTTCCGCTACTTTCATTCGAACTGGTTTTGTAATAACTATGTTGAAACTCTAATGTATTTGAGATTGCGAACTTTTATGTAATTTGTGATGGTGACCGCTAAACTTATTATGATCTTGGCTGGAATGGAAGTTGGTTTGAAATCCTTCATGATTTCACGGACTACCGGGTTATACGGGCTTAAGTTTGCTAAATCGTCTGCTCTGGCGGATGATTTTCTTACTTAATTTCGTATAATTGGTCGGTTCTGTTACAAAGGGATACTGCAGAAATGCATTACCCAAGAAGAGGGAGTGAAATTACTTCTTGAAATTCACTCTGACTCCTATGGCAATCACGCGGCCTCTAGAAACCTAGTCGGCAAAGCTTTCCGAGCTGGTTTTTATTGGCCCATGGCCATCGCCGACGTAGAAGACCTCGTCCGATGTTGTCAAGGATGTTAATTTTTCACCAAGCAAATACACGTGCCGGTGTAGGAATTGTAGACCATCACAGCTTCTTGGCCTTTTACATGCTGGGGACTAGACATGATCGGGCCTTTCAAGCCTGCGCCAGGTGGTTTTCGATACGTATACATCGCCATTGACAAGTTCTACAAGTGGATCGAATACAAGCCGCTTGTTTGACCACTACAAAGAAGGCAGTCGAGCTCTTTGAAGATATCAGCCATAGATGCGGTCTCCCAAATAGCATTATCACCGACCTCCGAACTACATTCACTAGTCATCATTTTTGGGACTTCTACAAAGATCGATGCATCTCCGTCAAATACGTCTCTGTTGTCCATCCTAGAGCCAACAGCCAGGTCGAACAGGCAAACGGCATGATCCTCGATGCCCTCAAAAAGAGACTATACTAGAAAGAAGAAAAGCATCCGGGTAGATGGCTCAAAGATCTCCCAGCTATGGTCTAGGGACTACGTACTCAAGCTAGTTGCAACAACGATGTGTCTCCATATTTTTTTGGTCTATAGCTCAGAAGCCATAGTTCTAGTGGACATTGCCTTCCGAGCACCTAGGGTGGAACATTATAACAAAGAGCAAGCCGTAACTGTTTAGACATAGGACGTCGATAGGGCCAAAGAAGAACACCTTATCCCTTGCATCCGCACAGCCAAATACCTAGAAGGCCTATGAAGATACTATGATCACAACATCAAAGGTCATTCATTTGCGGTCGACGACCTCGTTCTCCGTAGAAAGCAGAAAACAGAAGGGATGCACATGCTCTCCTCCCTCTAGGAAGGGCCTTACATGGTCAAAGAGGTTACCCGACCAGGGTCTTACCAGCTATGCGACATTGAGGGAATTGATATCCCCAATTCATGGCACATCGAGCACCTTATGCGTTTCTATCCTTGAAATGCTCTAGATATGTACTCTCCACTCCATAATAAATGAAGTTTTTATCGTCGTAATTTGTTGCCATCATTTCTCCACTCTAGTTTAATCTCCATTTATGACCACCAACTCTAAGCTACTCCTTAACAAAACTCTAGCAATTATACATGATCTCTATAAATGCTTCATCCCGTTTCTCTATACTAAAATATCTCTAAGATATTCCACCAACCATCGAGCAGCACACGTTCCGCTCTGTGTTCTTTGGAGAAATCCATGTCTTTGATCTCACCCTACACGTGCTACGGGCTCCAGCACTCTGCGTCATGGGCGGTCGGCTGTGGTTCCTCGGTCACGTCTGTTCCTTCTACACATGCACGGGCTCCAGTGCTTGACATTATGGAATACGAGCTACCCAAGGCCAAGATCCTAGTAATAAACTAACTACTCAAATGCTACTTAACAGCATGTCTCTTTTTCACTGCAAGCGCTAGCAAACCAACTAAGCACGCACATGTCGTCTACTTATAACATTTATACAAATACACAAATGTTTGCTTAGGCCCTCGTGCATTTAACTCCACTATACAGTTGTCCAATACAGGTTCCTCTCCACTCAAGTTATTGAGCTTAGCCCTCACCATCTACCTTGCCGAATAGATCATCGCCAGCCAACCTCTTCATGGCGTCCTCCACCTCATCTTTTAGCTGCTCCTGCTTCGTCGCACCTGTCCCTCTAGCGAATTCGGCCCCTATTGCTCGAAGATTGATGGCAGGGTAGTGAGACTAGACCACTACTAGGGCATGTGTCACGACGGAGACAGTGGTGTCTTGGTTGAAGCTCTTGAAGTTCTCCCATGCCGCCTTGCACCTATCAATGATGGTGTTCGAATGGGGCGGCCTGCCGTTGGGTTGAGGAGCTACCTCTATGTCGATACAGTCGAGCACCGTCCTGACTTCGGCCACCACGACGTTAAGTTTTCCCCTCTAGATTTTGGCCTCCAGCTCCAGCACATCAAACTACACCTTGGTTCTTCGACGGTAGTCTCTAGACACCAAAGGGGTTTGTCAAACGAAGCAATCATGTCAGCAACAACTTCGACCATGCACTACTCACCCTCTAGATCCTCGCCCAATTTCTACGCTCGCCTAGATGCCTTATCATTCTCCTCTTGAAGTTGACCGATGACTTGACCCAACCGACTGAGCTCTACATCCTGCTCTACAAACATAACGATCGACAGCAACATCCAGACTGTTCAGCAACGCAGAACAAACTCACCGATCCATAATACGTTTTTTTGCTCGGAGATGCCTTTTAGCTGCTCGTAGGTGCGCCCTAGCTGCTCATAGACATTTTTCAGCTACTCGGAGGTGCGCTCGAGCTGCTCGGAGATGGTCTTCAACTTGTCGGATAAGATGTCCTTTTGGTACTCTAGGTCCCTCGCGTTTGATTCAGTAAGATCCCTTTCGTGTTGGGCCCTCTGGACATTCTTCTCCATCAGTCGCATCGCCTCCTTTAGCTTCTCATTCTCCTCGGCGATGGGCTCTGTCCTTTTGATCAGTTGGTACCGTTGTACGATAGTTTGTGCTATGCCCTACAAAAGCACCAAGATTATAAAGGATCATGGTTTCCAATGCCAAAGACAGACGCCGATGATGCCATACTAACCTCAATTTGCATCATAGTTGTGGAAAGGGTGGGCCATAGCCTCTTCACCTCCCTAGTGGTGTCCTCCTCTTCCACGACCACAACTTCATCCCCTTGCTTGCAGAGGATGTGGGCGGTTTGAGGTCGTGATTCTTCACGCTCAATCTCCTCGACCTCATCCTCTTCCTCCATAGCCGATGGCGCTCCCTAGGGGCTCGATGGCTGCATAGAGTGCCGACCACGCCCTGCGGCATCTCAGGGCACGTAGCTTGCTCCTCCGACGCTGTCAGCCTCTGCGCCCTCGATTCTGGCAGGACATCAGTAGCTCCCACAACCGCATTTGAAGACTTGGCCGCTCTCGTCATTGCTCTTGGCATCTCCATCAACTCACCCGTTGTGGTCGCCAACCGCTCTCCTTCTCCAACTCCATCAGCAGCAGTGGTTGAATCTTCCACAAACTAACGAGCGCCCTGGGACTCTAGGACAAAGTTTGTCCGTAATGTCTCCATGTTAGGACCAGCCCCTAGCTGCTCGCCAGTCTAACCTAAAGGATTTAGATCCATCGCGTGCCATGTTCTGCATCAGATTAGCTCATCGATCACCGCAACTATAAAAATCAGAGAGCTACTGATCCCAAGGCAAAGATACTTACATGTTAGCTTCCCAATAAACAGTTCTGAACTGGTGCTGCCTCCCTGAGCACCTAGGCATTGCTCTATGACCAACCTTCATCTCTGGATTCAGATGAGGTGCTGACGGCACCTTCCTCTGGCTGAGTGATCGGCCTGGCATCAACTGTCTTTGGCCAATCGCCCCTCAACACGCCCGAGAAGTACGTCACTCATTCCTACCAATGGATCTTTCACAAATGAATCAGTCCACTATTCATCACCAGCATGAGATAAAAAGCATCAGGAACAACAATATAGATTTTTACCTGAGGAGGTGGGTTCGTGTAGTTGAAGGGCTTTGGCTACCCCAGCATGGTGTACGACATGTTTGGGGCGAATAGTTCAATAGCCCGGTGTAGCACAACCTCCTTCGCTAGGTTCTCCGTCCTCTCCTGGGTGCTGTCGGTATCCCCCTTGAAGTCAAAGCCCACGTAGGCTCTCTCCTTGTAGGGCTGGACACGACACAGTATGAAGTTCACTGCCACCAATACTCTGCTCATCTTCACACCCCTTATCAGCTCGAGGAGCTCCTTCACCTGATCCATATCGACCATGGTCGGTTTCTGTGACCAGCTCCTTTGGTTCTCTAGAATCTGATCGACATCGGATCGGATGGTAGGATGGCTTTGCTTCATATAAAACCACCTGGTATTCCATCCCTTTAGCAAGGTGTTTAGCGGCACAGGAATGTATTTGCTCGCCATCCCATCACGGAGCTGCAGATACACACCGCTGACCACTCTGGAACCGCCCCCCTTTCTTCTTTAGCTAGAAAAAGTGACGGAAGAGATTGAAATAGGGAAGAATGCCAAGATAAACCTCATAGAAGTGGATAAACACATAAATGTGCAAAATAGTGTTCGGATGAAGATTGCACAAGCTCACTCCCTAATAGTTCAACAGATCCCGCAAGAAAGGATGTACCGAAAGTCCTAATCCACGCCAGAAGTAATCTTCAAATACAACGACTTTGTCGGTGTGTGGCATCTGATAGGGCTCACCGTCGATCGGACGCCATCCGGCGGTGACACGGTCAGGAAGAACGCCCACCTCCATGATCTCGTTGAGCTTCGTCTCCCCCATGAATGATGGTACCCACTCCTTGTCATGACTTGTCCCAATGGGCGCCTTCTTCGTGTTACCACCTCCCTTCTTTAGCGCCATCCCTCAGATCTGGATCGGAACTGCCCTCTTCATGCAAGCTTTTTAGCCCTAGCGGCGGAGCGCGTGTGAATGCGAATGGGGGAGCGCTAGGGCAAGGAGGAAGACGAAGTGGCAAAGTGGCAAAGGTGGGAGCGCGGAGTGCGGCAATGCAGTTATAAAGACACCCAATTACTTTTTGCATTCAAGGGTTTTTGAGAAACCTCACCATGATGATTTGCGCCCCTTCAAATTCCTCAAAGCAGCGTGCTGGGCCGTTATCTAGGCTTCCACGCAATTGTGGCCCATATCACCTATTTTTCGATGCAATTTGGTACTGCATCAAGGCTCAGTAATTTCCACTGTACAGTCATTGCTTTGGTTTTTTCTCCACGATTTGAGTAATCGGTACCTCTTGATTTATCCAAGATTTTCACTTGTGGCTCGGGGACTACGTTATCATTATGATTTGGTTTCTCACCATACTGGGGACTTTTTTGGTTACTGTTGTTTCTAACCCTGGCACCACGTGACCACGTCACCTACTGTCAGGCTCGGGGACTAAGTGAGCACACTTCACCTTGCGGTGAATGTGCGCTTTTCATTTTAGGGCTCAGGCGGTGGACTGGTCACCTGCTCGGCTGGTTTTTTGTTTTCTTCTACTTTCTGGACCCTGGCACCACGTGACCATGTCACCTACTATCAGGCTCGGGGACTAAGTGGGCACAGTTCACCTTGCGGTGAGTGTGTTTTCTTTAATATGGAAGACTCCGTGCCTCCTGAAGTTGAAGAAGATTATCTCCCTTTCTCATGGTTGGACTCTAAGTGGGCACACTTGGTCCACTGCGAGGAAATTTTTGATTTTGAGTTTGAGCTACTTACATCCTTCTAGCAAGCCTTACTTAGTTAAACCCGTGCTCGATCGGACAGTTAAGTTGGTCAGTCACGGTCCACAACTGCTCGGCGACTCATTAGGGTGGTCGGACTATGAGTCTGACTGCTCGGCTTTGTTTACACCTGCTCGAACAAGCTTAAGACGGCGTTGCACAGCGGATACAAGGCGCTTGGGGACTAGCTGTTGGGGGTACGACCCCGGACACCCATGGCAGACTATATAGCACACCCCTACAAGAGTTAGACAAGTTCAGGTCGTCTGCGCGACATAATACCCTATTGATCTATATCGCCTCCACTTCTCGCGTCGTTACCCCTCGAAGGACTGTCGATGATATTCTGTCGACAGGTTTTGCATCTCTCCTCCCCACATTCTGTTGCATCGTCTCTCCCGACACCGGTAGGGCATCCACACGACGTGATGTCCGGGTCCATCTGAATCGAAGGCGTCGCACGCCCTTTCCGTCGCTCGGGCGGCACGTGCCCCACGTGGAGCGTGGAACGGAGTGCAGCCCGCGGGCATCTGGATGCAGGACGTCCGGGCGCTAGCACTGTCGTTAAAAAAGGTGAGAAGTATTCCCTCCGTCCCAAATTATTGGATGTTTTCGTATTTCTAGATTTATAGCTTTTTCTATGAATATAGACATAATATATATTGATAAGTAGTAAAAGTTTTAAATCAATAAAACTCAAAAGGTCTTATAATTTAGAACAAAATTTGGAAGGGAGTATTATTATTTAGAATGTTTCTCCGCTCTGATGCATGCATGTCAGAACGTGTCGTGGCATCACAGGTGACGACTGGCGACAGTGAGGTGATAGTGAACCAGAAACCAAAGCCCAAAAGAAAAGGAAAACGTGGCCCATAGACCCTGAACGAATCACCGGTGAGAGAAAGCGCACGCGACGGACGCAGCCAGCCAGCAAGTCCCCATCTACTGTACCTCCTCGCGATCCGAGCATCGGATCGGCTAGGCGCACACTCGCTCTCGCTCGTGTTATGTGGTAGACCTAGACCCGGACCCACCCGCAGACAGCGCCACTCGGTCCGGCGGCGCGTCTTGTTGACGAGGCTTTTACACGTGTCCCATTATAAAATTGCAGAACATTAGGTAGAAACTAATTAACCTGTACAAACTTAAAAACTACCGATCAGAACCGCTAGATGTCTAATGGATGAGTGAGAGGCTTAAGCGTAAAAAAAAGCCCGGTGGATGGAGGGTTTAATTGCAAAAAAATCACACATCTTACCTCATCTATTGAATTAGCATCTAGTGATCCTAATTAGTAGTTTTCAAGTTTATACAAGTTAGTTGGTTTGCACCTAATACGTTGTCTTATAAAAGTTAGTAATTATCTATAAACTATTAAAAAAGTTGAGTTCTCGTATGTGTTACTGCTGTGAACTCTTTTGTCCTCCACGCTATTTCCGTCAGATTTGACTTTAACAGTGTCAAACCGTTGTTATGAAAAGTATAAAATACCCTCAGGTCTGAATATGAATTAAATTTTTTGGGCATCTTAATGACCTCAAATGAAAAAACTCAAAACTAGAAAGTTATAGTTCTCGACAATATTTATAATTTTTGTATAAAAAATATCTTCATTTAATTATGTAAAAAATATGATTTGATATTATTAATGTCTTAGAAAACTCAAAACTAGAAAGTTGTAGTTCTTGACAATATTTAAAATTATCTTCATTTAATTATGTAAAAATATGATTTGATATTATTAATGTCTTAGAAAAATCATATTTTTTTTTGTATAAAATCAAATGAAGATAGTTTTTATAAAAATATTGTAGATCTCGACGAGATATACAACTTTCTAGTTTTGAGTTTTTTTTTATTTGAGATCATTAAGATGCTAAAAAAATTAATTACGTATTTAGAACTGAGAGTATTTTTGATTTTTCACATCTGGAGTTTAACATCGTTAGAGTCAAATCCGACAGAAAATAATATGGAGGGTAAAAGAGTTAATAGCAGTGATCATGTGAGAACTTAATTTTTTTATGACTTATAGGTAATTAACCATTTTTATAATGGCAAGCCTCCTTGTTTATAGGGTATCCGCGCGGCGCACCGGTTCGCCCCCCAAATCTCATTCCATGGGCCGGAAAAAGCGAACCTCCGCACCAAACCCTACTCCGCCACCGCCGGACGCCGCCCGCCGGCCGGCGGCCGCTTCGGCGAAGGCGGCCGGCATCGGCGGGGAAGATGCCGCCGTGCGCGCCGAGGTCGACAAGGCGCTCGCCTGCCTGCAGCGTGGCAACCACGCGCGGGCGCTGCGCCTCATGAAGGATGCCCTCGCCCGCCACGGGGAGGCCTCCTCGCCGCTGCTTCTGCGGGCGCACGGCACCGTGCACGCCCGCGCCGCCTCCGTCCTCGATGACCCCGCAGCCCGCGCGCGCCACCACCGGGCCGCGCTCCAGGCGGCCCAGCGCGCCGTCGAGCTCACGCCGGAGTCCATCGAGCTGGCCCACTTCCACGCCATGCTGCTATTCGACGCCGCCAACGACGCCCGCGCCTACGAGGAGGTCGTCGCCGAGTGCGAGCGCGGCCTCAGCATCGAGGTCCCCTCCGACCCTTCACCCCACTCCCTCAGGCTGCCCGGCCCCGACGTTGACCAGGTCCAGTCCGAGCTCCGCAACCTGATCCAGAAGGCTAACCTTGCCTCCATCTCCACCTGGGTCAAAACCCTGGGCGGCGCGGGGGATGATAAGCTTCGCCTCATCCCTGTGCGCCGTCTTGCCGACGAACCAATGGAGGGCCGGCTTGTCCCCACGGCGCCCTCCCCGCGCCGCCCAAACGAGATCAAGAAGGCGACCAAGACCCCCGAGGAGCGCCGCCAGGAGATCGAGGTACGCCTGGCTGCCATGAGGCTGCTGCAGCAGCAGAAGGAGCAGAGCAATGGTGTTGTGTCTGCCACCCCCGCTTCTTCCCAGTCACAGGGAGATGAGGCCCCCTCATCGTCTCAGTCATCGGTGGGTGGACATAGAGCTGACCGGAGAAAAGGCGGGTCTAGGAAAGCAACAGGCTCATCTGCGTCTGAGCGCACTGATCAGGTGCGTGCCTACTGGGGCTCGATACCAGTGGAGCAAAGGCTTGCATTCTTAAACACTAGCATTTCCGAGCTCAAGTCACACTATGATTTCTGCAATACATAAGGAGAAAGATGCTGCCAGTGCAGCATCTGATGTGCTCAATGAGGTGATACGATTTGCCAACAAGCATGGCAAGTGGGATTTCATGGTATGTGGTAGGTGTCGTGAGCAGTTTGCAGATGTGGAGGCACTCCGGTGTCATGTCATGGGGGAGCATGTTGGGCTACTCTCATCTGAGCTGCAGGAAATGGTGCCACAGGAGATTGATGCTGACTGGGCAGAAATGCTCATTGGTTGGAACTCGAGGCCATTGGATGCTACTGCCGCACTGAAACTGTTTGAGGAAGATCAAAACGACAACCTTGGAACAGATAGGGACAAGGAATCGAATTTGTTGGATAATTGGAGTAACAAAGACAAGTCGGACATGTCAGAATCCTCAGCCTCGCCACACAACGAGGAGTGTAATGGTTTTGGAGTGGTGGTGAGGGAAGGTGATGACAAGTGGCCACTCTCAGATGATGGCGAAAGGGCAAACATTTTAGAAAGAATCCATTCATCGTTCAAAATCCTTGTGAAGAATCATAATCTTTCAGTGGGCAATCTAAACAGGGTGATTCGATTTGCTGTAGAGGAACTCAGGGGGTTGCCATCTGGGTCACTACTGCTTAATCACTCTTTGGACGAGTCGCCACTTTGTATTCGCTTCTTGGAGGCATCATCACTGCGGAAAGTAGCTAAATTCTTGCAGGACTTAATGCAGGCCTCTGGACTTAATAGGAACTTAGAGAAGGCTGAAGGGCTAGGCGACGAGGATAGTTTCCCAAAAAACCACAATGTACTGGAGAAGGTTACCCTTAATTCTGATTCATCAGAACTGATCATTGATGGGCAGACCTTTGGTGGAAAGTTTGACTCTGAGAGTGTTGATACTGATGCATTACTTTCATGGTTGTACGCTGGATCTTCAATTGGTGAGCAGCTATTGGCTTGGAATCGTATGATTGACGAAAGGTCAAATCAGTGCGTCGACCTTATTCGGGCACTTGGGAGGGAGTTCAACAGCTTGCAAAACTCATGTGAACGGAAGCTTGAACAGCTGAGAAATGAGGAGGCCTTTATTTCTGTAGAGGGCCTCTTTTGTGAAGAGCAAACACGAAGGGAGCAGGTGGGGCGGTATGGATTCCAAACTTTCGAGGAGCTCCTCAGGAAGCGGCAGGAGGAGTTATTGGAATGCAATACTGAGGAGCAGTCTGACAGTAACAGATCTGAGATAGATGCAATCTCAGCTATTTTGAAGGAACTTCACACATCACACTTTGGTTATGATGAAGCCCTTTCTGGCATGGCTCCACGCCTTTATGACTTTGATGGGGCCGAAGAAGATGAATGGAGGCTGCATGATTTTATACATCCAAATGATTCAATGGTACACATGGTTGTATCAAAGATGAAGGAACAAGTTTCTATGGAGGTTAGTTTTTCTGGATTCTATTCACTGCAGGAGTTACATAAAAACCTTCAAAATACATTTACAATATATGTTTCATAACTTTTTTTTTTTGCTTGCAGATTAGCAAGGTAGATGCTAAAATTATGCGAAATTTCTCTGTGATCCGGCAACTAGAGCACAAGCTTGGACCTGTTTCTGCTCTTGATTATCGAATGATTCTTTTGCCCCTTATGAGATCGTTCTTGCAAGTGTGTACACATCATCACAAGTTTTGCTCCAGTGCCTTGTTTTTGCACTTTTTGCTTTTTTTATATGTCAGTGCCTTATGTTTTTGTTCATTGCTTAACTGTTGCTATGGTATGCAATGTAGAGCCATTTGGAAGAGCTGGTGGATAAGGATGCGAGAGAGAGATCTGATGCTGCAAGGGAAGCCTTCCTGGCCGAACTTGCCTTGGATGCTAAGAAGAATGCAAACAAAGGGGGTGATACGAAACAATCCCATGAAAAATCAAAGGATAAGAAGAAGTTTAAGGATTTTCGAAGATCAAAGGAGCTCAAGGTGGATCTGATTTTGTGTTAGACCATACACTTTACTCTTTTTCATGTTCGCATGAAGGAATTTTTCTTCTTACAATTCTTCTGATTTCTCCCTAGGATTCAAGCTGGAGTGACCAGTCTCTCAGTCGCCAAGACAGTGCTGACGAGGAAACAGCAGAGACATTGTAAGTGATTCTTGCAGTACCTATATTCTCAAGAACTTGATTACTAAAGAAGAGCTCTTTGTGAGGGCACATTTGTTCAAATTTCTTAATTGGGTATGGTGCTTTGGAATCCTTAGATTCCTTTTCTTTTGGGGTATCTGTAGTAATTCTGTACTACTAATAACTGGCATTCTAATCAGCGTATGGTTGTTTTGTTAGAAGGTCACATTGTGTCAACAGAATTTACTCGAGGAAAGACGTGCATAATTACAAGCTTGCTTTCTTTGATTCTATTTTTTCTTATCCTACCTAAAACATGTTATATATCAATATATCATCTTGCAGCAGTAGGAAGCAGCCAATTTATGTGGTATGCTTCATTTCTATTATTCTATACTTGCCGAATCATGTTAACCTTGCCCAGTAATTTTATTTTGTTTGAGTTGGTCTTGTGAATTGATAGGTTTGCTGGATAATATTGAAACATGGTACTACATATGTTAGTATTATTTTTAAAGCCATAAATTCCAGTTACTCATTATGATTAGAGGGTTACGAAATATGCCTACCAATACCCCCATCCGAGGGATTTATTTGATTATTATGGTTTTAAATGCCAGCCTGATAAGAAATCTAATATAAGCTGTTCTGTTTGCGGTGATCAATAACTAGTGATTGCTGTGGGAAACAAGATACAGTACAGAAATGAGTGTGAGCTACTGGATCTTGATGTAGGTGATCAAAGGGCTAGCAATGTTATGTGTACCCAAAGATAGATGTTTCCAGAAGAAAAGCAAATCTATCTTATACTCTCCCTTTATATTACCTTGTTGTTGTTGCCTGCATCAACATTTCACATTCCGTTACAACACTTCCCACCCTTGTGTAGAACTGTAGATTATAATAAATGAATGCTCCAAGTTTATCTCTATATGAGGCCACATGTTACTTGGTTGTGACATAATGGTGAATGCCTTGTTGCCGTGTGGCGTCACCCAAACTTGTGCGCGTATTGTTGAAAAAGAAGCTGAGGGTTGAGGCCATTTAATGTTTGGGTGACGCCACACAGCTTGGAGGGTTGAGGCCATCTTTGTGTCATTAATGGCCCTCTGCTCCTGAGATGTTTGTTTGTCTCTTCTATGTCATACATATGCTTGTACGTGTTTCTGAAATTCACTGCAAACTTCATTGTCAGTGCCAAACTTGTGCGGGTATTGTTGAAAAAGAAGCTGCAATATAATGATCCTTTCATCAACAACAACAACAACAACAACAAAGCCTTTTAGTCCCAAACAAGTTGGGGTAGGCTAGAGTTGAAACCCAACAGAAGCAATCAAGGTTCAGGCACGTGAATAGCTGTCTTCCAAGCACTCCTATCTAAGGCTAAGTCTTTGGGTATATTCCATCCTTTCAAGTCTCCTTTTATTGCCTCTACCCAAGTCAACTTCGGTCTTCCTCTGCCTCTCTTCACGTTACTATCCTGACTTAGGATTCCACTACGCACCGGTGCATCTGGAGGTCTCCGTTGCACATGTCCAAACCATCTCAACCGGTGTTGGACAAGCTTTTCTTCAATTGGCGCTACCCCTAATCTCTCACGTATATCATCGTTCCGAACTCGATCCCTTCTTGTATGACCGCAAATCCAGCGCAACATACGCATTTCCGCGACACTTAGCTGTTGAATATGTCGTCTTTTCGTAGGCCAACATTCTGCACCATACAACATAGCAGGTCTAATCGCCGTCCTATAAAACTTGCCTTTTAGCTTCTGTGGTACCCTTTTGTCACATAGGACACCAGACGCTTGCCGCCACTTCATCCACCCTGCTTTGATTCTATGGCTAACATCTTCATCAATATCCCCGTCCCTCTGTAGCATTGATCCTAAATATCGAAAGGTATCCTTCCTAGGCACTACTTGACCTTCCAGACTAACATCTTCCTCCTCCCGAGTAGTAGTGCCGAAGTCACATCTCATATACTCAGTTTTAGTTCTACTAAGTCTAAAACCTTTGGACTCCAAAGTCTCCCGCCATAACTCCAGTTTCTGATTCACTCCTGTCCGGCTTTCATCAACTAGCACTACATCGTCCGCGAAAAGCATACACCAAGGGATGTCCCCTTGTATGTCCCTTGTGACCTCATCCATCACTAAAGCAAACAAATAAGGGCTCAAAGCTGACCCTTGACGTAGTCCTATCCTAATCGGGAAGTCATCCGTGTCTCCATCACTTGTTCGAACTCTAGTCACAACATTGCTGTACATGTCCTTAATGAGCCCGACGTACTTCGTTGGGACTTTATGTTTGTCCAAAGCCCACCACATAACATTCCTTGGTATTTTATCATAAGCCTTCTCAAAGTCAATAAAAACCATGTGTAGGTCCTTCTTCTTCTCCCTATACCGCTCCATAACTTGTCTTATTAAGAAAATGGCTTCCATGGTTGACCTTCCGGGCATGAAACCAAATTGGTTCATAGAGACCCGCGTTATTGTTCTCAAGCGATGCTCGATAACTCTCTCCCATAGCTTCATAGTATGGCTCATCAACTTAATTCCCCGGTAATTTGTACAACTTTGAATATCCCCTTTATTCTTGTAGATCGGCACCAATATACTTCTCCTCCACTCATCAGGCATCTTGTTCGATCGAAAAATATGGTTGAACAGCTTTGTTAACCATACTACAGCTATGTCCCCGAGGCATCTCCACACCTCGATTGGGATACCATCCGGTCCCATCGCCTTACCTCCTTTCATCCTTTTCAATGCCTCTCTGACCTCAGATTCTTGGATTCTCCGTACAAAGCGCCTATTGGTGTCATCAAAAGAGTCATCCAACTGAAAGGTTGTGTCCATATTCTCACTATTGAACAATTTGTCAAAATACTCTTGCCATCGATGTCGGATCTCATCCTCCTTTACCAAGAGATGCTCCCTTTCATCCTTAATGCACTTAACTTGGTTGAAGTCCCGTGTCTTTCTCTCACGAACCCTAGCCATCCTATAAATGTCCTTCTCTCCTTCCTTCGTACTCAAATGTTGGTAAAGATCCTCGTACGCTCTACCCTTTGCCACACTTACAGCTCGCTTTGCAGTCTTCTTTGCCACCTTATACTTCTCTATGTTGTCCACACTCCTGTCATGGTACAAGCGTCTATAGCATTCTTTCTTCTCCTTAATAGCCCTTTGGACTTCCTCGTTCCACCACCAAGTATCTTTAGCCTCGCGTCCCCTTCCTTTGGTTACTCCACATACCTCTGAGGCTACCTTCCGAATGTTGGTTGCCATCTTGTCCCACATATTGTTTATGTCGTCTTCTTCCTTCCAAGAGCCCTCTTTGATAACCCTTTCCCTAAATACTTCTGACGTCTCCCCTTTCAGTTTCCACCACTTTGTTCTTTCAATCTTAGCTTGTTTATCCCTACGGGCACGCACCTGAAAACGAAAATCTGCCACCAAAAGCTTATGTTGAGAAACAACACACTCCCCTGGTATCACCTTGCAATCCAAGCATGCTCGTTTGATCCTTTCATCGACCTAATTTATTGGAGGTAGTTATATGCCCTTTAATTTTGACCATGCTATTTTCTTTATGTAGTCAAATGCTTGCTGATTGTGATGATTTGGATTGCAAACTCTCAACAAGTGATGATTACTTGAATGAACAAGAGGAAGAACTTAGGCATAGGGTACAACTCGAAGCAGAGGAAAGAAAGCTGGAAGAGACTCTGGAATATCAACGGCGGATAGAGGAGGAAGCAAAGCAGAAACATCTTGCAGAACAATGTAGAAGTACATATGCATCTTCTGTAATTGGTACTGCTTGTCTTTCAAGCACTGGGAATCAGGATAACCATGAAAGTGCACTCAATAACTCTTCGCGTACTTATCTCGAAGGCATAAAGTTTGGTGACTTTCGCTACACCGAGAACAATTTCAGTCAGAAACTTAACGGATTGGATTCATCTGATGCACAGGCATTAACCAGCAGTGATATGAGTGTTTCTAAGTTGACATTGAAAATGAACGGGGTTTGGAAAAATGCACAACCTATAAAGCCTCTCAGTAATCATGGCACCCAAAATT
This sequence comes from Miscanthus floridulus, assembly GCF_019320115.1. Taxonomy (NCBI): domain Eukaryota; kingdom Viridiplantae; phylum Streptophyta; class Magnoliopsida; order Poales; family Poaceae; genus Miscanthus; species Miscanthus floridulus. The sequence goes on from NC_089580.1 coordinate 190,754,347, forward strand.
CTAAGAGAAGCTCTAGCGAACCACAAAAGAAGTACTTCCAAGGTTGTGGGTTATGCACTATACAAGTTAAGCTTTAACTATCAATTCTGTTCACAATTTTAAAATGTATTACTATATATTTATTGTTGCAGGTGTGCCAGGTGCTATTTATGATGATGACGACAATGATAGGGCATCTGGGCCACAATTTGGTTCGAAAGCTCCTAGATGGAGCAGCTCTTGTAAAATAGCTCCCTATGCAAACCACAGCTATCAAGCTGGAAAACAGAATCACTCTGCAGGAACAGAGAAGCCAAATTTTGAGAAAGGTAGCTATTGTCGTGGGTCCATAAATCTTCGTATAAAATAATTTGCAATATCAGTTTTTGAGTACTGGATATAGTAGTTGAAGACTTGAAGTTTAAACAGACTACTAAGGTTTACACAATAAATTAGCATACAGTGGCATGTACAATAATAGTAGTTGTTTCTTCTGAGTTGCATGGTATCAAATTGTACAAGCACCCCAATGTTCCTGGTATGAAAATGTACGAGTATCACAATGTCCTTCCTATATCTTTATGCCCTAAGTAGCCACTTGCCTATTTGGTTAAATAGGAGTATTTTTTTGGTTTCCTACGATACAAACTTGTTCATGAATAATAGGATTCACTTAGCAGATTGATAACAAATAAGTTTACCACATTTAGGAATGCCTCAATACAGCTGAAAGCTTATAAAGTATTGAAATACATCTAAGCATCGGTTAGTTATTATTGTATTTTTATTTCTGTTTTATAATATTCTTGTTCTTTCTTTAAGCATTTGTGTTACTTGACCAAACCAACCAGTATTGTACCTTGTTTACTATGGCTGTTTTTACATACTCATTCCAATTATTCTTTACTTTCTGGTTCCTTGACCTGATATCATGTCTTGTAAATGACAAAAAAAATGCAATTGATTCTGTATATATATTTTTAAATTTGTTTATGATCCCAACTTATGTGAAATTGTTCCTTTCACATCCAGTTGACAGTGGTGCAATACCATCAGCGGATGTGTGCATCGAGGATGATTTTGATAAAAGGTTTCAAGAAGATCTTGATGAAGCAATGCGCCAAAGCCTTGGTACCCTTTTTATTATGACTGCATCCTTTCTCTATGAATATGCTCGTATCTTAGGCTCTTACATCCATGGACATTTATATTCAACACCTCTGTATTATCATAAATATATCTCTCTGTGTTAAGGCTTGTACAGTCTACAAATATTCTGCTTTGCATGAAATGTGCTTTCCTCATGTTATATAGATCTTTAAGTATATATGATGATGTGATGTTATGATGATTGTTCTCTTACTGTCTTCTTTCTCTGTTTCTACAAGAGGTTTCTGATAATGATTTTAATTTTTTCTTATGGAATTTCAATGATTTCTCACTTAAGTCCTATCATTTAAGGATGCAATGCTTATCCTTCTGGTACGATAAGCACTTCAAATGGGACAGAAGTGTATGGGACTGGCCTTAAAAATGCTGCTGGTGAATACAATTGTTTCTTGAATGTGATTATTCAGGTAAGCTTAGATTCATAATGTGCTATTCTCTAGGATTAGGCAATCGTTCTTTGTTTACCTAGTGTTCTTCTATTTGCAGTCATTATGGCATATAAGGCGGTTTCGAGACGAGTTCCTTAAAACATCATCACTGCACAAGCATATTGAAGATCCTTGTGCTGTCTGCGCTTTATATGGTATCTTCATTGACCTGAGCAAAGCAGCCAAGGGACAAGGAGAAGCTGTTGCGCCTACTTCATTGAGGATTGCTTTGAGCAAATCCTACCCGAACAGCAAATTCTTTCAGGAGGTAAATTGATGTCCTCTCTTGATAATTTAAGGCTTTACGTATGTTGTTTCAGCATTTTAGCGTCCAAATTCTTACTTTCTTATATCGATGTTCCTTGGCTGTAAACATTTATGATCATGGAAGGGACAGATGAATGATGCATCTGAGGTACTGGGTGTAATCTTTGAGTGTTTGCATAAGTCGTACACTTCTCGTACTGTCTACCATGGTAAATCTCACGAGAAGAATTCTATTGGATCATGGGATTGTGCAAATATTTCTTGCATAGCACATAGTCTTTTTGGGATGGACGTATATGAACGGATGAACTGTCACAATTGTAAGATGGAGTCTAGGCGGCTCAAGTATACTTCATTTTTCCACAATATCAATGCTAGTTCACTCCGAACTGCTAAGGTTAGTTTTCTTTGTTTGGTTGAATCTCATGATATGTTCCCTATTTTTATTTCTGTTATATATGTGGTTTCTTATATAGTGCAATCATGATAGTTACTGGTTCCGTTAACAATTCCTTCTTCAGATGATGTGTCCAGATTCTTCATTTGATGAACTTTTGAAGGTTGTCATAATGAATGATCAACTACCTTGTGATCAAGACGTTGACGGCTGTGGAAAACCAAATCATATACACCACATCCTTTCTACATTCCCACATGTCTTTACAGTTGGTAAGCTTTTTTTGGCTCTTGGATGTTTCAGGCTGCAATTATTTTGCACTGTAGAGTTTCATGTCCAGTCTAGCTGTTATTTGATGAATGTTTGATCTCACAGTATTCTCTTAGAATGCTTTATATGTTTTATTGAATTCTCTTAGTTGACCATCTTCAATCAAGCAATTGTGATCTAGCTTACTTTTTGGCATGTTACAGCCTTGTGTGGGGATGATCCTGCACTAACACTTCCATGTTCTATATATTTGGTGAGATAATTTGTTGGCATATCCCTCTACTTACCTATTGAATTTTCATTTTAGTTTTGGGATGGCAGAATAACAAAGAGTGTGTGGATGACATATCTGCAACTTTGGCTGGTATTTCAACTGAGATAGACATTAGCATATTCTACCGTGGTCTAGATCAAGGAAGCAAACACACCCTGGTGTCAGTGGTATGGCCAAGGAGACCCTTTGTTTTGTTTTATCTCATTCTTGAATGTGTGGATGGTTTTGTTGATTGTAGTTTTCTTAAACCTGTAAATTATCTTCTTCCGGTATGCGTATTTATAATATTTATGCAGCAGCAAAAACATGTACAGCTGGCCTGTGCTTTTTGCAGGCCCAGCCCGAACTCCAGTTTGAGAATAAGACATGTCTCCTGCTTGGGATACTATTTGTTTCTGTTTCCAGGGAGCTCATTGTGTTGTCACTTGTTGGTATTAGATGTGTTATCATCTGATTTGAGAACTTGCTTTCAGTAATTACGTAAACTGGGAGCTGATAGGATATGAAGTAGAATATATTTGAGAATAGCAAATTGAGTTCAGCTGCATATAGCGTCAATGTGACTGTATTATTGCTGTTCACATAATTGTGGTAAAAAATTTCAATTCGAGCTGATAATTGCCACAATAACCTATCTTTCCATTTGTTGTCAATTTTTGTTTCATTTAGCTTCATTAGTATACCTGCCAAATGATTTATTTTCTCCAAATTATGGATCACAGTAAGAGGTGTTGCATTTTTAAGTAAACGTCATGTCTTTACATAGTCTTTTATCTAAATCTGGTGTTTGGGCATCTGTCTGTCAATGCAAGGATCATTAGATATATATTACTGCTTTTTACACCTGCAGGTTTGTTACTATGGCCAGCATTATCATTGTTTTGCCTTCAAGGATGGACGTTGGGTCATGTATGATGACCAGACAGTCAAGGTAACCCAATAACCATACTACTTTGAGCATCCTTTTTACTCGTCCTACTGTTGCTTAGTGTGGCCCAATTTTGGTTCCATGTTATTTGTGCAGGTTATAGGTAGTTGGGGTGATGTGCTCGTGATGTGTGAAAAGGGCCATTTGCAACCCCAAGTGCTTTTCTTTGAGGCTGCAAATTAATTATTCTTCAGAGTCGTAAAGTGCTGTGCAGTGGTTAACATGCCCTCAAATTTAGGGTTTTTCCCTGTGGCCGTGAAGATTTGAAATAGAGTAGCAAATTGGTTTTAAGCGGGGGTATCGAGTAGCATTCAACAGTTGCGTTGGTCTGAGTTTTTGTCGAGCCCTTCGTAATAAGCAGTCACCTGAGCATTCTAGAGCAAAAAGGGAGATGTTTATCACTCTCTTTTTTTGCTTTAACCTTTGGTATAGTTTCTGAACTTCTGATCCTTCATCTGCCAATAAGATTTCACTGCCGATCTTGTGGGTGGGGCATTCGACATGAACTGCCATCCAACAATTCTAGCCGAATCTGCCTAAAGCTCATCATTATGCACCAACTATGTATAGAATTTTGTGCTTACAATGGGGAGGCTGGTATAGTTGAGTGTGCCTGTTTTGAGGCTAGAAGGTTTAGAATGGAAGGAAATGGAATGGATGATGCGGTGTGAACTGTTTTTGTCTGTGGAGGGGTGGTTCGAAAAGAGAGAGGCTATCTGGAATACGGTACTGACTTTAAGATGTGTCGATCTGAGAAATCTGTAGTACACGAGTCTGCTATATGTAAATGACTCGATGAGATTATGTGAGATGATTATAGCGATGAATAAGAGAATCCTTATCACTACTGTTGGTAACTTTGACCTTTCTGTGGCAGCAGCATTGAATAATGGTGCCGCTGACTAGCTTTTTTTTTTTTTTTTTTTGTTTTTTTTAATAACCTGTTTTTTCTGGTTATGGCAACCATAAGTCTGTGGTACATCGATTATTTTACTCATACTGGTACACGGTGTCGCACAGGCTGATGGTTTATCTATATGGTCTTGCTCTTGAGCTCGACCCCTTCCTGTGTTCAAAAACTTGAACGTAGTCAAGAATACACAATCTGCTTTAGCGTTTTGTCAGCCTCACACATCATGATTGGGAAGTACTTCCTGTCTAAAACAACAAGCACTTTAAAGTTTGTGCTAGTATTATTTAACTTTTTGTTATCGAGAGTGGGAGCCCAAATGTTTCTCTACCCACCGATAGTAACTCATGGTGAGGATGCCAAAGTTGGTTTTAATACCCTGTTGTGCTGTGAAAATTTGATTTAAGTTCGTGGAGAGGTGTTACTAATATATTTCATAGTAGGTCTAATAATACTCATTTGATTTGATATTTTGATAATAATACTCATTTGATTTGATATTTTGATATCGTAAGTAGTGTTGTATCTTCCATAAACTTGGTCACTTATGATAGTTTGATTTATGATAAAATCAAGCATTTACATTTGTGGATGGATGGAGTACTAATACCGCTCAAAAATACTAGAGCTACCGAAAAATACTCTTTATATACTGCCATATTAATAAGAATAGAGATTACAGTGAGAAAAAAACATCTAATCGTTTCTTCAATTAGTTCTCTAAATCCTGGTTTCTTGCTAGCTAAAGATAGAGAGCCTCTGTTTCTATTTTTTCGCTAGCTAAAGATTATTTGCTCTTCAAAGCACGCGTAATATATATAGAGAAACAGTTGGAGAAAAGATACAGAGATTGGTTATATACAAATGATTTTCAAATAAGGATTTAAACAAAGGCGTCTAAGGCTCTGTTTGGCTGGCTAGAAAAACGACCGATGTTGATGTTGATTTGTTACGAGAAAAAATACTATTATTTCGCTGAAACGTTACGGGCTGATAAGTTCGAGCGAACTGGGCTTAAGATCGTTGGAGAATTCGTGCCACTGAAAAGGCCGTCAAAGAACGGCTTACCGAGGCTCCTCTGCAGGACTCCGTGGAGCAGGAGACGACTGTCCCACTCTGGTTAGAGATAAGATGTCCCCTTCTCGCTGCAAGTGATTTGGGTCTTGCCATGGAGCTGCTGCCGCTCTCCCCTCCGCGCGCCCACGCCGGCCTCCTCACCTGCAGCTCCACTCCCGTCGTCCTCGGGCTCCGCTCCCACTCCGCCGCCGCCGCTCCAAGCCGGCCCGCGCGGCCGCTGCTCGCCCGCAGGAACCGGAACAGCCGGAGCGACGAGGAGACCGCGGCGGAGCCCAAGGTTATCACGCTCGGGCGGCCGGGGAAGAGCCGGCGGCGCCGCAACAGGAAGCAGCAGCAGCAGCAGACGCCGCCGAAGGAAGAAGGAGACGAGGAGGAGGAGGATGAGGACGACGACGACGAGCGCGACGCGACGATCCCGGAGGTGGTGACGAACCGGATGATGCGGCGTGTGGGGGCGTCGGTGGGCCTGCCGCTGGCGCTGGGCGTGGGGTTCTTCCCGGTGTTCTACTACCTGAAGGCGGTGGCGAAGGTGGACGTGCCGACGTGGATCCCCTTCGGCGTGTCGTTCGTCTTCTTCGGCGCGGCGCTGGCCGGGGTGAGCTACGGCATCGTGTCCGCGAGCTGGGACCCCGTCCGGGAGGGCTCCCTGCTCGGCTGGAACGAGGCGCGCCGGAACTGGCCCGTCTTCTGGGACTCGCTCCGGGGACGCTCCTCCCCGCCTCGCCGGGGCTCCTAGGAGTAGGACAGGGGACAGGCCAATGCCCGGTGGTGACTAGCGGCCTGTTCGGTTGCTCGTATATCGATAATTATAATTTAGAATAGTATTTTTTTTTACGTCAAACCACCGATAGTAAATAATTCATAATTATTTACGACGAAATGAACGTAGCTCAGCACACTCTTGTGCGCAGTACATTTTTTTCCTGCTTTTTTAATGCCCATTCTTGCAGTAGATCGATGCATGTGTAGACAGACTGTTTTCGCGTGCGTTTGTCTAGCAATCTTCTGCGTATGTATGTACGTGCAGGACTGGCTGTGTACATCCATGTCAATCGCTCGCTGGTGTGAATCCTCTCTTTAGTTTGACGCAGGCAGTTTGCTTGGTTCGACTGCCGATCCAACAGATTATTAGCTCGGGACGTTCTGCATTTTGATCTATGTTACTGCGTGACGCATATCTGCACAAGCCAATGGAACAACTAATAACAAGCAAAAGTATGCCGCTTGTTCGGCTAGGCTGGCTGGCCAGCCCCTCGTATGGATACTTTTCACATAAACTAGCCAGTAGTACTTCTCTTTCACATAAACGAACCAACAACAATATGAACCAGCCAATCGAACATACTAATGATCTTCTCACGGCCTCGCCTTGTCCAACTCTACGAGAATACTGAGGTAACCATGTGCAAAGCTATGCGAGTTAATTAAAATTTCATCGTATATGCATCCCTCGTAAAACATGTATAAGGCAAGTGCATCTATTCTAGCTTGGCAACTGAATATTCTCAGGATTTTACTGGGTTTCCTATGTTGGGTCAGGTCAAAAATTACGACCTCAACACGCCCGATGAATTTTGATCTAGTCGGGTCGGGCCAGTTTTTTTTTTCTTCGAGTGGGCTGGGTTGGATGGCCATAATCAGGTGTGGTTATGCAACCGCCTTGTTGGATTTCTCCCGCAATCAAAGAACTAGGATTTCTCCCACAATCACAAAACTATTTCATATTGTACATACTCCCTCCATTCAAAAAACAGTAAAATTCTCGTTTATCGAGGAGTTAAATAATTTTAGATTTAGCTAGATTTATATAAAAAAAACTACTAACATATACTAGATTAACCATAAAACATATTTTCTGTAATATACATTTATTTGGAGACACATATACATAAATAAAATATTGATACTATTTCTATGAACTTGACCAGACTTATGCAAAATATTATATAATCCCTCCATCCCAAGAGAAAATATTATTCACGTTACGAGAAGTCAGTTCATCTGATACTATTTCTTTGAACTTGACCAAACTTACGCAAAATATTATATAATCCCTCCGTCCCAAGAGAAAATATTATTCGCGTTACAAGAAGTCAGTTCATCTCAATTTTCATCAATTATATAAAAAATTAATATTTACAATGTGTAATAAGTACCATTAGATAAATAACGAAATATATTTTCATAATAGACCTTCAAATGTTAATACTATTATTTTATATAAACACAACTAAACTTAAAAACAGTTTGACCTAATCCAAAACCTAGAATCAACTCATTCAAGCGAAAGCATACAGATAAGGGTCTGCCTGGACTACGGCGAAAACAAACAATTAACTCGACTAACAAATTTCTAGATTGAACAGGCCTGAAGAACTACATAAAGTGGGAGACATACGCCCTATTCGCTTAGCTTATAATCCGTACTTTTTTAGCCAACGAACAGTAGTTTTCTCTCACAACAAATCAGCCAACGGTGCTTTCAGCCATGGAGTTACCGCCGATGGAGATCTGAACACGCCACATATGCTTAGGTGTCGACAGAGCCTTCGTCGTCGGTGACATCAAACTCCCTCTCAACATACCCTTGTGTCTCGAGCTCCGCGCGATATAATTCTTTCCTTTTCAAGCCTCAACTCCTTGTGCGACTTGTACACAACCGCCGTTGAGGCAGCCAAACTGTCCCTGATTCGATCCCACACGTCTCTGTCCTTCACGCGGGCCAGCTGCTCCTCGGACCAGCCGGGCCCGGGCCTAGTCTCGATAGGGACTGTGAGCACAGCATCAATGTGCTTTTGCGTCACCCTGCGCATGACCGTCTTTGATTTCTTCTTCCCGGCTGCCTTCTTCGCCGCAATCTTGCAGTCCTCTATGAAGGCTATGAAGTTGGCACGCTGCTCTGCATCGCTCATCACTGCCTTGTCCGCGTTCGTCGTCTTCTCAATGGAAGGCTCCATCTTCTCTGCATCGCTCATCCCTGCCTTGTCCGCCTTCATCGTCTTCTCAATCGAACCCTCCATCTCTCGAAAAGTAGTCTATAGTTCTAAGATAGAGGCGGCGGCGGGCTTATGTGCTGTCTTGAAACCTATCAGGACACTTTGTTTTTTCTTGTATATATGCTGCCGGAAAATTCTGCATTCATTTGTGGAATGAGACGTAGCGTTATGGAACTTACTGAAGTTCTTATTCTTCAACTGATCAGGGGGCAACATAACATGATTATCGGACAACTTGATCTGTCCCTTCTCAAGCAAGAAATCGAAGAGCTTGTTTGATTTTGTGACATCAAAGTCATAGCTTTCCTCGACTCCTCTTTCCCAAGAATTTGACACCATTACTGTCTTTTTGCCCCAATTCCATTCAGCCGCAGCAATCTCTTCTTCTTCATCTCCATAGCCGTCATCGACTGAATATGGATTATAAGTTTCAGCCACTGTGGTACTCTTCTAGAATCGGGTATCTCTACGTATACTCTGAAATTAGCTATTGAGCGCCGCCACTCATTGAGCCAATTGATCTAAGTTGTCAAATTCTTGTCTCAACAGCTTTTCTTTCCATGTTGGCAGCATTCCTTGAACGGCCAAAGCAGCTAGCTGATCATCAGCCAAGTTTAATGAGAAGCATAAATTTCTAGTCTCTCGGAACATCTGAAGAAACTCAGTGCCTGATTCGTTAGCTTTCAGCCTAATAATTGTCAAATCGGTAATCTTCTTTTCTCCAGTCCTAATATAAAAATATGTATAAAATTTCTTCTCCGGGTCAGTCCAATTGGCAATGGAGTTGACTGGCAGCGATGAAAACCAAGTGAAGGATGGCCCTGACAGTAACAGAGAGAAGAAACGAACTCGATGAGCCTCCTCAACTGATGCTTCGTCCAACTGTGTAAGATACCGACTGGCATATTCTATTATACTTGTGCTGTCCTAGCCAGTGAACTTATCAAACTCTGGGAGCCTGTAATTTATAAGAAGAGCGACCAAATCATACCATTCTAGATATGGCCGTTTGTACGAGAAGGCCAGTCCTTTTGGCTTCAGACCGAACTGATTCTTCATCATCTTGGTCACCTTTAGTAATAGCTCATCAGCATATGAATTTGGATTTCTCTGCACCTGCTGACCCATCTATGGGTTAAAATCTCATGTGCCTTGATACCCTAGATTCAGAATCATGTGAAGGGTGTTATAATCTATGCCATAATGATATCCATATGGAATCTTTATCTGCTGGGTCCTTTGCTGGTTTGCTGCTTTAAGTCTCTGATTATAGACATGAGAATCTATATCTCTATGGATCATTTGAACTGATGGTGCTATTTTTTAGCCGACGACGGTATGTGGCCCGATGTGTCAAAATTAATCATCTGGTTCTAACCTTGCTCCGCCGGCTATTGCACATGCTGCACTGACGATCTAGGATTATACTGTATCTGATTCGTAGTAATATCTTGAGCTTGTTCAGATGAACTCTGAACTGCCTGGACATCATCATTACCAGTTGGTGCTGCTTCTTGATGGTTGGTACCGACTTGATTAGTTTCTTGGGTCAACGGATGTGGAATGTTGTAATAAGCCGGACCAACATGACCAACTGGAAACCCATAAAACACCTCTTTCATGATGTTATGGAACGTGTCCAAGAAAGCTCATTATGTCTTGATATGACATCACGAACAGATTTGTTTATAGCTTCCGTGAAGAAACGCCTATCTCCAACTTCATCTGACTGCCCGTGCAATAGAACTCTTGGTAATAGATATTTCTGAATAATTGTGTTGTCACGTATTTTGGTGTAGGATAATAAACACTTGTTCTGAAACTCTTCTATAGCTTTGCTGATGACACCTTTATCTCTATTAGGTAGATCTTCATAATGTACCATAAAGATGTCGGTGTTGTTGTGAATCGTCATGACGATTGTGGGGTCCCACCAGGCGTGCCAAAAACGTGTGTCGGCATGAAATTTCATCCCATGCCGAGGGCACACGAGTAGGCCGGAAGGGTCCGCTCGATGGAGCTGGAGATCCGCCTAGCTTTAGCGCAGGGATGGTCGATCCTGCGCACTCCTCCCGAGACGTGCCAGTCAATTTGACCCTACAATTGATAAGGAGAGAAAAACTAATCAGTAATTTAAGACGAAATATGCCGGCGTTGCCAGACAGTCTCAAATCGATGCATCCGTACTTGAACTAGACAAGAGTCGATGACTAGCTTATACTAGAGTCGTAGTGGAGGTCGATCGGATCGATACAGCCGTACGAACAGAAGTATAAGCCAAGACAGTACTTACAAGCAAGCAGTGGAGGTCAACCGGATCGATGCAACCGTACTTACTGAAGACCTCACCGAGATCTACTCTACTCCTACTCCTAAGGGGTAGCTAGAGCCAAAAAAGTAAGTAACTTGTATTTGATTGATTATGTGTCCTTTTACAATAGCCGGGGTCCGATATTTGTACCCAGAGCCTAAACATTAATCCTACTCGAGCATAGCTCGTTACAATCTTTGGCATAAAAGAAAATATTTCTAATTTAAGATAACTTGGACCCTAATCTTTTTCTTTTTGTAGAGTCTGAAATGTAGTTTCCTAGCGTCAACCGTAGCTCATCATCGCTGTCTGATGACGTCATCCAAAGAGATCCGATTCTAGAGTCGTATCTAAATCAGCTGATACCGATCCTTATGCAATCGATTCCTTATTGGCATAATTTTGGAAGTGCTCTAATTCTCGCGTTGTTCTTCCAAATTTTGGTGTAAACAGATTCAATAGCTATTTGGCATCTTCTCCGACCACTACGTAGAAAAAGGTTTTTAGGGGCGACAGGTAAGCCTCTGTAGGGGTGGTTTTGTCAGCCGCCCCTATGAAAGGGTGGCTATAAATCACTGATTTATAGGGGCGCCTGGTGTTATCAGTCGCCCCTACAAATTGATTTGTAGGGACGGCTGGATATTGAGCCGTCCCTACAAATTAATTTCCAGAAATCACGAAGAAAGAGGCAAAAAATAGCAATTTTTTTTAATCCGACAAGGACCCCACCGGCAGCCACACACACCCTCACTCTACTCGTCGGCCGGGTTTTGAACCCGCGACCTCTCGCTCGCGCGTAAACTCCTCTACCACTACACCTCATGATCACTTGTGTCTACGTTCCATTTTGGTTCTCCACATATTATACAAAACTGAGCATAAATTGATTATTTGAGGCCCTAAACTAATTCAAATGAAAAAGTTGTCAACTATAAAGTTTTATAACTTTTTGAGATCTACAACTTTTATTTTGGTAGTTTCTCCTTCCGAGATCGTTTACAAAATTTAAATTTCAAATTTGAGAAATTCAAAAGTAGTTTTTGATGACAAGATGATTTCAAATCAAAAAGTTATCAACTATAAAGTTTTATAACTTTTTGTGATCTACAAATTTCATTTTTGCTGTTTGTCCATCCGAGGTCATTTAAAAAATTCATATTTTAATTTTTTTGAAATTTAAATGCAGTTTTCCTTGACAAGATGATTTCAAATTAAAAAGTTGTCAACTACAGAGTTTCATAACTTTTTGAGATTTACAACTTCTATTTTGATCATTTATTCATCCGACATAGTGGTAGTAACATTATTCACAAATATTACATATCCCTCTTATTGTTTATGAAACTATAAGAGAGATATGTAAATTTTATAAACAATGTTATTACCACTTTATCGGATGAAGAAATGACCAAAATAAAACTTGTAGATCTTGATAAGTTCTCCAACTTCTATGTTCATGATTTTTTCATCTGAAATCAAATAGTGTTCCAAAATAACGTTTGAAGTTGTTATTTTTTGAAATTCAAAATTCAAATAGATAAAACATGGTCACATGAAAAGATGGATAAAATAATAGTGGTAAGAACATAATAAATTGATAGGGCATGATTTTAGAAATTTAAAAAAAATCATCAAATTTAAAGTTAGTACGAGGGAGAAAGACTAGTTACAAGTTTTAGTCAGAGATTAAAAAGAGAAATCAGAGTTCTTCAATGATTTTAAATTTTAATTTCAAATAGTATTTTCAAGTAGTAAATGATCTCAACTGAAAAAGTTGCCAACTACAAAGTTTCATAACTTTTCGAGATCTACAACTTTCATTTTGATTGTTTCTCCATCCGAGATCGTTTACAAAATTTAAATTTAGTGTTTAATTTTTAATACTCAGCGTATATTTGTAGAGGCACTTCAATATTGAGCTGCTCCTACAAATCTGATTTGTAGGGACGGCTAGATATAGAGCCGCTCCTATAAATCGGGCCATTTGTAGGGGCGGCTGATAACACCGGCCGCCCCTACAAATCCATTTGTAAGGGCGAGCCGCCCCTACAAAGAAAGCAAGACGTTGCTACAAATCATTTTTTTAGTAGTGGACAACCAGACCCAAAAGAGAATCATTTCTACAAATGAGTTTCCAGAAGAGATGATGCCAATATTTAGGTCGTGCCTCTCAGACAACCCAAAATATGTCTCCCATATAGATACTATATTAAAAATTGATTTTAGATGTCTTAGCTACAGGTTTGGGTGGCCATACGACAGTCTAACACTCCCCGGCCACGGATCCGGTCACTCCCCGACCGTTGGCGTGTCGTGGTGGGCCCCAGTTGGCCGATGGTTTCTCGTGAATGCTGGCCGTCAGTTGATAGCCTATGGATTATGGAATGAGAGCAGTGCTGTACAGTATTTACGATGGAAGTCCGTCCCTCTCTTTCGTACCGCGACGCATACAGAGTGCGGCGGTGCATAATTTTCAGCGTGACCCCAAACGGCCCGTCGGCGGTGCCGGTGCGGTGGCTGGTCGCGCTCGCGGACCTTCTTAATGATGCTAAGGTGATCAAACGGGCTGTTTGCTGGTGAGCTGGGCTAGCTAGCTAGGTCTTATCCGCCCTATTACATGGCCCAGCGGGCCCAAACTGCGTAAGCTATTGGCTCGACCGCCCGACGTCAAGTAAAACTGTGTTTTGCAATAAGCACCGAACATGTGTGTCTTGCACTACGTGAGAGTCTGAATAAATATTATGCAGACAATCAATCAGACTCATATTAAGCTATCGTCTCGACATCCAAATAGTTGAGTAAGAATTTATCATATGGCAAACTGAGTGTAATTGGTTAGATTACTTGTTGTGGGACCTATCTATCCAAGTTTAAGTTCTCGTCTCGATGCTTGTTGTGGCCTATCTATCCAAGTTTAAGTTCTCGCCTCGATGCTTGTACTTGTATTTTTCTCAATTCTCAATTTATTTATTTTAGGCATTAACTATGTTATTGTTTTTGGACTTAATTTTAGAATTTACTGCGCTATTTTTCACTAGGAGATGAGTACGGTGATTTTATCTGTACTCTCTTTCGTTAAAAAAAAACTGGTGTTGAGAGAGGTTTTGTGCCGTACGCGGCCAGCTCACAAGGATACCGGAACGGCGCAGTAGCCATGTGCAGTGCAACAGATGGATGGACTAAATTCCTTTTGATATACTCCGACTGTGTTTAGTTAGGTGAAATTTAGGAATTTGGCTACTGTAGCACTTTCGTTTTTATTTAATAATTAGTATTCAATCATGGACTAATTAGGCTCAAAATGTTCGTCTCGCGATTTCCAACCAAACTATGTAATTAAATTTTTTTCGTATACATTTAATGCTCCATACACATATCGCAAGATTCGATGTGATGACTACTGTAGTAGTTTTTGGGAAAACTTTTTGGAAACAAGGCCTCCGTGTATATATAATTCCAGCTGCCGGTGCTCCTGATCCGAGCTAGGCGTAGTGGAGTAGTGTGTTTACTTTAATTTGCAGGGCCCCAATCCAATGGCCATATCTCAGACGACTCGGATCACGAATTAAAGTAAACCGAGAGCTGTGTGTGCAGATCCAGATCCGTACGCGGCGCCTCTATCTCTCTCACAAGTCACACAATATAATGGGGGTAATAATACTATACTACTACTAGTGGTATGATATTAATATACCCCGTACAATACAATCAAGAAGCAAGATGGAGTGTGTGCAACCGACGCGATGGAGCTATCAATGTCCTCCGGGCGCTCCGTCCGTGGCTAGCTGCCCTCTTGTTTGCTTAATACTAGTAACGAGGATGAAGAACCAATGCAAGAGATCCAAGGATAAACCATCAGTGCCAAAATTCCTTGCTTCCTACGCACTCCATGCATGTATATATATACACAACTAGTTCTAATGTCGGATCAGCGCATATGTAGCCTATTCGCTTTGTCTAATGTCTGATTAGCGCATATGCAGCCTATTCGTTTGGTCGTAAACGATTGTAAATTTTCAGTTAAAATAGTATTTTTTTCACATCAAATCAGTCAATAATAATAATTCACGGTGATCCTGTACCTTCGGTGCCTCTGATTCAGCGCTTGCAGGGCCCCTCCACCGGTCCAGCAGCCTGCAGCGCTTTTTATTTGTCAAGCGCACAGAGTTGGCGCCGACACGCGCGGCAGCGAGCCAGCGAGTGCCGACTGCCGAGGACATGCATGGCGCTTGCCGCCCCGGCCGGCGGGGATACCGCTGCTGCCTGCTCTGAATTTTTTACAATTTAATTTTTTTTTAAGTTTCTCGTAGATTCCGACAGAAAGAATTCAGGAAATGAACTCTTAGCTCGGCGTCATTGATACTGACGCCGAGTTATGCGCCAGCGTCTCTAGCGTCGAGCTTCTAGGCACGGTCGATGACCTGCTAGGGGGCTCGGCGCCAGAGTGATTGGCGCCGAGCTCTCTGCATTTAACCCCGGCCCAACCTTCTTGCCCGAGCGTTCTTTCTCTTCTTTCTCCTTCTTCTCGGGTTTTTCTCTCCCTACTTCACCCTACCTCACGAATCGTCATATTGGACCTTGAAAACCTTAATTTGATCCGTAGATCTTCGAGAGCAAGGTATCCTCGCTCCCCTCCTTGTTTTTTCCGCATCGATTCTAGTCGAATTTTTGAACCTAAGAATCGTCATCACTTAAGGTTTCATTGTATCCTTCAATATATGTATTATATAACCGTAGGTTGATTCCAAGGCGTGGAAAAAACTAGCAAACCTAGGCGCATGTAGTTATGTTATGGGTTCATTGTTGTGGATCAAATGAGAAACCCTAGGTTTAGGGTTTAATGTTAACTGCTTTCGGTTCTTAGAACAAAATTAGTTGTATTGTAGTTATGGTTCTCATTGATATTTATTTGTGATGTTTTGATTTATGTTTGTTAAATTACATCCGTTTTGTTAGATGCAAGAAATGTTTTGGGAGGAGTTTTGGCGAAAACGGGGTCGTCCTCGAGAATTATACACCGACGCGTCTAGCAAAGATGCCCCCGTCCCTCCTGACCTCCCTGTCCCTAACTGTAACTGTGGTTTCCCGGCCCATTTTTTTCAATCAAAACATCCGGACACAGCGACGTATTGCTTCTACACATGTAGTCGATTTAATGTAAGAAATTGTTTGCACTATCCTTTTTCTTTATTTGTATAAGTATGCTACTAATATTTTGTTGGAATCTCGTTGTGTAGGACCATGAGAGGTGTTTTTTATTTCAGTGGATCGATGGTGCAGACAAGTTTGATCCTAGGTACATCTTTTTCGACGATTGGTTTAGAGGGAGACATCCACGTGAGCACTTCAAGCGGTGGGTTCCATCCCCCTAACCCTCTGCCAATGACGACTAAGGAGAAGCACCTAGCCGCAGTTAGACGACTCGAGTAACCTCCTCTGTGCGATTACGGAGATCGAGCTGTGATAAACCCTGAGAATACGTTGGAGTTTGTGTGTCCAAACAAGCAAGAAGTAAGTGCAAAGTATATGTGTTGAAATCTTGAGCTATATGTGTTCATGTACTAATGCCTCATTATTTAGGTGTTTTCAATGGTGAAGTGTCGTTTCAAGGAGTGGTTGTATGGTCCTAAGAATCAATGGTCGAAAGAACCGCGGAGGGTTAAGGAAAAGAAAAAAGAAAGGGTAATCTACAAAGCACCTCCTGCATGTGCGAATGTGCTATAAAATCCAACTATAGCCTAGTCCCTTCGGAGCTTGGAATAGGCCATTATTGCGGCCATATGATTGAGTATGATGAGGTTCGTTATTTTTCTGGTAAACATAAAATCGTATTTTGTTTGTTTTGCTAAGACATATATGATATGATATTTCTTTTGAACAGAGCACTAGAAAATACAGTTGGGAATGTTATGATGGTCAAGCTAAGTTCTTGGATGAACTGAAGAAGAGGCAACTAATTGCACGAAAGAGAGGATATGGACCTGACTACGTCAACCTATTCGTTGAACATCACAAAGAAAAGATGTGTGAGTTTGCTAGACAGCGCGGTATTTGTAACCCGATCGATGTTGGGCTTAACAAATGGGGATTGGAGAGGCGGATGACGTTAGAGGAGGAGAGAGCAAGGAATGAGGCAAGGGAGGAGACAAGAGTACAGATGCAGGTCTTGAACGAGCATGTTGCTACATTATGTGCCAGTGAGTGCTGGAAAACCTTTTTTCGTTGCCTGGTTTTAAATGTAATATAATCGCGTTGTTAACTGATTGCATTTTATACATGAAGGGATTGGTTGCAGCGGGGAACATGTCGTAGAGGTGGCTCGTGCAAGGTATGAGAAGAAAAAGTTAGATGACCATAGATCGCGAGCTGATCGCACCGTTCAATCACCGATTGTGTTGTCTGATGAGGGAGACGAGGATGCGGACGACACTGCCAGACTGAGTGAGCTCATTGCTCTAGCAGAGGCGGATATGCAGGCGCAGGAGGCTGAGGACGATACTGGCAGACTGAGCGAGCTCATCGCTCTAACAGAGACGGGCATGCAGACGAAGGAGGCTGAGGACGACACTGGTAGACTGAGCGAGCTCATCGCTTTAGCAGAGGTGGGCATACAGACGCAGGAGGCTGAGGACGACACTGGCAGACTGAGCGAGCTCATCGCTCTAGTAGAGGCGGACTTACAGGCGGAGGAGGATAACGACGCGTTCTTCACTCAGGCCACAACGGCCGTAGATGAAGCGGAGGCCGCTTGCTACAAGCGACAGGCAGGTCAGAGCAACGTAGTTGAGCCTAGCCACAGCAACATGGTTGTAGTAGAGGACTGATACTCGGATGATGAGTTGCTTACTCAGTATGTGTCTATGTTTCTTTCTATCTACATATATATCTCACTAGATCACTAACTAAATCAACTACCAGAGTCATCACATTAACTAATAAATAACAAATGCCAAATAAGTAGGTACATTGCATATTCATCATTTTTATCTTTCCGGGCCGACGGACGATGGGCGTTGGTCAGGCCGAAGATCCGGGCCGACGGTGGCGCGACAGACGACAGCGGTGGCGCGCGGCGGGCGCGGGATGCCTGGGGCTACGCGCGGCGAGTCTGGCTCGACGGGCGCGGGAGGCACGCCGACGGTGGACGGCGGCAAGGCGGGGCAAGGCCGGCGGTGGACGGCGGCAAGGCGGGCCGCGGCCGAGACCGACGGTGGAGGGCAAGGCAAGGACGGCGGTGGAGGGCGACGAAGGTGTCGCGGCGCGGTGCGGCGGCCAACCACGAGCAACAGCGCGGTGCGGGAGGCGGCGCAGCGCTACAGCATGCATCGGGGCGCGGCGCGGGGTGGGGGGCGGCCTCGGGGCGCGCTCGCGGGCACGGTGGCGGGCGCAGAAGCAGGCGCGGCGGCGCGGGCGCGGCGCGGGAGCGGGCGCGAGCGCGGTGGCGCGGCGAGGCGGGCTCGGCCTCGGGCGCAGCGCGAGGGCGTGGCGCGGGCAAGGGCGGCGGCAGTGCTCGGCTAGGGCGCGAGAGGGAGAAGAAGAGAGGAAAGGCGCGGGCGCGTTAGATATTTCCGAGCTCGGCGCCAGTCGGTCTGGCGCCGAGCCCCCTGGCAGGTCATCGACTTCTAGCTCAGCGCCAACATCAATAACGCTGAGCTAAGAGTCAAGTCTATTCATGAGAAACTTTCAAAAAAAAATCAAATTGTAAAAAATTCGGCTGCCTTCTCAGGTTGGCATTGGCATTTTGGCAAGCACGGGTCGCGCTTTCGGCGGCATCAATCAGCACAGGTCGCGCTTTCGGCGGCATCAATCAGATAGCGCTCTCGCGCTGCCCAGGCATGCATGCATGCATGGACTGGAGACTGGACATGTGCATGTGAACGCGCAGGCAGCGGGTGTGTCGTGTGTAGGACGACGAGGACGACATCTCTCCTTCTCTCGTTCCCACGACGCCGGGCTGGGCTCGTGGCCTGTGGGCAGCAATGCAAGCGGCCAACGGACTTGAACATTCGTTGCGTTGCCTTGGCGCCAAAATTTTACAAAATTTTTCAAGATTCTTCGTTACATCGAATTTTTGGACGCATGCATGAAGTATTAAATATAAATAAAAAATAAAACTAATTACACAATTTAGACGAAATTCATAAGACGAATTTTTTAAGCCTAATTAAACTATGATTGAACACTAATTACCAAATACCAACGAAAGTGCTACATTACTATTTTTCAAAAAATTTCGCAACTAAATAGGCCTTGTTTTGCCTCCCATCCTAATCCTACTGTATGTGACATCTGGCCTGTGCGTGGAGTAGTAGTAGTACATGTGACGGCCAGGCCAGGACCCATCGATCGTACACGTCCTTGTACTGGTAGGGGCGGTCCTTGCAAACTGCAAGCAGCAGAGGCCAGTGGCAGAGCCCACATGGACGCTGGACGCCCTGCCCTACACGAACATGGATCGCTCATCGCCGCCACTGACCTGACCTGCGACCGAGGCTGTGTGTGACTCACCTCATCCTCACACCTTTGGGCTTTGAGTGTGTACTAGCTGATGTCGCCTGTCGATGGGGAACGGACGGGGCGTGCGGGCCGTGGTCCGTGGGCTACGCCGGGCGGCCACGATTTGCCGCACCAGATCTACTGCTACACCAGAGCTGCTGCTCCAAGTAAAAAAATAAAAAAAATGGAGTAGACACAAGGTGACGTGCTACCGGAACGACGGTGACGTATACGATACGAGAAGTCAGGGCCCGCGCCGTACGTGGTCCAGGCGCCGCTTGAATGTACGCGTACGGGTATATGGACCGCGCGCCTTCCCTGACATATCCATGCATACTACCGTATGTTGCACTGTATGTATGTACGCATACACAGACATAGTCGTATAGTGATGAGATCCGATCCGATCCGATCCGCCGTCTCAGGCACCTTTTGTCCTGTTGCACGGCGCACGCAGACGGATAGCGCGAGATAGCCGTATGCGCCCATGTCACGTTAGGTCTCGTCCCCGTGGGCCTCGACTCTCGGAACGCATGCGATGCAAAGCGGTCACCTGCCGCCGCGGTGCGCGTGTGCGTGACGAAGGCAGGTGCGACAGAGGAGACCAGGGTCGCCCGGCGCCATGCGCGGGGACGACGGCGTTCGTCGGTTCATATATGATCGTGGATTATAAGTTAGAATAATTTTTTTTCTTTCACACTAAATCAAGCAGTAATAAATAATCTGTTTATGGCCGGCCGAAAAGGCTGTTGGCCTTTGGTGCTACGGAGATGTGGACGTGTGGGTGCGGCCGCAACGCAGTGCCTGGTAATTGGTCCCTCCGGTTCCACCGATTTCCCACTAGGAATGGGCCACCTTTTCTTCGACATCGGTACCCGCCTTAAGCTAGCTTTCTTTCTAAAAGCTCCCCATGGAGAGTATGCTTTTGTTACCGGGTTTTTGTAGGTGGGATGCGTGGTGCCTCCTCGGCCCTCGGCTAACGTACTAGTGCGGCTGGACTGCACGTTTTGGCGTATCCTCTCTCCATCGTGGACGCTCACACGTCGACGTCGGCACGTCGCACTCGCGCATGAACAGCGCTCCACCACTGTGTAATTCTGGCCAACCTCGAAGTCTAGTACATCTAGAAGAAGAAGAGAAGAAACGAATGGCACCGAGGAACGAGAATGCAACGACTCCGGTGTCCGGTCCCCAACTCTGCTCTCTAGCTCAACTCTAGTCCATGTCAAATTGACGAATATGAAGATGAAGGGATCTAAGCTTTACAATTCCAGATCCGTCGCCTTGTTTAGATTGAGGTTAGGAATCAGTATTTGGCACTGTAGCATTTTTGTTTGTATTTGACAATTATTGTCCAATCATGGCCTAACTAGGCTCAAAAAATTCGTCTCGTAATTTACCATCAAACTGTGTAATTAGTTATTTTTTTATCTATATTTAATACTCTATGCATATGTCCAAAGATTTAATGTGATGGAGAGAGAGTAAAAAAACTTACCATCTAAACAAGGCTCGTATATGCATGCCTGCTCACCGAATTGAATGGCATGTGCTCTCCCCGCCTCTGCCTCTGCTCGTTTATTACAGCACCGGCATGCACCGTATTGAAGCGACGATCGTTACCCTTCGCTCCAAACCAAACCTAGACACTCTCCCTCCCTCTCCCCATCCGTTTCTAGTTACTCCTACCGTAGTACCGATGTGAAAAAGATGCCCTGTCAGTTCGCCTCGTGTAGTCGTACTACCGCCGCGGCATGGTGGTTGCGTATAACGAACCTGTCAGTCCTCGCCGTGTACACAGCGCCGCCAAAAGTGGCATTCTCCCGTTCCGGGCGTGGTGTCTGATGAACTGAGGCCCCTGTTTAGATATCACCTAAAATCCAAAAATTTTCAAGATTCTCCATCACATTAAATCTTGCGGCACATGCATAGAGCATTAAATGTAGGTAAAAAGAATAACTAATTGCACAGTTTGCCCGTAATTGGCGAGACGAATCTTTTAAGCCTAAATAGTTCATAATTGGACAATTTTTGTCAAATACAAACGAAAGTGCTACAGTAGCCAAAAGCCAAAAATTTTCGCATCTAAACAGGGCATGAAGTGATGAGGAGACTGCAGGTGACAATGCATACTACCACCTTGACGTGTCAATCAATGCCAACTGGCAAGCATATCACATTTGCACTGCTTTGTGCCTCTGGCTAGTAAAAAAGAAACGAGTAAACGAAAGGAACGTTACGTTGACTGACAGACCACAGTAAACGAACATCACTTGTGTCCTTGTCGAGAACACGAGATGACGAGTGCCATTGCTTGGCTGATAAGCAAAATACTGTTGGCTGATTTGTTATGAGAGAAAAATACTATTCGTTAGTTGAAAAAAGTACAGTTTATAAGCCGAGCGAACAGGACCGAGATTAGGACATGTACTAACGCAAAAAGACAGGCATTTTGACGTCTAGTAGTATTTTATCACCTAGTATAAATAAAATAAAAAGCTATCTTGATGGTTAAAGGAGCACGAGCACCCATTTTATTACGTCCTACCAAGCTACAGCCTGTTCGGTTGGCTGGTTCGTATCGTTGCTGATTTATTTATATGAGAAAAAAATACTGCTGACTGGTTCATGTGAATAGCCAGCCAGCCCCAGCTGATCACGCTGCTAAGCTCTTAAGTTCACTGCTGTGGTGTCTTTTGCTTCTTTTGCCTGCATCGGTACTGTACGCCTTTGCACTTGCACGACACTATTCCGACAGACTGAGTATACACACAGGTGCACTACCAATACCAACGAATCGTCGTCGATGTATTTCGGCCATTTTTTTCTCTCTCCTTTATTACATGTGCAAAGCCGCTAACGCCATAACTTGCAAATTATGTGCCTACAACATGGAATCCAGCGAGGCTTTGATGCTATTGTTCAGATGAAACTGAGCATTCTTCTATTTATCTTAAAAAAAGTTGTTAGTTGCCGGCACATATTAACGAATAATTATCTGTGCAACTAATGTAACTGTACTTTTCTCTGTTTTCCTTACATTCCAAGGATAGTGTAACTGCATTTGATAAATCGTATTTCCTCAGTGAATGCTATCACACAGAGCACGTACAACGTCATACTTTTATGGACTCCTACCGTAGTGTCTTAGTAACCTCAAGTTCAGCTCCATCAATGGGTTTCACCTACTGATATACTAATGAAGGAGGTAAAAACAAACCCATGAAACGTGAGGTTTAATCCTTAGCAGGCGGTCAGTAAGTATCACCGCATCCACTAAGGTCCTATCTAGATTCATGTTTAAAGTTTAGTTTGCTAAAGTTAAGGACTACTTTAGCTCACTTATATATTATAATAAACTAATGACCTTTTTGTGTGGATGGCTAGTTTGACATGAAACTAGATCTTGTAGGACTTAAGGAAATACTTGTATTTTCAAATAACCCTACATCACTTTTATTGCTATTGTTATAATGCTACGTTTGGATCCACCGGCTAATAGTTACCTGCTAAAAATTATCTGAAGCGGATTCAAATGGATCCAAACCCAATTAATAAATCAATTAATTGTTAGCTAGATGTGGCAGAACCTCCTAAGAAATCGGGCCCACGTGCACCTATCATTGTCTTAACAGACCTCGGATAGCGTACACGAGTTCCTAACAACTTAACAGGTCTGTCGGGTGTCCTCGGGAAACCCGAACCATCCACGAATCTTTTCGAACAGGATCCCAATCACAGACATTGCAGATTACAACAGTTTTTCAATATACATACCAGAGATTATAAAGCGGAAGACTTAAGTTTTAATATTACCAACCAGTTGTTTCAAACTTACAATACCATAAGTGTCATACAACCATAGTAGCGGGATAATATTACATTAACTTTATTTATTTCACACAAACTAGTGCCTTATCCAAAGGCCATTCATCATTCCTCATCGTCATCGACTTCAAACACTATCATGCAGCAGGGACCAAAACAAGCCTGCGCATGTGACTCACCTGCAACAAGGGTTAACAAACCCTGAGTACAAAAGTACTCAACAAGACTGACCCGACGAAAAAGGGGCGAAGGTCTTAGAGATGCAGGTGTTGGGTCAAGATAAGGATGTAGCAAGATTCAAAAGTTCTTTGCCAAAAGCTTACTATTCTTGATCCTATTTTCGAGTTTTACCCCTAAGTACTTTAGTTCATTATCTCAAACTAAGTGTTCATGTCCCATATTCCAATCCTTCTCATTCCATTCTTTCTCATATTTTAGTAATTCACCAGTCTTACATTGCTTCTGTAATGAAACGAGTCTCCATATCCGCGGAGCGTCGGCAATTCAAATTGATTCAAGTCTCAGCTGGGGATTCCTTATCACACGACATATGTAGAACTTAATATTGCATATATCAACCTCACTACCGGATCCTCCCATATTAAGCCGTCTCCACGCCACCCAAGAGCACAGCACACCTCAAATCCAGCCACATTCCAGCCACGAGGGTACACGCTACTCCCGCCATCTCTCCACTCCCAGTGCGTGGGCATTCGTCTTAGTATCGAATTAGCCAAAGTAGGCTTACCGGAGTATGTGACTAGTACTACAAAATGTCTCGTTCAGAAGGTCCACAATGAGTGGCCTTTAAGCGACATAGTCGGCAACATTACCCAAAATTCAAGATAAGTCACCCGACTAGTCTCTAGTTCATTCTACTTTCTTTCTTTCTTTGGCCAGTATGCCATCTTTGATTGTATCAAAACTTTTACTTTGAAAACCTACCAATAAGCATACTAAGCATTCTACGCCTTTGTAAATGAAAACATCATCAAGGATGGTAAACAATTAACAATGTAGGCAATGCATCAAGTAGGTAACATTTGAATAAATCAACTTAATGCAATAGGTAACATAGGTGATAAACTTTTCAAAGTAAACAAGGTAATGGTTTAATGCATAAACCGGGGCTTGCCTTCGTTGACGATCTCAGGTTCCGGATCAGTACCACTAATATCAAATCCCGTGACAACCGGGGATTCTTCCAGAACTTGCTCAACTAGAATCATTTCACTCTCGGATTCTATACGAAATGATAACATATGCTTTAACATGATGATAATGTAAACATAATGCCGTCATGGTACATGAAATATAATCAACACATCGAATACAACTGTTTTTCACGGTATAGTTGCAAGCCAACAAAACCAACTTGTAAATCTACCATCAAGGATTACACATGTGACTTGACCAAACTGATCTTGAAACCCTACTAGTCACAAAACATGACCAAAACAAGATTAAACACTAATCTAACACTTAGGGTTTGCTTTTATTTATTTTTGAATTAATTTGGAAATAAGCTCAAAAATGAACTTGTTCCAAATGACCTTAAAATTTTATGTAAGCTTCCTCATGACAAATTAGTGTACCAAAACAAATTTCATAATTTTTGGAATTATACAGTGGCCTACAAAAATCATGAAAATTGCATTTATTAATTAATGGACTGAATATTTGAACATTAAAAATTTATTCAAATTTCAAGTTTCAAATTTTTGAACCATACTAGAACATGTACAGAAGCTACACACAAATTTTCAGAATTGTTTGAGCTATGATTATTTTCCTACAAAATTCCAAAGATTCAGCACTATTCAAAATCAGAAAACATCAAAATACACTATTCTCTCTCTCTCTCACTGACAGCCGGCCCCCACCTGTCATCCCCAACCTCGGGCATTGACCGTGGCTTCGACGGCGCTGACCGGCGCTAACTCGCCTACGGTGAGCCCAACAGCGACGGCCAAAGTACCAACATGTTCACAAGAGCTAGGCACATCGATCTGTGGCACTACGGAGGTTGATTACGACACGGAACAAGGCTGACACCGGCCATGGCGGACGCGGTGGCACGGCAGCGTTACGCTGGCGAAATAAGGCCGGTAACGGTGAAACAGAGAGTTCAGGAAGCATCAGTGGCTCACCCCGATCGTGTTGAAGCAACAAGCAGGATCGGAGAAGCTATGGTGACGCGTTTCGACGGTGACCGGGATCACGGCGGAGCGGACCTCGTCGACGACAGTGTTCCCGCGACTATAGTGGGCAAAACGAGCAGGCAAGAGTGGAATAAGCACTACAGCATCGAGACGAAGCCCATAGAGTCAACAAGCAAGGGCAACGGCTCACCGGATGATGCTGGCCACGGTGAATCGGAGTTTCCGTTGAGGTCGTCGGCCGCGAGGAAGATGAACGTGGAAAGCGAGCTCTCGGCGAAATCAATCGGTAGCAACAGCTCGGTCGGATGCGCAAGGTGCAGGCGGAACTGGAACACTGCTTTCCCGGGGCTAACTTGCGCTGAGGAGACGAGAGAAGCTCGCCGGAGTTGAGACAGCGGCGTCGGGAAAACAGAGGGAAGGAAAGAAAATCCAACGACGTCGTCTGGGTCTTATAGCTCAGTCAGGAGCGCGCGGACTCGACACGCAGCGTGCTCCCCGCGCCAGCGCAAAGCCAAGGGCGGTCGCAGGCGCGCCTGGAAGACCGGAGAAAGGACGCCGGCGGTGAGGCGGTGGTGTCCTGTGGTTATCTTGATTTTTGAAGTATTTACAGATTTGCCACTGCGTCTATTTTTCAAATTACTCACAAATTTTCTAAAGAAGTTGAAAATCTCCAAAAATGAAAGTTGCTCAACTTTTCAAACTCTACAACTTTGCTTCAAGGAACATTTTCAAATTCTGCCTCTATTTTGAAATTTGAATTCGGGGTGCATTTGAGCATTTGAATCATTTCAAAATTACTCCAAATTTTATATGTAAACTTGAAAAACTTTGAATACCAAAGTCGATCCTTATAAAATAATCTTCAACTTTGCTTTTTACCTCAACCCCAAATTCCACATAGATTTTGAATTAGACAAAAGGGGCAAAAATGACCTTTATGATTTGAATTTGAATTCAAATTTGATTTGTTTTCCTTTTACTTTAACTTTGATTTTTGACCAGTAGCATGGCCCATTAGGGTTATTTGAGTCAATTGTCACATGGTCTCACATGATCACATGAAATCTGACCCTTGTGGTCATAATCTTTATTTAGAGTTTTGAATCACATCACATAAAATAACAATATTATGAAATAAAGCTTATTTAGTGAATGCATTCAAAATTTTCTAGTTTATGAATGCTTTGCAATGCATATGATGACATGTCAAGTTTTAGTGCTAGGTCAAAACACCAGAGGTGTTACACTAGACACCTAACTAACAACTACTCCTATTTAACTATCTCTCAGCCCAGTTCATATAGCAACTATATATTGCAAAAACAAATTTTCACGTTTTCACCTACGTCCACATGTCCAACCATAGCAAATATGCATTATAAACAAAACTACAAATACATTCACCTTTTTAGCTAGTGGGTTAAAACAAAAACTAACTATCGCTGCGCTTGGCTTATAAACCGTACTTTTTTCAGCCAACGAACAATATTTTTCTCTCACAATAAATCAGCCACCAGTACTTTCAGTCATGACTTATTAGCCAAACGAACATGACATATAATAGTTAACCAACTAATTAGTTATGATTTACTACTACTCCCTCCGTCCCCGCATAAGCCAAATTCAGCGAAACGAACAGGGCCACATGTTTTAGATTTGTCTTAAGTCAAATAATTTTAAGTTTGACCAGATTTATAGGAAAGAACATTAATATTTATGAGACAAAATAGGTTAGAATATAAAAGTATATTCCATAATAAATCTAATAGTATTTATTTGGTATTATAAGATTAGTACTTTTTTTTTGTATAAGTTTAGTTAAATTTGAAATAGTTTGACCCAGGACAGCTTAAAACGTCACTTATTTTTAGAACGAAGGAAGGCTTTTATGGAATTCCATCGGTACCTAAAGTTGTTAATTGCCAAACAAAGCAAAGTAGAAAAACCGAGGCTTAATAATTTCTTCCGTCACAGCTTTGACTTTTACCTCTGGAAACAGCTTTGACGGAGTAGTAGTGAGCTTGCCAGCTTGGAGCATGGGCCCCCGGGGTTTTTTTTTCAAGCAGAGTAGAGGCCCGTTCGTTTGATTGAGCTCGTTCGTTACTGGTTCGCGAAGAAATATAGCTGACTAATTTAGTGTGAGAAAAAATAATATTTCAACTGAAAGTATATTTGGTTGGCTGGTTTGTATCGTTGCCGGTTCGTAAAAAAATACTGCTAACTGATTTGTGTGCTGTTCCGACTAAAAATTTACTATCATTGACGACGAGCCACAAACAAGTCTGTTCGCTTGCTCGTAAACGATCGTAAATTTTCAGCTAGAAACAGTATTTTTCTCTCACACCAAACTAGTCCGCAGTAAATAATCCACGATCGTTTACGGCCTCCCGAACACGCGCAAGGCCCCACTGTCAGAATTAGCCATCTCTAGATCGCAGTCGCAAGAGGGAGGGGCCATGGCCAGACACTCAGCTGCATGATGAGCTGCCATCTTTGTACTGCTCCCCTCCTCCGGTGCGGCGGTGCCCTGCCCTGCCCCCGTACAAAACACGGGCCGCGGCTAGCCGGCTACAGTCTCTTTTCCAATCCCCCTCTTTTCTCTCTCCTCCATCCTCTTGTTACGCGGACAGGAGGGCCTGGGAGGAGCTAATAGCACGCCATACGCCAAAAGCTCCGCTGGAGCCGAGCAGGCTGCTACTCCCACTGTCGTTCCTCCCAAGAACCCGCTCAAAGAATCCTAGAATCCAAGAAAGGCAGCAACAAAAACAGGGGGAGGTCTGAGGGAGGAGAAGGAGGTGGTGCTGGAGGGGAAGACCAGTGTGTGAAGACCACACAGTCTCACACACTCGCACACCCAGTGTGTGCTGTGGTCTTCCTCTTTGACCACCTTCTTGGAGCGGGGAGTTTGGCCATGGGGAGGTGGTGGCCGGCTGCCCTGCTGGGCTGCGCAGTGGCGGTGGCCGTTCTGGCGGCCGCCGTGGAATGCGCGGTGACGTACGACAAGAAGGCTGTGCTGATTGATGGGCAGAGGCGGATTCTCTTCTCCGGATCCATTCACTACCCCAGGAGCACCCCTGATGTAACTGCATTCTTCAAAATCTCTTCTTTTTCCCCCCTATCTTCCCCGGGGAGGTTCATGGCTGTGGTCAGCTGTTTCTTGTGAATGCTCCGGAAAGCAAATTGCTTTCCTACTTTAGCCGTCCCTCTTTCTTCCACGGTTAGTTTCTTGGATGGGGTTACAAAAGGGGGGTTTGAGAGTTTCTCGGGGCACTGTCTTCCCCCTTTTTGTGTGTTTTTTCTCCTGCAACCATGTTTCTTGGTTCTTCATTGCACTGCATTTGGATGCTCTGGTATTCTAAGCTAAGAAATTTTCGACCGCAAAAAACTATTCTGGGTGGTTTTGTGGTAATTTTTACGATCTATTTGTTCTGAAGTGAGTGCTTCTTCTTGCTTTTCTTTTCAATCAGATGTGGGAAGGGCTGATTCAGAAGGCTAAAGATGGGGGCTTGGATGTGATTCAGACCTATGTCTTTTGGAATGGACATGAGCCTACGCCTGGAAATGTAAGAAATTTTACGCCTCTTCTGCTCTTCCATTCCGCTGTCATCATTATTAACTCATACAGGATCCGGATGGTATTTTTTCGCTTCGCGTAGTACTATTTCGAAGAGAGGTACGATTTGGTCAGGTTCATAAAGACAGTCCAGAAGGCCGGGCTGTTTGTACATCTCCGCATCGGTCCCTACATTTGTGGCGAGTGGAACTTCGGGTATTTCTCCATTTCCTGAAATCATCTCCGTAAAATGGAGTATTACAGTTTCCAGTTTTGGTGCATATGGCTATATGCATGCAGTACTCCTGTCTATTGACTTCTATTGCGATGCATGCAATTTCGTAGTGGCTTCCCAGTTTGGTTGAAGTATGTACCAGACATCAGCTTCAGGACAGACAACGAACCTTTCAAGGTCGGTCAGTGAAATCATCTCACCAACATTTCTGGATGACTGGATCTAGTTCGAGACACCTTTTCTTTTGTCATCATTGTAATGCTGCTCTCTGTTTGTGCAGACGGCAATGCAGGGTTTCACTGAGAAAATTGTGGGAATGATGAAGAGCGAAAACCTCTTTGCATCCCAAGGTGGCCCAATTATCCTCTCTCAGGCAAGTATAATCGTTTGGTGCCAAAGTTTATATGGTTGAGTTACTGTGTATGGGTATAAGCAGATGTCCCTAGTGGCTAGTACATCATGTTAATAGCTTAATTCGCTTCAAGTTTTTTTAACTATTGGTATTAGCAAATTTACAAGTCAGCGCTCTTGCTAGTTTGTGCTGTTACACCTTGAATCCTTGATACAAGTCTGAAACTGGAGTAGCATCTGGTGGATAGTGATATCTCGTTGATACATCTTGATTTGCATGCCACATTGTCCCCACTAGTCCATGCTATTCACTACTGGGGACATGCAAATTAATTTACATCTTAAATGATATTTCGTTGCACAGATTGAGAATGAGTATGGGCCAGAAGGCAAGGAGTTTGGAGCCGCAGGTCAGGCATATATCAACTGGGCAGCAAAGATGGCCATCGGATTGGGCACTGGTGTGCCGTGGGGTGATGTGCAAGGAGGAGGATGCACCTGATCCAGTGGTACAGTAATCTTGCAGTACGCCAATAACTCCATTTGGATCATGTTATTTTTGGTCAATGGGTGGTCAAATTAGTAAAATGACCGCCATGTGCTTCTGATAATGTGCCCAGGAGCTTGTCCATTGTCTTTCTTTTCTTTCTGCAGTAGCATAATTCCTGCTAAAAAAATGATGTTGTGGTTTTGATAGTCATAATAGGCGGCTCATCCCCTGTTCTAAATAATGTTATTTCTGATATTTATCCAAATGCTTACATCCTATTATATTAGTTGCATAATCCGTAACAAGGAAACTGAATCTCAATGCATATCCTGCAACCATTTGGAGGATCAAGATCAAATCAATGTCAGCTCACTTAATTTTGATTATGATGATTCTTTACTGTAGCATGTTATGTTTTACAATTGTGTCTGTCTTGTAGAATCAGTTCTTGAAATTTGATTTGACTCTAACAGATCAATGCGTGCAATGGTTTCTACTGTGATGCATTTTCTCCTAACAAGCCTTACAAGCCCACAATGTGGACTGAAGCTTGGAGTGGCTGGTAAGTTTTCTCTTTTCCTTTTCTTATTGGAATGTGACTCTTTTTTCAAATTATTGCAAGTGCAATATCCAATAGTCATTGATGTGGTCCAGATCTCTTCTGTTTCTGTTTAATCTTAGTGGCCATATGCATTAATATTTGCAACATATGCCCTAAAATTGTTCACAACGTTTTAGGTTCACAGAATTTGGTGGGACCATCCGCCAACGACCGGTTGAAGATCTTGCATTTGCTGTCGCTCGATTTGTACAAAAGGGTGGCTCTTTTATCAATTACTACATGGTATGACATGAAAATGAAGCTGTTATATTGTTGTTAAGAAGTGTATCTCATCCTATGGGAGATACTCATGGTTGGTGGTTTTCTGGTTTTTGTCGATAGTATCATGGAGGAACAAATTTTGGGCGCACTGCTGGGGGTCCCTTCATCACAACAAGCTATGATTATGATGCTCCAATTGATGAATACGGTAAGTTTACTAGGAGATTTTTTTTGGGTGACCATGACCTGTATATGTCACCGTCTTTCTATTGATTAATTAAAGTGTATAGCGCATCTATTTTTTTTTAAATGCAGATACATATTCTAAGCATATTGGTGCCTATCCAGGCTTGCCTGTAACTGCATTTTGTAAAGTAAATTTTTTTTATAAGTTAGTTATTTTCCATACTCATTCTATGCTTTGTTATGTCCAGGACTTGTTAGAGAACCAAAGCACAGTCATCTTAAAGAACTCCACAGAGCTGTTAAGTTATGTGAGCAGGCTTTGGTTTCTGTTGACCCAGCAATTACTACCCTTGGAACCATGCAAGAGGTATGTCTTGGTCAGCCTTTCTCCTCACACAGTGATCTGTATATCATCTATTGGTCGGTGTGTCACATACATCTGTATCAGGCCCACGTCTTCCGATCTCCATCTGGTTGTGCAGCTTTCCTTGCAAACTACAATTCTAACTCCTATGCAAAAGTTGTGTTCAACAATGAGCAATACAGCCTGCCACCTTGGTCAATTAGCATCCTTCCTGATTGCAAGAATGTGGTTTTTAACAGTGCCACAGTAAGTTTCACTTGTGCTTATTTTCAGTATGGCACATTCTCCTCTTCTTGCATTTCCCCCTTTTTGTTTCCCAGAACTGTATGATGACCTGGCTTACCTGTTTGCAATTGTTTGCCCCTGCAGGTTGGTGTTCAGACATCTCAGATGCAAATGTGGGGAGATGGTGCCTCATCAATGATGTGGGAGAGGTATGATGAGGAGGTTGATTCTCTGGCAGCTGCTCCATTGCTCACCACAACTGGTTTGCTTGAGCAGCTTAACGTCACGAGAGACAGCAGTGATTATCTGTGGTACATAACCAGGTAATGCTGTATCAACGTCTTGCAGATATCTTACCAATTTGTATAAATGTATAATCTCCAATTGGTCCCTTTTCTTTCTGAGAGTTTATTTGGATTTCCTGATTCTGGAAGCCTGGGGCCTTTATTCTTTAGTCTTGCTCTACTTCTCAATATGGATGAGAATGTTTTTGTATCTGAAAATCTCTTATTAATGTCTACAGTGTTGACATAAGCCCATCTGAAAACTTTCTACAAGGTGGTGGCAAGCCTCTGTCTCTCAGTGTGCTGTCTGCTGGTCACGCCTTGCATGTCTTTGTCAACGGACAACTTCAAGGTATCTACTGAGAAAAAACACCTGTTTCTGAACATTAGTGTCGTGGAACATGATTTGTGAATCAGATCTTTTTATTTCACTCCTTTAGGTTCTGCTTATGGTACCAGGGAAGATCGAAGAATTAAATATAATGGCAATGCTAACCTTCGAGCTGGTACTAACAAAATTGCACTGCTGAGTGTTGCTTGTGGATTGCCGGTCCGTCCTTTCATCACTTTCAATTTATATTTACTCATCTTATAACCTAGTATATGACTATTCAGATCTTTGTCCTGATATAGAATGTTGGAGTGCATTATGAGACATGGAACACTGGTGTTGGTGGTCCTGTTGTGCTTCATGGGTTGAATGAAGGATCACGAGACCTTACTTGGCAGACTTGGTCCTATCAGGTATGTTTAACACCACATGCCTTTGTCAATGAATTATTGTCAAGAAAGAAGCTAAACTTGCTTTTCTCCATGCTAGGTTGGCCTGAAAGGTGAACAGATGAATCTGAACTCCCTAGAAGGCTCAACCTCAGTTGAATGGATGCAAGGGTCGTTGATAGCTCAAAACCAACAGCCATTGTCCTGGTATAGGGTATGAACAAAATGTCATGTTGATACCATTTACTTGTGGCTAGGTTTTGCACCTATTCTCACTACTGTTCTGTTTCGTAGGCTTACTTCGAGACTCCCAGCGGAGATGAGCCATTGGCTCTGGATATGGGTAGCATGGGCAAGGGCCAAATCTGGATAAATGGACAAAGCATTGGACGCTACTGGACAGCATATGCAGATGGGGACTGCAAAGAGTGCAGTTACACCGGGACCTTCCGGGCACCCAAGTGTCAAGCAGGCTGTGGTCAGCCCACGCAACGTTGGTAAGAACATTTGTAGCAGCATTTGAATTTTTGAACTACCACCTATTGAGTGTTTATTTTCACTGTCGTGGTTCTCTGATCTCAGTTTGTGAGGTGCTGGCTCCGACTATGCTCTCTAACACAAGGTTGAAATTGTGGTATGTGTAGGTATCATGTGCCAAGGTCCTGGCTGCAAGCAACTAGAAACCTATTGGTAGTTTTTGAGGAACTTGGTGGGGATTCATCAAAGATTGCCCTAGTGAAGAGGTCAGTCTCAAGCGTCTGTGCTGATGTATCTGAGGATCATCCAAATATCAAGAACTGGCAGATTGAAAGCTATGGCGAGCGTGAGTACCACAGAGCCAAAGTGCATTTAAAATGCTCACCAGGGCAGTCCATTTCTGCAATCAAATTTGCAAGCTTTGGGACACCTATGGGAACATGTGGAAATTTCCAGCAAGGAGATTGCCACTCAGCTAACTCTCACACTGTTCTAGAGAAGGTTTGTTCATTTCCACTAGTCCTGGCGCATGCATGCACCTAGCCACATGTTTTAGATTCATAACATCACACTATGTTTCATGTGAACAGAAATGCATTGGGCTCCAAAGATGTGTCGTCGCCATCTCCCCCGAGAGCTTTGGAGGAGATCCCTGCCCGAGCGTGACGAAGCGGGTGGCGGTCGAGGCAGTATGTTCTCGCACCGCTTAGCCCTACTTCTCCGAGCAATGAATTTGAAGGACCGTTGGTCGACAAAAAGGATTGGCTGAAACCAATGTGGGGATAGTGGAACTGTAAGTATCGACTTCGATTAGATGTGTCTGGTTGGAGAGATTAGGTCTTGAGCTTAGCGTTCATTCTTCGTCAGATTCCAGATTAGGATTGGTACTCTGCTACATCTCCATGAATTGTTCAAAGTGGCCAGCTGGATATTGTAGCTGGTCCAGGAATGGAGTGTAGAGAGAAGAGGGGTGGTGAAGGCAGAAGACTGATTATGCATTCTTTTGCTTGGTGTTAGTAGCTGTGTACCCGTGCCATCTCGTCTTTCTTGAAACGGAGAAAGATGCAGGTGAAGTGTTGCATTGTACCTTTTTGTTCTACTGCTAGTGGTAAGGGGGAGGAGCCTTGCAATTGTGGGAAGGGAAAAAAAGAGAACAGGCTTTAGAATTGTCTGTAACTGAAGTTCAGATTTAACTGTGGAATTGCTTGGAATTTGGCTTAGCTCGTGATAACAACATACTCCTACTTTCTCAAAAACCAACATACTCCTACGTAGTACTAGTGTGGCGCGCATTGATACAGTCAGCATTGGATGCGCAATTCGCGCTTTCTCCAGCTGAGCGCCATCATTCTTGCAGAAATCTGTGCCAGTCAGAACAGGACCAGGGTCTAAGGCTAAGGGTGTGTTTAGTTAGTGAAATGAAAATTTTTGGGTGTCACATCGATGTGTCGGAAGGATGTCGGGAGGGATTTTTGGATACTAATAAAAAAATAAATTACAGAATCCATCAGAAAACTGTGAGACGAATCTAATGGTACTAATTAATCGGTCATTAGCACATGTGGGTTACTGTAGCACTTAAGGTTTTTCATGGACTAATTAGGCTTAAAAAGATTCGTCTCGCGATTTTGCCGAGAACTGTGCAATTAGTTTTTTTTCGTCTACATTTAATACTTTATGTATGTACCGCAAGATTCGATGTGACACTTTGGGGTGAAAAAATTTAGAAACTAAGGCCCTGGCTTTTGGCTACTGTGGCACTTTCGTTTGTATTTGGTAAAATTGTCCAATTATGGACTATTTAGGCTTAAAAGATTCGTCTCGCCAATTACGGGCAAACTGTGCAATTAGTTATTCTTTTTACCTATATTTAATGCTCCATGCATGTGCCGTAAGATTTGATGTAACGGGGAATCTTGAAAAATTTTGGATTTTGAGTGTGATCTAAATAGGGCCTAAAGATGAATCATCCTCACCACATGGGAGGCAGGCAGGGAACATGTTCGATGTTCCCCTCTGCGGCTGCCAAATCCTACCGGACCTAATGATCGCAGAGAAGTGCCGAGACGAAGGGCCAAGCATGTTACTGTAACGACCGAAGGCAAGTGCGGGGAAAACGCGTTTTATACAGGACTAGCAAGTTTACTGTCAGTGGCACGTGAAATCACTGCTAGTAAACAAATAAACAAATAGAAAAAAGGGGTGACCGACGCGACAACCGTGCTGACAGAAGGCGTCCTCGTTGCGCTGCGAATCTGCGATCGCAATAACAGAACGAGGGGTCCTTTTTGACGATGTGCACCCCCCCACCCCTCCCGTAGTCCCCCTCGTCGCTGGATTTTCTTTTGGCTTTTGGGGCAGGCCGCCTGCCGCCTGCCTGACGCGCTCGCGGGTTTGCCGACACAACACCCATTCCGCCAGCAGACCTGCCGGTGCCGCCGCCGTCGTCTCGTCTCTGGCTGGGGAATCGAATCCAAATCCTAGCGCCACGCAGGGAGGGCGCGCATTTTGTCATCGAATCCTCGGTCTTTTTCCTCGGGGCGTGAGCATGTGTCATGTGTGGCCATTTGATGCCTTGTTTTTTATGGAGTAGTTGGAACGGAGGAAGGAGGACGGCGGGCTCAGGCTTTCACAGGCTTCTGCCGCCGCCGCCGTAGAGTACCTACAAGTACATGTACAAGAGTACAAGTACATGTACATGGTGTGCGTTTTGGGCTGCTGCCGCGGTGTCAGACCGTGATATGATCCGTGAGGATTTTGATGAGAGTGGCTTCCTTGATCGGTTAGGTGCGCGCGTGACAGAGCGCACGCATTGCGGAAGCTCACGTGGGATCGGAAACGCTCTTCGCGATCAAACGGCTCTTTCTTCTTCAATGCCCCCGCGTGCGGGAGGCACGACGGCGGATTGCCGGCAGCAGATGGAGGCGGCCCCGCGGCGTCCGTGCCTCTACGAGCGACGGCCAGCACCAACGACAAGTACACTCCTCCCGTCCTCCGAAGACACGACGGTCAGCACAGCGACGGCAATGGGTAGCCTTTCATTGTATCAATAGAACGTTATGTAAAGAAGGCCGGATGAAGTCCGGGGCCTAAACCGGATTGAATTACAAGACTGACTAGCTAGCAGCTAATCTAGCTAGAATATGCGTTATCATTTTTTCGAGAATGTGTCTGTTGACACATGTTTCGTTAAGAGAGGAGAATATGAGTTACCACATTACAACATCTACTTACATGAATAAAGTCGAAAACAATAAATGAAATTCTTTTCTCTTGCTTGATGTCATGGATGATGGAAGCCACCAAAGAGCGATCTCTTCCATTTGATTGGAGCTTCTGGATCACAGAGATGCAATTAGAGGCAATTATCACCTTGTTATATGGATATTTGAGACGAAACGAACAACATGCCTAAGATCAATTGCCTTTGCAAGTTCTGGATCAGTGGTTCTATTGCATACCTGCTCAGAAGCAGCCAAGAAGTCACCATTGTGGTCTCGGATCACTAAACCACATCTCATTCTCTTTGATTTTGCAAATAAAGCATGATCAACATTCACCTTCACCCATCTTTCCGACGGTGAAGCCCATTGTTTAGATTTAGCAGGGTCATCGATAGATTTGTAAAGATGTAGTAGAACCATTTTAGCGTACGCTTGTATTTTCTCAGCAATACAGTGAAGATGCACCTGAACATCACCATTTCTGACATTATTTCTCGCCTCCCAAATATGCCATATAGTGATCGTTAGACTGTGTCTTCTTCCTCTGAGGATTTTATCAAATAATTGAATAGCCATTGCTTGGCAGAGGAGAAGTTCTTCACGCGGCTTGTTAAGCCACATCCTTTCTTAGGTTGTCCCCAAATTTCAGCAACGTATCGGGAGCCCCAATCGTAGATAGCAGCCGAGGCCCCTCAGCGCTGGGCCGCACTCAGGCCATCGCCCCGCCCAAGGCCGTCTCTGCAACGGAGGCCGACTGGGCCCAAGTTCAATGGCCAGGCCTCTTGCCGTCCCTTCCTATTCCACAGCCCAAGACAAGTGTCCAGCCAGGGCCTACCTATCTCTCAGGCCCAACTACAGCACGCGGCACACTCGCGCTCGCACGGTAGCGTACGTACCGTATCGCTGACGCGCCGTCTCCGTCTCCGTCCCCGCAGCAGCCTAACCCCGCCCGTGCCGCTGCCGCCCACTACGCACCCAGCATAGCATCCGCTGCCGGCCGGACGAGGAGGGCCCCGCCGGCGAATGCACGGCCATCTCCCTCCCCTGCACCGTACTCCCACGCCACGCCGACACCGACAGTGCTCCACACCACACATGGGCTGTCTGTTCCTCCCTCCGTGTCCGTCCCCTCTCGTGTCTCGTCTTGTATCCATTCCACGCTCTGCACAACTATACAACGTTTAAGATTCTGCCGCCTGTACTTGCCCCTTGAAGGGCTGCGTTCGCGGGTACACAGCACAGACCACAGAAAGAGAAAGCGAGCGGGGACGAGGGGGGCGCCGACGCCGATGCCGCGGCGGCGTGCGCTGCCTCTGTCTGGGGCGCCCACGCTTTGTGGAAAAGAAAATAAAGCGCCAACTCCCGATCCCGATAGAAAGAGGGGCAAAAGAGCGATGCCGACGCTGAGTGAGGTAGTACTCTCTTTTTTTTTCCGTGCTCGTTATCGCTCGCGCTTTGGGTCCGGACCGGTCCCGGTCCCTGTCCCGGCTCGGCTCGGCTGTCCACGTTCGCCGGCCGGTCGTCGATCTGCTGCACAAAGACAAAGAGCAAGCGGTGCGTGCGCGACTTAGGGCATGTTTGCTCCTAACATTTCTATCACGTCGAATGTTCAGACACATGTATATAGTATTAAATATAGACTAATTACGAAACTAATTGCACAACTTGTGACTAATTTGCGAGACGAATCTTTTAAGCCTAATTAGTCCACGATTTGACAACGCGGTGCTACAGTAAATATGTGCTAATGATGGGTTAATTAGGCTTAAAAAATTCATCTCGTAAATTAGCATCCATCTATATAATTGATTTTTTAATTAATATATATTTAATGCTCCTTATTAGTATCTAAACATTCGATGTGACATAAATTTTAGGAGCGACTAAAGAACCAAACACCCTCTTATTACCTCTCTCGTGCTGTGTACGTATCGTGTTACACATCCAACGGACAAGATCATATGCCGTTTAAGAGCATATTTGACTTTCGCCCTGTTCGCGTGCCCTTAAATCCGGCTTGATCCGCTTATTTTTTTATCTAGAACCGTATTTTGTTTCACAAATTCATCCAGCATTCCTCCAAACCATCCAGATTCCTCCAGAATTTAGACAAGCGAATGTAAGGGTCCGATTGGATCTTTTGAATTGAATCTATTCTAATAATTATAATTTAAACATAGATTAATTAAGATAATATAGTTGTATATGGAATATATTTGTATATTTATTGTTAGACATACACGGTATATTCTTGTATATGGGATTTCTATCGTAGGAAAGTGTCGGGGACCAATACTAGGGTATCCGAAGAGGAGAAGTTAATGGTTATCAACATTGACACGTTTGCTTCTCTTATAATCCGTCTTTTTCAGCTTGTTTTTTCAGCCAGAACAGTTCATCCGAGCAGTCAAGAGCGCGACTACAGCTCCAACCAACCCCGAGGTGCGCGGGCTCCGCCTCACCCGACCTCTGGGATAGGCTCTGTCTCGCCCAACCCTAAGGCCGCGGGCTCCGTCTCGTCCGACCTCAAGGACGCAGGCTACGCCTCGCCCGACTTCAAGGCTGCGGGATCCGCCTCGTCCGACCCTTAGGTTTGCACTCCCCTCGTCCGACCCTGAGGCCACGGGCTCCGCCTCGCTTGACCCTTGGGTTTGCGCTCCGCCTCGCCCGACCCCGAGGCCGCGGGCTCCGCCTCACCCGACCCTTGGGTTTGCGCTTCGCCTCGCTCGACTCCTCGGGTGTGGGCTCTGCCTCGCTCGACCCTTGGGTTTGCTCTCCGCCTCGTCCGGCCCCGAGGCCGCGGGCTCCGCCTCGCCCGACCCTTGGGTTTGCGCTTTGCCTCGCCTGACCCCTAGGCTGCGGGCTCCGCCTCGAGGATACCATGGACCAGCTAGATGAAGCGCGCGACGTCGCCCTCCTTCGCTTGGCCAAGTACCAGCAAGCATTGCGCCGGTACCACAGCCGTCGAATACGGGGTCAGGCCTTCAACGTCGGGGACCTGGTGTTCCGCCTCGTCCAGAGCAACAAGAACCGCCATAAGCTCTCTCCACTGTGGAAGGGACCGTACATCGTCGCAGAAGTGATCTGACCAGGCACCTACAAGCTCAAGACCATCGACGACGAAGTCTTCATCAACGCCTGGAACATCGAACAGCTACGCCACTTTTACCCTTAATATACGCACACTTTCTCTTATCAGTTTTCGCTGTTAACTCCTCGATCTTTAGTGACACCCGACCCTAGCAACGGCAGGGGGTTAGGCCTCACTCGGAGGCTGATAAGAGCTTATCTATCAGGTAGACATTCTCTACGTTCGACCCTCTCTCATGTTAATATTTAGAGGCTAGGGTTACGGAAACGAACGCTGAGTAAAACTGGTCGGACTGCAAGAAACCTACGCCCCAGCGGCTACAATATTTTTGCTCACCAGCGTGATCAGAGTTTTTTCCGCACCCCGAGCCTTTTAGCCTTAACTACGAAAAGAGTCGGTACACGCTTATGAGTATATCCACCTAGCAAACGTTCTCTATGCCCGACTCTCTCTCACGTTAAGATCTAGAAGCTAGGGTTGTGGAAACGAACGCTGAGTAAAACTGGTTGGACTGCAAGAAACCTACGCCACAGCGGCTATGGCATTTTTGCTCACCAGCGTGATCAAAGTTTGTTCACCCGCACCTTGAGCTTTATAGCCTTAACGATGGACAGGTGAAAGGTCCTTGTGTGGTTTTAGTAATTGAGTAACAACCTAGGTGGACTAATTATATTTATGTGAGATACACAGGTGATTAGTCCACAGGTACATATGTGTGAGCAACGTATGCCATGAAGGTGAAAATGGCTTGGAGATGTTACAAAGCTCACATACGTGATGATGAAGGAGCTCATTGCAAATGAGACATGACATTGAGTCATGTGATCAAGGTGGAGAAGATCAAGACATAACTTATGTTGATGGACCGGTTGCAAGCATGAAGGGCAAGTTAGAGGCTTTAGAGAGATGGACCACGTGGCGGTGAAGCTTAAGCAAGACTTGGCGCCGATAGGCGAAGGCAACGGTAAAAAGCAAGTGAAGTCAAGATCGATGAACCAATATGATCATGTGATGATATGAAGTGGATCATATCATTGTTGATCATGTTGGTGCATGTGTTGCATCGACATTAGAGATGGAATGGAATGCGCAAGGCAAAGGTATAACCTAGGACATTTCATTTCACCGGTCATAGGTGTATAGAGAAGTTGATGATCGGGTTTAGGATAGATGGTCATACTATCAAGAGGGATAAACTTGTTTGCATATCGGTCATCTAGTGCCACTTGAGTGATCT
The DNA here is from genome assembly GCF_019320115.1 of Miscanthus floridulus. NCBI lineage: Eukaryota > Viridiplantae > Streptophyta > Magnoliopsida > Poales > Poaceae > Miscanthus > Miscanthus floridulus. The sequence goes on from NC_089580.1 coordinate 190,795,100, forward strand.
AACTTTGCATCATCGCTAGGATTGAGTGGCGTGGCAAGTTGAGTGGCTAATCCTTTGGAAAATGATTGTGAAAATGCTAACACACATATACATAGTGGTGTACACTTGGTGGTGTTGGCACATTTGCAAAGAAGAAGAAGTTGGAGTTGATGTGGATCAACTCGGTGAAGGAACGGAGGCAAGGGTTCGAAACTCTACCGGCGGAGTGTCCGCCCGTAGGGTACAGACAGCCCGACGGTGCCACTGGTGCCCTATATAGAAAAGACAGGGTTTCACAGAGCACACCGGATGCTGGTCACACAGTGACTGGATGCTGGGGTCCTACGTCCGGTCAGTGGCAGCAGAGAGCGCGCAGGCATCGATCTTCGACCGGACGCGGACGCTGAAAGTGACCGAACGCTGGCAGGGTGCGTCTGGTCAGGCTGATGTACGGTGACATAGGCGACATAGAGAAGTTGGAGAAGGACCGGACGAAGATGCTGCATCCGATCATGGCTGACCGGACACGTTTGATCATGACTGGATGCTTACTGGAAACGACCGGACGCTGGTGTTGGTGCGTCCGGTCACTTTGAGCAGTTGCGTCCGATCATCACTTGACCGTTGAGATCAAGCGACTGAGGTTGAACGGAGGTGACATGTGGCAAGCATCCATTGACCGAGCGCTGAGGTCCTACGTCCGACCGATCTGACCGGAGCGTTTGGTCATCCCGAAAATTACCCAGTGAAGGGGTAACAGCTAGTTTAGCCCATGGGGCTATAAATAGAAGGTGGTCTCAGCCATGGCTAGAGTTGAGCACCTTGGGGGACTTTGTGTCCATGCTTGAGAGTGCTTGGGAGCCCTCCATGTCACATATGCTTGATAGTGATCATCCGATTGTGTGAGAGAGCGATTCTAGTGCGATTGCATCGTGAGGTTGCATCGAGTGGCACTAGGTGATCGAGTTACAAGCTGGTGGTGCTTGTTACTCTTGAAGGTTGCCACCTCTTAGATGGCTTGGTGGTGGTCTCCGTCGAAGCCCGCAAAAAGCTTGTGCGGTGCTCCGGAGAAGAGCCTTGTGAGGGGCATTGTGCTCGCCCCGTGGGAGCCATGAAGAGCAACTTTAGTTGATTGTGTCATTGAGCTACCCTCACTTTCGGGGTATGTTCTTGCGGTGCTCGATGTGTGGGCTTGGCGGGTGATGCCAATTAGCCGCCGAACCACCAAGTGAGCGGTCGACACAATAGGGACGTAGCGTGTTTGCAAGCACGTGAACCTTGGGAGAAAATCACTGTGTCAACCTTGTTCTTCCCGTTGGTTTGCAATCCCTTTACACAAGCTTGTGATTACTTTTATATACATTGTACTTGTGTAGTTGCTCTTGTAATTAGTTAGCTTGTGTAGCTCACTAGTTACCTTCTTGCTTGTGTAGCATAGAAGTAGCTCCCTTGCGTGGCTAATTTGGTTTGTGTAACCTTGTTAGTCACATTGCTTAGTTTGTGTAGCTAAGTATTTGTGCTCTCTAATTTGACATTTGTTGCCTTGTTATTGAGCATTGCTAGTGAGCTTAGTTGGCTTTGTGCTTTTACTTACTAGCATGTGTAGGAGCTCCCTCATTGCTTGAAGTACTAGTGGCATAGGTTTGTGTGACCTTACTCCTAGAATTAGTTAAGTGAGCTCTAGCTAGCCCGGCACCTTTGTTGCTTAATTATGATCTTAGCGAGGTGCTAGAGAACATAGATAGAGGAGCGTAGTCTTGGCTATACCGATAGTTTTAATTCCGCACTTATTTTAGTTAGCCGGTGCGATTAAGTTTTAGTAACGACTATTTACCCCCCTCTAGTCTCCATCTCGACCCTACAACATGGTCAAAATGCATTAACCTTTTTATACGAAAAGGGGATAAGGGCTAAAAAACTGTTTGGCTAAAATGAAATTTAAGAGCTTGTTCACTTGTTATGAGTTCGCCGCCTAGCTTATCTACCTAGATAAATTCTTGGGGAGGATGATCTCATCCTCTATCTCCGTAGGAAAGTCCTGCGCCCATGGGCCACCTAAGTCAGTCTCCAAAATGACTCGGGCATCTACCAAGAGGCTCGTTAAGGAGCAGTGGAATGCCACATGAGGGCTATGCTAACCCTGTCATGAACGACGAACCCGGATTCTACTCGGACATATACGGTATGAGCTCTTCAAACTCATCACTCGAGCCATCAAGATAAGTCCTGTGCCAGCGGGTCACCCAAGTTGATCAGACAGCTCGGGCTGCTACCGAGAGACGGGTCATCTTTAAGTGACACCCGACCTTAGCAACGACAAGGGGTCGAGCCTCACTCGGGGGCTGGCAAGAGTGTCTATTCGGTAGACATTCTCTATGCCCGACCTTTTCTCACGCTAAAACCTAGAGGCAAGGTGTGCGAAAATAAACACTGAGTAAAACTGGTCAAACCACAAGAAACCTATGCCCCAGTGGCTACGACGTTTTTGCTCACCAGCATGATTAGAGTTTTTGTCCTCGCACCTCGAGCTTTAGCCTCCGCCTTTCTAGGACGGGTTTAGAGGGGCCCACCGGTGGAATCTCCATCAAGGAGAGGCCAGTAGGTCACCCAAGTCAATCGAATAGCTCAGGCCACTATCGAGAGATGGGTAGGGACCAGCAGGATGCCCCACGTGGTTTAGGCTGACTCCATCATGAACGATGGACCTGAATTTCACTCAAACATATCCGGTAAGAGCTCTCCAAACCCGTCACTTGGGCCATCGAGGTAGCTTTACCAACCCCTACTTTACTTTTCCAGTGCATGAGCATTCATTCATCCATTCTCATACATCCAAGCATCGCATATGCAGTTATTGCATCATAACGCTTCGCGTCGCATCATGAAGCGATTGTCGTCTCATTCGATATGAGCAGCGATCGACCGAGGTTCTAAGGTTGGCCCAAAAAGGGCTCAAGGCCGCCTCGCGTCGAATAGAGCTAGGGGAGAAAACACATATGAGCCCCAACGGCCCTTGCCTGACCTGCTCAGAAGCAGACAAGGTCATCTCGACCTTCTAGTTCGATCCTAACCTCGAGCCAAGCCCATAGAATCTCCATCGAGGGGAGGCCAGCGGGCCACCTGAGTCGGTCTTCGGAATAACTCGAGCATCTACCGGGAGGCGGGTTAAGGAGCAGTGGAATGCCACACGAGGGCTATGCCAACCCTATCACAAATGATGGACCCGGATTCCACTCGGACATGCCCGTTAGCGAGTTCATTGAGCGTGACACTCGAGCCATTGAGGCAAGTGACGTTAGCTCAACCCCTCCGGTTGTGGAAACCGTGGACGGGGTGACGATCACAAAGACAAGCCAACCCTCGATCGGACCCCTGCTACACGTGGAGGATCGAGGAAAGTAGGACTCACAAGGAGACCGAATGCATAGTTGTAGTACAATGGCTTAGATCCTAGTGAGGGGATACGTATGAAAAACTAAGGATAATGTTTCTAAAACAAGAGACGCTTTCTCCTACTAGTTTCGCTATCGTCTCTCTCGATCTTCAGTAACACCCGACCCTAGCAACAGTAAGAGGTCAGGTCTCACTTGGGGGGTGATAAGATAGGGGTATATATATACCCTTTCTATAACAGTCGCTGTGCCCGACCTCTTCCCCACGTTAAAAACCTAGAGGCAAGGTTTGTGGAAACTAACGACTAAGTAAGGTTGGTTGGACTACAAGAAACCTATGCCCTAGTATCTATGGCACTCTTGCTCACCAGCATGATCAGAGTTTCCCGCCCACACCTTGAACTCCACGGTTTTAATAATAGGAAGGGTCGGAACGCATTAACCCTTTTTTACACATAAAAAGGAAGAAAGATCAAATCTGTTCAATCGAAACAAAAGAACATAATCAAATGAAACAAAAATGACAAGCTTGTTTAAAACACAAGGGTCGAAACTTGTCCGCTTATTACAAAAATGACCGTCCAACCTATTTAACTAACTGGCCCCTCCGGAGGAGAACTATGCCTTCTATCCTGTACGCCAGGTCCTGTGAAAGGGGAGCCACCGTCGTTTCTATCCCCTCCAGCTCGTGGACTTCATAAACTGGCGCGTAGCCATGGCTCATCGCCTCTAGATCGATGCTGTCTCTATAATGAGAATGAGCAATCATGAAGGACTGATTGACCCTAGCAAGAAGGGCATTCCTCTCGAGCTGGCGCACCTGAGCCGTGATCTCAAAGGCATGAGCCGTGAGCAAGCTGGTCCCCTCCGACCGCACCACCTCAAGGTCATCGTAGACCACTCAGAGGGCAGCGCTCAGGATACTGAGTTCATCACTCTCCGCCTAAAGATTTCTCCTCACCTCGATGAGATCCATAGCCAGCCCGGTAGAAACGCTCTCGGCCTCTAGCTTTTGGGTCATCGCGCTTTCAAGCTCGGCCTAGAGGGGGCCGACCTTTTGCTATGCGTTGTCGCACTCTTGGCAGGCCTGGTCATGCTCTTGGAAAGCCTGGTCACTCTCCTCGTGAGCCGCGCCGCATTCCAAGCAGAGCCTCTCAGTGGTTTGGATCAGCTCATCCTGCTCCTTGCGTAGCCGAGCGATCACCGCAGCATCTAGGCTCACCCTATTCTCCAGGGCCGCGAGTTTCTCCTTGGCCCCTAGCTTTAGATCCCTTTTCTTCTCAACCTCGCCCAGAAGGTCAAGGATCCGTTGGTGGGTCTCAGCGTCCTTCTAGAGCAACTCATCTCGCTCCTTCCTGACCCTAGCGACTTCTTTGCCATCCTTCTATGACCTCACCGACAAAGCCTCAAACATATTCTCGGCCTCATCAGCATCCCAATGGGCCTCGTCCACCCACGACTGAAGATTGGGCGCCTCCCTAGCAAGGGGAGTCAGCTTGACTGCCCTCTACTGGGTAGCAACGAGCTAAGCTATCACCTCCCCACGTAGCCGTGCCTCCTCAACGAGGCGGTACCAGGCTTCCTTCTATTGATGAAGGAACAGTGATTTCCCTCAGCTGCGAGCTATAAGGGACTATAGGGAGACGATGGTCAGGATACAAAAAGTATATAATGGAAGAAAAGGGCAAGAAGCAGGACCAAGCAATACTCGGCTGGAGGGAACAACAATGTCGCGTAATGCGCCCGTGGCGTGGTCCAGGGCCTCGAGCACGGACGTGATCTCTACGTCAAGGCTCTCCCACTCTATGCTCTCTGCGGCATCATCAAGGGTAAAAAGCATTGATGTCGGGTCCTGAGGATCCTTCCACTAGAGCAGGGGCTTGCCCTGTGCGGGCGAGCTACTGCCCACCGACATCAAGGCCAGGAACGACTCCCTGCCGACCCCAAGCGCCGCTGACCCCTCTCGCCGTACGTCCCCACCAGGACACCCCCTCCAGCAACGGAAGGGGTCAGCGGTGAGGACGCGAACCTCTCTCCTAGCACCACAACTCCTAGGGACCCCTCGGTAGTGTCCCCTCCATTCGGCCCATGCCAGGGCCACCGATGGCTCAGGTCGCGCCAATGCCTTAGGCGATGCTGCGGTTGCGCCCGGCTGTGACCCATCTGTCATGACCGCTGCCGCTTCCACCTACGTCGGTGGGGTCACGACTCGTTATATCACGCCCACCACGGTCGGCGCCACGAGCGCGGTTGGCAGCCTTGTCCACCCCACCATCGGCAGCGGTATCACAGCCATCATCGACTGCTCCACGACCTCTAAGGGCGTCCCTTGAAGGCCCGCATCCATCCATCCTGCCGAGGGCACAAGCGCCACCATGGACAATGCCCGACTGGCCAACGAGGCGGTCACACTAGTGTCGTTCCTGCCCGAAATGTGCACAACACTAGCCGACGGCCGCCACCCCATTTGGAGGGCGATGCTCTTCTTAGGCGCCAGCACCAAAGGATTCCGGTGCTCGCCGACGCTACAAGGGACGAAAAACATAAGTCATGATGAAATCTGACTAAAATAGGAAAAAATAGAGGAATTGATGACTCGCCTCAGTGCCGTTAGGCGGCAGACGTGTTTGGGGGATGAACCCCCCAACCCTTGCTCCTCCTCATCAGAACGAGGCCATTTCGAGCCCACCCCCCTGCTCCTGGGTAGAGGGGCTTGCCCCTGGCAGCTCTTAGGGCACATTGGCAGAACGCCCCGCTCCCCTTGGTGCTTGGGCATGATGGCAGAGCCGCTCGCCTCTGTTGGCTCCTGGGGTAGGGCGACGGTATGGCCCACCTCCCTAGGCTGCACAGATGTGCCATCCCCTCCATGGAACAGGAAGGGTCCTGACGCCTGTAAGGAGGAACCGACGCCTGTCAGCACGTCCTCGTTCTCCAGCTTGTCCCACTCGATATCGTCGGTTACCTCCATCACCTCATCATCGTCACCATCGTCATCGTCATCATCGCTGTCAGTGTCCTCCCCTCGTTCCCATGCCCACAACTTCCGCAACTTCTTCCTCTTTTTGTCCTCATTCGCCTTCCTCGGCCGCTTGCCCTAGGCGTGATTTGCCACCCTCACGGCTAAATCCCTCGGCAGTGGTGCCAGGAGATCTATGAGGCTAAGGTCCCTCGGCTGGTCCCACCCCTCTTAAAGTTAGTCTCACGGGGTCGAGAAATCAATTGAAGAGAAGGCAAGAGAAAGGGAAACTTATGAAGACAACGTAGCCTAGCTCCGGCCGCATCAGAGGATGCCCCGGCACTAGGTAGATGAAGTCAAGGGCGGCACCCGCATCATCCCGCAAAGGATCCATCGCCTCCTTGATGTGTTGTGTGGTCTCGGAGTTGGGGAGCGTTCCCTCGGTGAGCGCCATTCCATCGAACGATGCCTCGGGCGCCATCACGTATAGCGAGAGCGCGCGTGTCATCAATGATGCCACCCTCCTCGCATGGTAAGCCCCAAGGATGCCCGACCCTTTTAGGACATTGTCCTTTAGGATGTGGATAACGACGATGTGGTCTCAGATCTTCTTCTTATCTTTCTCTGGGACACCCCACTTCCTCCATTGCTCCGGGGCCTCTTCGATCAGGCGCCCGGAAGGGGACCGTGACGCCTAAGAGGGGGGTGAATTAGGTAACTTAAAAATCTAACTCTAAACTATGGCCTCTTGTTCTAACCCTAGCAAAACTTATGCAATAGATAAACTATCTAAATGGGCAACAATGGTTTTGCTAGTGTGTTGCTATCTCTACCGCAAAAGGAGTAATACAAATAATATAAATGCGGAAGTTAAAGAGCAAGGTAGAGATATGCAAACTCCCATCGATGACTCTAGTATTTTTACCGAGGTATTGAGAAGCGCGCAAGCTTCCCCCTAGTCCTCATTGGAGCTCCTCGCAAGGAATCCTTCGCAAGGGCCAAGCTCCCAGTCAGGTAACTCCGTGGATAGCATAGGGTCTTTCCCATGCGCAAGTGGGTCTCCGACGTACCTTCCAGCAAGCCTCTCCCGAATGCTTCCCACCGTCTTCACTATCAAACTTTCGGCCAAAATGCCACGAGCCTTGTTCCCTCTGGTACACGATGGCGGCCGCACCACAAACGTGGTTGGTGTGATCTTGCAAGACTACAAGCCCCTCCGATGTACAATAATAGTGTGCGCAAGCACCGAGTGGAAAGAGGTATGCAAACCTCACTAAACACTAGGCCTAAACCTAGAGCAAGCGCATAAGCGGTGGTCTAATCAACCTAAGCACTTCGCAAAGCACCTACGCTAATCACCTAATAAAACACTAAGCACTATGCAAGTGGAGATCACTAAAATGGTATATCAACACCCTTGGTATGTTTCCTCAGCTCCACCCATGTCATTTGGCTGGTTGAGGGTTGTATTTATAAGTCCCACTGAGAAAGTAGCTATTGGGGACGAAGTCCCACTTTCTGCTACTGACTGGACGCTGGAGTCATCCTGATCGGACGCATCTGATCGTCCTGACTGTTGGAGCCGCGAACAATTGATCGGACGCTGCCAGCGTCCGGTCACTTGCCACCGAACACGTCTGGTCGCAAGTTCGCCGCTCGGGAACCTCTCTGTACTCGATCGGACGCTGCTGTCCTACGTCCGGTCGGTTTGCCGCCAGCGTCCGGTCCAACATCCGGTCGCTACTGTTGTTGCCGAGCCTCTAATCGGAGCGTCCGATCGCTTTCCATCAGTGTATGGTCCAGCGTCTAGTCACCTCTGTGAGCTCGTTTCTTCGTGATCTTGCATGTGGCTTGGTTCCTATCTTCATGCTTGGACTTTGCTTGATATCTTGGGTCTTCTCTTGTGCTCCTAAGGTCTTGCTTGAGGTGTTGATCATCGGATCATCGCGTCGCCTTTGTCCAAGTCACGTCTTGCATCCTATTGAACTACAAAATAATCACTTGTAAATTTGTTTGTCCAATTTGATTGTGTTGGTCATCAAACACTAAAATTCAAAGTAAATGGGCCTAGGGTCCATTTTCCTTACAATCTCTCTCTTTTTGGTGATTGATGACAACACGACCAAAGCAAGCAAATAATATAATGTTGAATTTTAAAAACTACCTACTTGCTAGGATGCAATGCAAGGGGCAAGATTATGTGATGCTAAAAGATACTACTTGTAAGATTACATAAAAACTCATCTTGCCCTTGCAAATCTCCCCATGTGGTATTATGGATTTAAGCCTTGCTTCCTACAAATTCTTCCCATTACATAGGCTAATCCATAATCCACTATCCTCCCTTTCTCGGACCATTACTACAAATTAATGCTTGCTTTTGGTCCTCTAAATTCTCCCCCTTTGGAATCAAACACCAAAAAGGAAGACATTAGTAGCACAAGGGAGGGTCAAACTTTGTGATCCTTTGTGTGTAGAGTGAAATAGATCATAAAATTTGACTCTCATATTATATAGACTAAGCTCCTCCTAAATATATGCATACATATAGTAGAAGACAAAGCATATGCATAATTGGCAAATTTTTGCTCAAGGGAATTTAATCTATATAATGCATGGAGAAATCATATAAATATCAAAATTAAATCAACATGATGATATTGGTTTAGAAATACCACATGTGGAAACCAATTTGATTTCTACCACTTGCAATCGGTGGTGGATATTTGAAGTATGACGCTTAACTCCGGGGACTCCATTTTCCTTGCAATGAGACTACTACACACATGATAAGCTTGAAATGGTGTTAGTTTCAAAGCATCCAACTTATAGAGTAGCCTCCCCCTAAATTTGTGCACACAAGTATGGAATTCTTATAGGAAACATGCACATTGATTTAGAATAAAAAATACCACTTGAAAGATGACATCACATGAATGTGAGAGTCATTTTCGAAGGTGATATTCAGGAGAAATTATCTATAATTTGGACTTTGGCACATATTAGATGAATAGTTGAAGGACAAGCTATGTGCCATGCTCCTAAACAATTTTAAACCATATAGGATTGCTTCAAGGAATAAGAAAGAAACCGAGCAAGCCTACCATATGAAATACCTAGTGTATGCATGACAAAAGATATAAGCATGTAAATGCAAACCTAGACATGAAGAGTAACTAGATGCTAAAAGATACCAATTGTAGGAAAATTTAAATCTAATACCAATTGAAGTAAATATAATCTAGTTACCTAACATGGGAAGGGGAATTTGGGTCCATAGTATTCACTAACCCACTTGGCAATGTCTTTGTCCATCATGATGCACCCTATGAAATACATCCACACTTTGTCAAGTCTCCAAATTCCCCGAAGTCCATAGGACTTCTCACTTCCCTTTTGGGACCCAAACCTTTTTGGTGCTCTTCATGTTGGAAATGATTTCCTTTGGCACCCAAAAGCATTTGACCTCATTGTTGGCTTGCTTGTTCACCTTGATGGCCACCACCTTATCATTTTTCTTCTTCTTCTTCAAGAGATAAGGTGTGGAGGCCTTCTTGTCCATCTTATTGGTGTAGGTGTTGGAGAGCTTGCTTGTTTGCTTCTTCTCTTTCTTCTTTGCTCCTCTCCCATTCTTCACCTTGCACTCATAGGACTTGTGACCTTCCTTGTGGCACACGTAGCAAATCACAGTTTGCCCTTCATCAAGCTTCTTCACTCCCTTGACGGTGTTATCTTGATGAAGTTGGGCTTGCTTCGCCTTGCCTTTCACTTGAGTCAAGTCCTTGGTGAGGTGAGCTACTTCTTGCTTGAGTTTCTCATTCTCCTTTGCAATCTCTTGTGTGCATGTATCTACAACAACTTTCTCAACACAAACTTGGTTGCACAAGAATGAGTCTAAACATAAATTATTACAAGAAGTAGAGGCATCCATTTTAGACATGTTAGAACTTTTCTTTTTAGATGCCTTGGTGGGGGTTGTACTAACGGCTTCAAGATTAGCAACTTTATTAGTTAGCTCATCAGAATGTTTGCACATGGTTTCCATTTTAGCAAGCAAACTTTTATAAGCATCTTGTGAGCTAGCAAACTTTTCTTTTTAATTTTTCATTTTTCTTTACAAGTTGCTCATCATTGATTGTGCATGCATTTGTTGTTGCACTAGTCTCAAGTCGCTTAATTTTAGTAGATAGTTCAATATTTAGATTAGCAAAGTTCTCATATTGTTCAAGCAAAGTTTTGTATGCTTCTTGCGAACTATCTAGCTTTTCTTTTATTTTTCTGAGCTTCTTTTGTTGACTAGTGCAAACTTTAGTATAATTATGATTTTGTTGCACAATTTCTTCAAAAGAAGACATTTCATCATCACTATCACTCTCACTAGAGGATGAGCTTTTGTTACCTCGTGCCATAAGGCACACACGAGAAGAGCTTGATGATGAGTGCTTGCGCCCTCGCCTCTTGTGATGGTGTTCTTTTTCACTTGAAGAATTATCCCATGACCTTATTGATATGAGGGCTTGGTTCTTGCATGCCTTCTTCTTTGTCTTGGGTGTGGGCTTGTTTGGACAAACTTCCACAAAGTGCCCCAACTCGCTGCATCCTCTCTTTCTTTGCTTATTTCTTTGATTGGTGAAAATGAGATCTTGGATTTGGATGGACACACCCTTGACATTGAGCTTTTGGATTATCTTCTCCACCTTGTTGATTAGTTTGATTGATTCTTCATCAAGGTCGGAGGTGGGGGAGGAAGATTGATCATCATCAGTTGAATCATCATCATCATCCTCATCTTCTTCTTCATCTTCACTTGAGGAGCTTGAGCTTGTCTCAACTTGCTTGTCCTTCATCTTCTTTTTCTCGCTATATGCGAGAGCTTTGCCTTTGCTTGATGAAGAGGCTTCTTCTTGACTCATCTTGCGTGACATTTCAAATGCCACTATCTTATCAATGACTATGGTCGGGGTCATGGTGCTTAAGTTCTCCATGTTGTGACGGATGGTGATGATGCTTACATATTTCTTTTGTGGTAGCACAGAGATGATCTTCCTCATGATGTCCGCATCATCTAGCTTTGTTAGTCATATTGAATGGAGCTCATTGATAATTAGATTCAAACAAGAATACATATCACGAACAAGCTCATCATCATTCATTGTCAAGGAATCATAATTTTATTTAGCTAGACAATGTTTTTGCTCATGGACATTTGATGTGCCGTCATAGAGCTCTTGGAGTTTTAACCATATTTCATGTGTCGTATTTAAAGTGAATACTTGGTTAAACACATCCATGCTAAAAGATCCGAACAAGCAATTTTTAGCTCTAGCATTGAAATAGATTTTCTTTTCTTAACTCTTTATGGGTTTATCGGGATTCTTAATGGGTTTCATCCCGTCATGAGTGACTCTCCAAACTCCCAAATCAACCACCTCAAGGTAGCAAGCCATTCTAGCTCTATAATAGGGGAAGTTAGTGCTATCAAAGTGCAGAGGCCTAGAGGTATCCATCCCAACCACTCTAAATAGCGTCGGCTCAACGGCGGTTAAGCCAAAGGTCTAAATTGAGCCAACCCGCTCTGATACCAATTGAAGGGGACTGTGACGCCTAAGAGGGGGGGGGGTGAATTAGGTAACTTAAAAATCTAACTCTAAACTATGGCCTCTTGTTCTAACCCTAGCAAAACTTATGCAATAGACAAACTATCTAAATGTGCAACTACGGTTTTGCTAGTGTGTTGCTATCTCTACTACAAAAGGAGTCATATAAATAATGTAAATGCAGAAGTTAAAGAGCGAGATAGAGATATGCAAACTCCTATCGACGACTCTGGTATTTTTACCGAGGTATCAAGAAGCGCACAAGCTTCCCCCTAGTCCTCGTTGGAGCCCCTCGCAAGGAATCCCTTGCAAGGGCCAAGCTCCCAGTCAGGTAACTCTATGGATAGCCTCGAGCCTTCCCCACGCGCAAGTGGGTCTCCAACGTGCCTTCCGGCAAGTCTCTCCTAGATGCTCCCCACCGTCTTCACTATCAAGCTTTCAGCCAAAACACCACGGGCCTTGTTTCCTCCAGTACACAGTCGCGGCAACACCACAAATACGGTTGGTGTGATCTCGCAAGACTACAATCCCCTCTGATGTACAATAATGGTGCACGGAAGCACCGAGTGGAAAGAGGTATGCAAACCTCACTAAACACTAGGCCTAAACCTAGAGCAAGCGCATAAGCGGTGGTCTAATCAACCTAAGCACTTCACAAAAGCACCTACGCTAATCACCTAATAAAACACTAAGCACTATGTAGGTGGAGATCACTAAAATGGTGTATCAACACCCTTGGTATATTTCCTCGGCTCCACCCCTGTCATTTGGCCGGTTGGGGGTTTTATTTATAAGCCCCACTAAGAAAGTAGCCGTTGGGGACGAAGTCCCGCTTTTCTGCTACTGACCGGACGCTGGAGTCGTCCTGATCGGACGCATCGGGTCGTCCTGACCGTTGGAGCCGTGAACAACTGATCGGACGCGTCCAGTCGTAAGTTCGCCGCTCTAGAACCTCTCTATACGCAATCGGACGCTGCTGTCCTACGTCTAGTCGATTTGCCACCAGCATTCGGTCCAGCGCCCGGTCGCTGCTGCTGTTACCGAGCCTATGATCGGAGCGTCCGGTCGCTTTCCATCAGCATCCGGTCCAGCGTCCGGTCACCTCTATGAGCTCGTTTCTTCGCGATCTTGCGTGCGGCTTGGTTCCTATCTTCATGCTTGGACTTTGCTTGATATCTTGGGTCTTCTCTTGTGCTCCTAAGGTCTTGCTTGAGGTGTTGATCATCGGATCATCATGTTGTCTTTGTCCAAGTCACGTCTTGCATCCTATTGAACTACAAAACAATCACTTGCAAATTTGTTAGTCCAATTTGGTTGTGTTGGTCTTCAAACACTAAAATTCAAAGTAAATGGGCCTAGGGTCCATTTTCCTTACATGCCTGGTGAACTCCGGTAGAAGGGCGACAACAACATTCTTGAGGTAGAACCACTGCGAGTGCCACCACTTGTTGGACGTCGAGAGCTGCATGGACGGATACTCGCTGACCCGATTGTTCCAAAGTTGGATGCCGGCGCACCTTATCGGCATGTGCAGCTCCTGCCTGCTGCCCTTCTCTCTCTTCTACTAGAGGCTGATGGCAAAGAAATACCTCCACAAGTCGAAGTGGGGGCTGATCCCTAGGAATCCTTTGCACAGCGCGACGAACGCCGTCATGTGCTCTATCCCATTGGGATTGAGATGTTGCAGCTTGATCTTGTAGAAGTGCAGCAGCTCCCAGAGAAATTTGTGGGCGGGGGTCGTGAGCCCACACTCGTGGAAGTAGGCGAACAACACCACATAGCCATCGAGCGGTGACGGTGAATCCTCATCACCAGGCAGCAACCACTCCTCAGCCAAGGTCCACGCGCAGAGAAGACCACGATGGACGAGGCCCTCCATGTGCTGGGAGGTGATGTCAGAACGGCACCACAGATCCATTGGAGGTGGAGGTGGATGGATGCAAGCTCAACGGCAGAGGAGGAGTGGAGGCTACGGATCTAGGGTTCCGGCGGCGGACTAGCAAGCACGGTAGATCTAAAATGGTGGCAGTGGAGAAACAGAGAAGGTAAGGTTGCGGTTTTGGTGTGCAGAGATAGCGAGGGGAAGGCCGCTATTTATAAGGCGGAGCGGGGCAAGAAGGAGAACTATCTGCCTAGATTCACGTGCCTGCAGCACCACGACATGACACCTCCCTTCGAAGATCATGCGCACACAATCTCTAGCCATGCCCTCAAAGGACACGTTAGATAACAATTCGTCCAATCGATAAGCCGAGAACCGTCGCAGGTAAGAGGGTTACGGAGCTGAAAATGCTCCTACGACCCATCTAGGCCTAGGAGTTTGAAGGTTAGGCCACCGACGGGTTCAACAACCGCTCCGGGCCCGCTAGCGGCCTGTACCCGGGCGCACGAGCGCCGTGGGCATCCCGGCCCACATTCGAGTCTCAGCCGGATACAATCCATGGTTTTTTCTTGAAGAAAGACAGAGAGCCCTTGGGACTGGTCGAACGGACTCAAGAACTATATGGATTGACCGCTGAGAATCTAGAGTTGGTCACCAGCTGACCCAAGTTAGAACCCGGGAATAGGATGATGGGCCCCACTCGGACTAGCCCGTTAACAGCTTACCGAGCACTATTATTCGTCCATAGAGGAAAATCATGGCACGGCACAACCCCTCCGTTTTTATCGGAAAAGTCGCTAGAGGGAAAAAACAATCATAAAGACGAGCCGGCCCTCGACCGGACCCCTGCTATGGGTGGGGGTTCGAGAAAAGTTAGACTCGCAAGGAGACCGAACGTGCAGTCATAGAACGACAGACCTCCGTAGGGGCCGGAATCAGGAAAGACCGTTTCTGACCCATCAAATCTCACGGCTATACCCCCGAGGGGTCCGATCATGACAAAAGAGAATCACCATCCCGAGGACATGCCGTGGGCGACAAAGGAAGGCCAAGGCCCTCAGAGTCCTCCCGCTTCGGAAAAGCATCCGAAGGAGTTTTCTACTCCTCCGTAGGCTCAGGGGCTACTGTCGGGGGCCAATACTAGGGTACGCGAAGAGGAGGAGCTAATGGTCATCAATATTAATTCATCCGAGCAGTCAAGAGCACGACTACATCTCCAACTGACCCCCAGGTGCGTGGGCTCTGCCTCACCCGACCCCAAGGTCACGGGCTCCGTCTCGCCTGACCTCAAGGCCGCGGGCTCCGCCTCACCCGACCCCAAGTTCGTGGGCTCTGCCTCACCCGACCCCAAGGTCGCGGGCTCTGTCTCGCCTGACCTCAAGGCCGCGGGCTCCGCCTCACCCGACTCCAAGTTCGTGGGCTCCGTCTCGCCCGACCTCAAGGCCACGGGCTCCGCCTCACCCGACCCCAAAGTCGCGGGCTCCGTCTCGCCCGACCCCAAGGTCGTGGGCTCCGTCTTGCCCGACCTCAAGGCCACGGGCCCCACCTCGCCCGACCCCGAGGCCGCGGGCTCCGCCTCGCCCGACCCTTGGGTTTGCGTTCCGCCTCGCCTGACCTCGAGGCCATGGGCTCCGCCTTGCCTGACTCCAAAGCCACGGGCTCCGCCTCGCCCAACCCTTGGGTTTGCGCTCTGCCTCGCCCCACCCCTCGGGTGCAGGCTCCGCCTAGCCCAACCCTTGGGTTCGCGTTTCGTCTCACCCGACCCTTGGGTTTACGCTCCGCCTCACCCGACCCCTCGGGTGCGGGCTCCGCCTCGTCCGACCCCAAGGCCACGGGCTTTGCCTCACCCGCCCATTGGGTTTGCGGTCCACCTCACCCGATGGGGTCCCATACCGCCGCCAACCACTTCAGGTCCAGGCGTATGGGCCTGGGTCAAAACTCTAACACCAAGGAAGAGACCGGCACGCCCCGACGTAACCCGTGGCCATGACGAGCCATACATGAGGATTCACATCAAGAACAGCGTCGGACGTGCTGGTACAGTTCTGCCTAACCCTAGTACGAACGCTGACAGGCGCGTCAGCTCACCACGACGTCCGTTAGGACGGAATGGAGCGCCATGACCGGCAGATGACGCCTGCGCATGGCGCTAGTGACGGACAGGGCCGCGATGTGGAGCCATCCCTGTTGACATCTACAGGGTCGGCGGGGCTCGCGTGAAGGAGAAGAAGGATCCGGCGATCCTAGAAGCCTTTCTCTCTCTCTCTCGTTCTTCTCTTTTTTCCCTCCGCTGTAACCCGCACTTTCCCTTGGCCTATAAAAGAGAAAGCAGGGCGCCCCATGAGGCAGGACGGATCGACCCATCGAGATCTGATCCAAATCAACACAAGAGCACTACACGAACACTCGGCTGAGCAACAGTTGAGCTCTCAGCACACATTCATTCTTTTCACGAGAGACTTGGGATCATTTCCATCTCTCGTCCGTTTGTAACCCCTACTACAAACTTTTCAGTGCTGGTAACACGAGCAGCAGCGATGAACTGGACGTAGGGACTTTCTGCCCGAACCAGTATAAACCTCGTGTCCTCTAAGCACGCCATCAGAGCCAGACGCGTAATACTAAAAATTTACTCGTCGGTGGTAACTCGAAACATCGACAGGAAGTGAGTTGAAAAGTGTTCTATAAGTTGAAGAGTAAAATTATAGCACAGTGATCTATACAATCCATTTCTATCTCACACCCTGTGAATTTGAGATATGCTTATTCGTGAGCTTAGGAAAGTTATGAAATATCCAATTTGAAATCAAATAGCCTAATCCATTAAGTAGATTTCAATTTCTCTAAAATGAAAGGATCCAAACAGCTGCTTATAGAGTATGTGGTGCAGTCGGCACTGCACAGTGCACAGCATCATTGGCTGCGTATTTGGCACGGGCTGACTGTTGCTAGGGTCAATGTTTATCTGAACCGCACCTCAGGCGGTGAAGGCGGAGATAGGGGTTTCAGACTTTCAGTTCAGTCAGGGATGCTGCTGACCCAATCAATCGATGGAACCAAACCAATCATTGGTATTTTGGTAGCCGATGAATGAACGATACTCTTAGATGATTCATGGCATCTTCCAACAGCAAACCGCGCGCGCCTCATCTTTTTATTAACAAAAAAAAATGTTGCTTCTGGAATGGAAAATAAAAAGGTAAGGAGGAGTGACGACCGTTCAGAGGGGTTAGGTGACAATTGGCCTGCCCATACATCAGCCGATCGATGGCATTATCATCCCTTCCCCTGCGCGTTTCACGTGACTTGACAAGAAAATTCTTCTTTGTCCTCGTTTAGTAGAACACCATTTCAGAACGCAATCCAACTAGTTTATTTCCTTTTTCTTTTCACCTGGTCTGGTCGCCACTAAACACCGCAAGAAACACTTTTGCAAAGCCGGCCTTCCGATTGATTCGTCAGTAGATATGAGCTCAAGTATGTAGATGTTATTGTTCAGATGCTGTTAATCCCTCCAGGCAGATTCATTCAGACACTGTTAAGTGTTAAAGCGAAGCTGAGCTGAATAACAGACGCACACTTGCACGTACGACAGGCATGGCTCGCCCTCGAAACACGAAGCCTTGTCCCGCTCGGCGTCCGAGTTGCGTTGAGTGAAGCTGTTTCGTCTGAATGCAATGCAACGCTTCCTTCCACGGCTTGTCAACGACCCGATCCCAGACAGCGCCCCTTCCGCGGACTGCTCCTCCACAGCGCCCGAACTGAAAGCACGGCCGGGGCAGTTCCTCGCCTGTTGCCTAACACCTAACAGCGTCTCTCCCATCCCTCCCCCGGAGACCGGGTCATCGGAAACTTCTATGTCGCGGGGCGCCGGCACCGGCGAATGGTGGGGCGACACGGCAGGGACTCCCCGGCTCCAATGGTGACCTGACACAGGTGATGGTGAGGCCACCTCGATCAGTTAGGATAAAGCAGCGAGGACGAACCGAGCAGGGACGAACGATCGGCAAAAAGGCTAGGCTAGGCTAGGCCTTGTGCTAGGGTGGTGTACGTGTTGTAAACAATTCGGCTACTAGTAGTTTCTTGGTTTCGGAGGGGAGACACGTCATGATCCGACAATGGCGTTGGGTGGCACAGGGCACAGGGTACAGGGTCATCCATCCATCTGAACGAGATGCGCCGCAACCGGGTCAAGTTTCTCCGTTTCAGGAACCGATTTCTGGTCCCTGTAGGTGATCCAGTCTGATGGGATGTCTATAACTAAATTTTGCTAGGGCCTGTGTTTTGTTTCTACAGAGATAAGGGATGTGAACTTCACATTTCTATACATTTAGATGTGAGATGTTTGTTTAAAAAATGTCACCCCAAAACCTTATTTCTATTCAGATTATTTAATATAAATGGCACCCAACACCTTGCTTGCAGTTTCTATTCAGTTCGGTTGTGGTTCTATTGCAGCTCACAAATGATCGAGGCCTGTCAAATATTAGAGTATTGTTGTGCCATGGAGTTTTCTACGTTCAATGGATGGCCTTGTATTTTCAATTTACAATAATAAACATCGAACTGATGTAAGTATTTAAACTTTGAGTGTGTTTGTATTATTTGTGGCCTGAACTTTTTCATATATATATATAATGAACTTCACATTTCTAACTTGTCTTCAGTTGCACTACATTACAAGCAGTATCTTACTGGTGATTTCAACAAGACTTGATCAGTATGTACCAAAATGTCTTTCCTTTCGTCTCTTCTCGAAACGTTCTTGAAAATTTGGAATCACCGAAAATTGTTCATCTAAACCAATGAGGATCGCTGTCATCCTGAATAAACTTCTGAGTGACTGAGGTCGCTTTAATCTCCGGTCTGCAGTAACTAGAGTTCTAGAAAATGCAATCAGAGTGCCATAACAATGATTAATGAATAAATAAATCTGACGTGACCTATGCTTCTTGACAGCTAAGGCCTGACGACGACACCCACATAGTTTTTTTCTTATATAACATATAGCTTGCCATAATCACACGAAGCAACTTTTTTCGAGAACGTGCGAAGCAACTGATATTACTAAAAAGAAAAATTTCGGAATTTTCCCAAGCATGGGTGAGTCACATTTGCTAAAAACTATGAACAGTCACAATCTTGAGGAACACACTACTATATATCTTTTAGCTTTTGGTCTGAGCAACAAAGATATATGGATGATCTACAACTATACATACCCAATTATGCATTCCTACCAGTTCACTCTACTAGTACCAATTCACCGAATCCCATATCCTGGAGACTGGGCCTTGATGTCAGTGGCTCTAGCAAGAACAGATCAATGGAAGGTGTTGGAGGGTCAAATTCATTATTGGAGGGGGGGGGGGAGGGGACCAATGAGACACTCGTCCTTGCACATCACTACCACATGGCCAATACCAAAAGCAAGTGCTGCCACCAAACTGAGATAAAGGTGGCATTAGTTAAGTGGTGTTAGGGGGCGGCACCCTCCTCTGCACTTTTAACCAGAAATGAAACGAAACGAAAAAGGATGCAGCATGTATATATGCAGACATCTGGGGGTACATTTCTGTTGCTGATGCACTTGGTCCTGTGAGACGTCAGCGTCGTCTCTCATCAGGAGCCGGTCGAGCATCTGATGATGATCAGATCAGTTGTGGCCGGGATTGGGAGGTTCACAAGGCAAAGAGGGTTTAGGTCCACCAACTGGTGGTTACAAGACTAATACAGCTTAACAGATACCCCCATCACCTACTCTAGCGATCAATCAAGACCCTGCAGGGAGTGAGTGAATGAATCACCTGAAATGGGCAACTTGGGGGACCTTTTCAGGTAAAAATACACCAGGCAAAGGCAAGCGAGGAGCTAACTTTCTGTCCGGCAAGTGAACTAGGCAGGCAACTAGCTGGGTTCTTCTGCTGAAAGAGCACTACTGAAAGTGAAATGACATCAACGTTTGCAAGAAGCGTAAAAACTAAGAAATTTTAAGGGCTTCTGCTTTCCTTGTGTGCTTATAGTGGAGAAAACAAAGCTCTGATCTGCCGATGGCTATCTGATCGCTCACGAAAACAACAAAACAAAAAACACGTATATGGTACTACTGATTTTTTTTTTCGGTTTGAGTTGTATCGAAGAATAAGCTTTGGACATGGATTCGTCTATGACAAAAAGGTTTTTTTTTTGCATAATACTACCTCTGTTTTCAAAAAATGATACAATCGTAGTTCTATAGTTAATCAAACTATCTCAAAGTTGATTAAATTTGTAGAAAAGAGTATCAGTATTTAGACAACAAATAAATACACTATGAAAATATATTCCATGATAAATCTGATGATACTGTTTTGGTATCATAAATATTGTCATTTTTCTTGATAAATTTAGTCAAATTCAATAGTACTATGGTAGAATTGCATCCTTTTTGGCACGGAGTGAATACTAAAATTGCTTCCGTTCTTAGAAAACTAAGCTGATCAACTTAACGCTATCTGATTGCTCATCAAGAGAGCAAAACAAAAACATTTACATGATATTAAAATTCCTTGCGACATTGTTCTTTTTTATATGTATATTGACAACAAATTTGTCAGAAGCTCCGACAGTAATCCAAGAAGGAGATAAGCATCCGAGCTGATCCAAGGACGCGAACTATGGACGGTAGAATCTTTAGGCATGCGAACAGTCTCAAAATTGAGGGCTGAGATTGAGCATCATCCAAGTGAAAGAATCTCAGCCGTCCAATTTCCTATTACCGGGGCGTGCAGCAGTCAGTGAAAACCTATGGGAGAAAATGATAGAGAAAAGAGATAGAGAGGAATACGTGAGAGGAAACAAACAAAAATGGTGGTGGGGTTTCTTTAAGATTTATAGGAAGATAGCGTTAGGCAGCCCTTATTGGTGGCAGGAGTATATTATTGCTCAAGGTAGGAGAAGTCAGGGGTTAGAACAACTCAAGTCTAGAGAGGGAACCAAAAGGGAAAAATAACAAAAAGAATAGACACAGCTCTGTTCTTCTTATTCCAATCTTCTCTCGTCTTGCTGATTCATTCTTAGAATCCTTGGGATCAGCTCTGTCTGTCCCCTTGTTAGGTGGTTTCTGTTATAGCCAAGAACTCTTCCTCTTTCTAAGTCTCAACTTCAGTTTCTTGCAGAGGTATAGCCTTATCTTTGTGAAGCTTAGATTATCCTTTGCGTCTTAATCTGAACAACATACATCATAGATGAATTCTTGGTTTCTACTTCCTGCTTGTTGAGCTTTCAGTTTCTAGTTAGCTCCATGTGTTTGGTGGTGGGTGCACCAGCTGAATAGGTTGGCTCTTGTTTGGCTTGGTCTCTGAAGCACTAGTCAAGGTTCTTTGAAATCGGACTGAATTTTTCTCTGGAGTTAGTTCTTCTTGACTGAAATTTCTGGCTGTGTGCTGAATTTTAGGATTCCTTTCCTTTCATAGCCCACTGATTTGGACTGCTGGTTTTACTCTAATTAGGTGATGCCTTCACCATAACAACTTAAAGGCTTCGATTGCTTTCTATGTCCCAGGTATATCTTAAAAGCTTTGGTGACCGTCTTCAAGGAAGTGCAGTCATCTGAAGTTTATCATCCCAGGTAGATAATTTTTTGTTGGATCCACTCTTTTATTTCTTTGTGCTGATTTTCTTCAGGCTTTGCTGGCTGGCTCGCCCAATAGAAGAGTAGAAGACATATTCTTCAGTTCTTTTTCAGTCTCTTGTCTGAATTTGCTGTTATTATTGCCTACTAGTATTTGACTTACTATGTTTTCTGACGAATTCGGTATGCTGATGCATGAGATGTTTTGCTTCTGATTCAATCACGAATGTTTAAAGAAACTATCCCTTTCTTTTTCTTTTGTCTCCAATTACATGCAGCGAAGCCGAATTTCTAATAGTTTGGAATCTGCAATTTTTTTCTTTTGCAGCCAGCTGTTATCTTGGAGCCGCATACAGTTATCTTTGAAGCTATGATAACACCAATCTGATTCTGATGACAAAAACAGTCACTATCTCCCGTCATCCTTGTAACCATCTGTCAGCTGGCTTCATCTCGTGCTTCTGAAGACGATGGCCACATTCTTCTCCACTTCCACGAATCAGAGGGACCTCGCCGGAGGCGGCGGCGACATGTCGTTCCACCACTACACGTACTCGGATTCACCAGCCGGCGGCCTCATGCCTTTCCCCGCCACCATCGTGTCGGAAGGCCACGTTGCGCATGGCCATGGCGGTGACGACGGCAGGGACGAGCCGGCCGCGTTCGTGAACGTGAACGCGAGGGACGGGCCGACGAGCGGCGCCGAGATGGGCCTGCAGACGCAGCTGCTCATGGCGAACGCTTCGTCGGCGGTGCAGCACCAGGGGCTGTCGCTTAGTCTTGGCACGCAGGGAGTCCCGGTGTCTCTTTACCAGTACCGGCAGGCGCAGGCAGGCATGGCCGCCGCCGCCTCCTTGCTGAGCCCGAACCAGGCGTCGACGACGGCGAGCAGGAACGCGCAGAGTATCTACATCCAGAACTCCAGGTACCTCAAGGCCGCGAGGGAGCTGCTGGACGAGGTGGTCAATGTCCGGGACGCGATCAAGCGGAAGGGGGACAAGAACCAGCATGGCAAGGATTCCGGCGGCGAGGGCAAGGACGCCGAGACGAGCGACGACAAGGCCGACGAGCACGAGGGGAACTCCTCCGCGGCGGAGCTGACGCCGTCGGAGAGGCAAGACCTCCAGAACAAAGTGTCGGCACTGATGGCGCTGCTGGATCAGGTTTTTTTTTTTCTGTCATGGTTACGTGGTGCAGTGCATGCTGTTGTTGTTTTGCTGCGACTGCAAGTGAGTTCGTAGTTTGTTCGTTAGGAGAACTTGACGTAAACGGAGGGTAATTTGCATTGGGTGGCCATGAATGACAGGTGGACCGCAAGTACAGGCACTACCACCACCAGATGCAGATCGTGATGTCGTCCTTCGACGCGGTGGCCGGCGCCGGCGCGGCGAGGCCGTACACGGCGCTGGCGCTGCAGACCATCTCCCGGCACTTCCGGTCGCTGCGTGACGCCGTCGGCGCGCAGGTGCAGTCGCTGCGGCGGAGCCTGGGCGAGAAAGACACCTCGGCGCAGGGCGGCGGGCTGTCCCGGCTGCGCTACATCGACCAGCAGCTGCGGCAGCAGCGCGCCATGCAGCAGTTCGGCATGATGCAGCAGCCGCAGCACGCCTGGCGCCCGCAGCGCGGCCTCCCGGAGTCCGCCGTCTCCGTGCTCCGCGCCTGGCTCTTCGAGCATTTCCTCCACCCGTAAGGCCGTAACAACCTAAACCTTCTTCTACATCGATCGTGTATCCATATCACGTACTCGAATGCTCACCGAATGCTCCATGATCGAATCGATCGATGACACACACAGGTACCCGAAAGATTCCGAGAAGCTGATGCTCGCTAGGCAGACAGGCTTGTCTAGGGGTCAGGTGAGCTAGAGAGACACGAGCTCGATCTCGCTCATTTATCTCATCCTACAGTGTCGTCCTTGGTCCTTAATAATACGAGATGCTGCGTGGCTTTACGTATGTGATGTAGGTGTCCAACTGGTTCATCAACGCGCGCGTTCGTCTGTGGAAGCCGATGATCGAAGAGATGTACAAGGAGGAATTAGGGGAGGAGATGGACTCGCACTCGTCGTCGGAGAACGCGGCGGGCAACAAGGGCAAGGCGGACGAGGCGATATCCTCGGAGGACCACGAGGAGTTCCAGAGCCCGTCGAGCGCCGCAAACCCAAAGCACGGCGCCGCAGCAGGCCACCACCTCAGCGCGTTCAAGTCGGAGGCGATCGGTGGCATGGACGCTGCCGGCGTCGGCCTATCCAGCCTCGACGGCGCCATCGGCTCGTACGCTACCAGCCTCAACCTCGGCGCTGTCGGCAACGGCAGCGGCGGCCTGCAGGAGGCCTTCGCGCACCACCACGGCAGCGGCGACGCGAGGTTCGTGCAGGCGTACGGCGACATGGCCGGCCTCGGCGGCTACGACGGCGGCAGCGTGTCGCTGACGCTGGGCCTGCAGCACTTCAACGACGCCGGCGCAGTGCCCGCCGAGCAGCAGGGCCTCCTGTACGGCAACGCCGGCGACTTCGAGTTCATCAACGGCTCCGCCGAGGACAGGCAGCGCTTCGGCTCGTCGCAGCTGCTGCACGATTTTGTCGCGTGAGGCGGCTGGACAACCGGGGTGCGCCGGCGAGTGGTGAATAACGCGGACGGCGTCAGAAGCCTGGGATGGCCGGCCGGCGCCACCGCGGGTACACGGTGGCCACACTTCATCGTGGTACATGGTTTCACTTTCAAATTAACGAGTAAGTTCAAGCATACATACATATATACTGGTGTGGTAAGTAGTGGGGAATTAAGGAGTGTATACAAAAACTGTATATGATATGAGGTGTGGTATAAAGTGTAGGTTATTGCTGTAAAGACTGTTAGACTATTGGTACTATTTTTGGTAGCTTGAAGATTCGTCTACTGATGATTCAAGTCCAGATATGATGTGTTGTTGTTGCTTGTTGGTCCAATTGGACCTGATCAAGTGAGTCCATGGCTCCCTTTGGAGATTGGAGACACAAATGTTTCATGTTTTGTATTGTACCAGTTGTTCAGTTCAGCTCTAACAACAATGCAGAAACATACTCCTACTCTATATATAAGCTCATGATTTGAATCTCTTGTGACATCTGATTTGTGGCAGGCCAGCAAAATTTGTAAATCATAAATGACGTTGCATTGCATACTTGCATCTTGCATGTACGCAAACGTTCAGAATTGTGCAACTTTATATCCTTTCATAGTTTCATTTAGGCAGCCGCCCAACTTCCGCAAGTTGCTCGCTGCTTATTCGTTTATTGGCATTCCTTGCTGCAGCTGATTTGTAAAACAGCTGTGAGGTATCCAGGAGGGATTAACTGAGTACAGGCCATCGCTGCACTGCACACCGATATCAGATTCAGGAACCGGCGATTCATCTTTTCAGTTGGAAATAGATTGCTGAGGCTGACATATACAGCCATATATAGCATTGAATTGGTACACAAACACAACGTCTGAAAAAAGATCAATCGATATAAGATACTAATAAAAGAGTCACCTTGCTGCTGCTGCGGGAGGTAGGGCTCTTTTGTGATGGAGCTGTGGCGGCAAAGCTTGGCGAAAGGTGCGGGCAAGGTTCCGACTTCCCAGGTAGAATGGTGGCGGCGGCGGCGGCGAGTCGATCTCCGCGTCAGCCTGTGTCACCGATCGTGACCAGAAGGTCCACGAATAAGCCCAGGAGACTGGAGAGAGTATAAGGCGAAACATCCCTGGGCCGGCCGTCGACCGTGACCATATTGTCCACGATAAGCCCATGAATGGGCAGCTGGTCCCTCCTGTAGTCCTGCTTGCCTGCTCCGCCCACCTTCAGGGTCCGCCTCGGCCTACGCCCGGATCGATGGGCGGCGGTGGCGCGTGTATAGCAGCAACCGGACTGACGCTGCATCTGGATTTTATGAAGAAGTATGAAATTCATCTGATTCAGGCATGTAAAAATTGCATGCGCAGAGGTCTCTCAAAGTACTGGACAGAGCACAATTTCTTCCCAGGTGAATTGATAGAGCAGATATATATGAATTTATCATCAGAAGAGAAAAAGACTGACACGTCATAAATTTTCCATGGCTACCTGAATGTTGGTTCAGTCACCAACTCACCACAAACTGGCAGCACGGAAATATAAATCTGCTTATCTCATGTATCCAAACATTTGTCATACAGATACAATAGAACCAGTATGTCTGATAAATTTATTCACAAACACAAGATGTCCCAATAGCAGTTACTTCTTACATTCCCAAGTGTTAATGCCTGTACTACAATATATTTGTATAGCTTTATACAAAAACACACTGCTGTAATGCTTCACTTTACTTTCCTAACTTGTCCACTGAGTACTGCTGTCCAGCATTTAGACTAATCAACTGTACTGTAAAGTCACTTGTCACTTTGTCAGCATTCAGTGCCCATTCACCTGCATAACAACGTGAAAGATGGTGTGTTCATTACTACGTCCAACCTTCTACTAGCAGATAGCACAAGGTCAAATTAGATCCATATTAATTATCAAGACGTACCTCTTAAATAGGGATTTGATGTCTTCTTGTAGTGCAGGGCTTTCAAGAAACATGTCCTTGCAGTCTGAAACATCAACCTTGGCCAGCTCAAAATCCTCGTTGCTGCTGAGCTCATCCCACTCGAACCACAGCTTTGACACTCGCTCTTTCTTGAAGGCGGTGTGGTGATCCTCCTCCTCTGATGAGCCAGAAGCAACGAGGCGGTAACAGTACACAACTCTGGACTGCCCCGGTCTGAATACCCGTCCGATTGCCTGGCGCATCACAGCAGGATTCTCATGAACATCCAAAATAACAATGCGGGATGCACCAACGAGGGAGATCCCCTCCCCGCAAGCCTTGATGGAACCAAAGAAGACTTTAGCTTCAGGTGAGTTGTTAAACCTCCCAATTGCTTGCTCTCGCTGCTCTTGAGTTGAACTGCCATCCATCAGGAAAGTGTTAACTCCTGGCTTCCATCCTTTCATTTTGATGAACAACGTTTCCAAGAAATGAAGAGAGCGAACATACTGGCTGAACACAAGTACCTTCTCTCCTGCAGCTTCTGAAAGTGACAACAGATTGTGT
Organism: Miscanthus floridulus; assembly: GCF_019320115.1. NCBI lineage: Eukaryota > Viridiplantae > Streptophyta > Magnoliopsida > Poales > Poaceae > Miscanthus > Miscanthus floridulus. The sequence continues at coordinate 190,821,619 of NC_089580.1, forward strand.
ATGAACTTTGCCTTCACCCCATCACTGATATCAATTCCACATACAATTGAATCCATCATCCTTTTGCTGATGTTTCTATTTTTCTTGTCAACAATCTTGACATCCTTTAAGCATGGATGAAGTGAAACAGCATTGCATTTTGCATGTGCTTCAAATCTTTTCAGTCCTGCCAAACCCTTGATGATATCTTCCTGTTTGCTACTCATATTTAGCAAAACTGTGAAATCCACAAGTCCAGGTAGCTCCTTCAAGATCTCACCTTGGTAGTAGTGGAGAATATTTTCAGTTAGCTTGCGTAGATTCTGGATAATCATCACCATCATAGTTTTGGAATCCTTCTGAAGATTCTCCTCAATCAATTCATAGAAAACCTTTTCTGATATGGTTTTCGATCGCATAGCCATCCCTGACATGTCCACCTTAGTCAGTATACTCTTCATGATTGCACGTGATCTCTGCATCTTCAAGAATCTGGGTCGCACAAGATTCAAAATATTGAAAACCTCACCTACGTGGTTCTGAAACAGGGTCCCTGAGAGCACCACTTTTCGAGGAGTTCGAATAGTTTCAAGTGCATTGAGCAGGTCTGTTTGGTCGTTTCTCGAGGTGTGGCCTTCATCTAGAATTACAAGGCTTGGGACTCTCAGCAGCTTCTCTTTGCACATTATGGTTTCTCTATCAGAAGAGTTGTCAGAAATTATATGTGCAAATTGTTGATAGCCAAGCAGCAATATGCTTTTGCTTTCTTCCCACAATTTCAAAACTTTCAGCTGCTCAGGTCGGCTACTAGCTTTGGAGGAGTAAAAATCATACAAAGGAATGTTCTCAACTTGCCAACGGAGAAATTCACTTTTCCATGTTCCCAGTATACCCTTTGGAAGCATAATCAATGGTCTCCCAGCAGGGTACCTGGCCAGAAAGCTGTGGACAAAACTAATCAGCAGAAATGTCTTTCCAGAACCAGGCGCATGTGCTAGAATACACCCTCCTGGGTTGTCCTCATCTGCCAGATTCTTAATCAAGAAATTGAAACCCTCCACTTGGTGAGGTTTCATCTGTTCTGAATGTTGAGGGTGCATTGACAGAGTATCAGGGGCAACACTTAAAATAGTTCCTAGAGCATTCATAGTTGCATCTGGATCACTAGAGTTTCTTTGTTTTATTGGGTACGTTCTGTACGCTTGATTGCGCTGGTGCATGCAAGAAAAAAAAAAGATGAGAAATGGGATGTGCTAACTCACAAAAAAGAGCGTGGAAAATTAGGGATTCAAGAAACAGAAATAACAGCATTCAACGTAAAACTTGAAAAAAGTTTTGCAAATGAGAAATAGAATAGGACTTGATGTCGGAAAACGGACTTTTTAAGTTCTGTCTATGTTTTGCTTTCATTCAGAAACACATTATAACAGAGTTTTTGGAACAGCATGAAAATGCGTGTTTGATCAATAAGACAACTTCCAAGTTATGCCAAGTTGTCAAACATATGAACAAATACTGGCAAAACTGCACAGTAATTGGTATGTAGTAACTGGTAGAGTAGATGAAAGGACATATAATTTTCATGAACCATATTTTGAGAAACTGTTGGATGGAATTGTTCATTAGAAATAAAACTAGCTCCGTTTTTTCTATGTGATGTCATGACATCATTTTAGTGTATGTAATCATGTACAGATCAATTTCTCCATAAAATTTCAAATGACTTAAGAAACAGAGAAAAAATGATGCTTTATGAAATAGGCAATTAACAAGATAAACGCTAAACAAAATCCCTAATCATTGTATTAAATATCAATCGGTAATGATGCGATTGGCAGGAAGCCAAGACTGAAATAGTATAAGAAAATGATCTTGAGACTCAGTAATTGAAGCATTCTGACAAAGAGGGAATTGATTAAACTATTTTGGACCAGAAATTATATACCTTTTTCCATGAATGCTCAAAAATTTTATCGATGCGCTGCTGGATCAGACCACAAATACGGCACACCATGCCCAAATCATCTTTCAACAGGAAGTCATGGTTACATGCATCCTCTGTTTCCTCAGAGTTACTCTCAAATGGAACTATACTCAGATTAACTTGATTGGTCTGCTGAAATAAATGGAGTTAAGACTCAAGTCACAGAAAAAAACAATTAATAGCAAATCACAAAGTAAGCAAAATGTAAAGGTACTGATAAAAATAATCCAGTACAAAAAGAGAGTCAAAGGATAAAAAAGGGTGATAACCACAAAATTTGCAATACAACTAATCAGATCATTGAGGTGCTAAGTAAGATTGGACTAAAGTGACTCATCTAGTGAAAACAAATTCCTCATTGTGGACATGGGAACCAACAAGTGGATATGAAATTGCAACTAAATAATTCACAAAGAAAACTGAGAGCTATGTACTGAGGTTGCCTATCATAAACCTAGAGTCCTAACTTTTTTTCTTTTTTTTTGAACGGCCTAACTTGATATAGTTAAAAAAAATAGAGTGATTTTAGATTTGAGTACCTCTGAACATGCAAGTGCAACTGACATGCCCATCCACAGATCATCCAGCTCATCAACCGGGCTACCATTATCATGGTGATTACCCTCGTTGCTCTGTGGTTCATTTTGTAGAATTTCACAAGATACTTCGTAAGAACCAACATGTTTCGCTATGGTTCTTCCAATCTTTCCTTTCTCTTTAAGACCATTCTGTTCAAATGAAAAGGGTGAACATTATTGGGTGGAAATGGCTGCATTTATCACCCTTTAAACTTCAGTTTATAAAGAATCAATACTATATCATGCAGATCATGATTTTTTAGCTTGATTAGTCATATATTATATGAAGAAGAAGATGCAGAAAGTACACACGAATTTTGTGTCCCCATATAGCAAAATCAGGAATATATTTTATATAGATCTATCGGATAAAGAATATAACAACTTTATAGAAGAGGCAACATTCAGTTGCTTTAAGAAACACACCATAGGCTTACCAATACATGCATTACTTGGTCAATGAGTAGCGACTTGTAGTTGTTACGCTACTTAGGAATGATAATGATCCAGGTTTTAGGCACAAAATGAGTTGTAGTTCTCTAATTTATTATAAACCATAGTGATTAACATATCATTGCTAGAAGCCGAGTAAACCTCTTTTCTTTTTTCCCGAGAAAAAAACCCTCATATTTATATGAAGAAAAAGCACACCTCAGTATTAGTGTTTATGTTTCCACGTGCTCGCTTCATCAATGGCTGCTGCTCAGAAGTACTGTGGCTGTCAAATAGAACAATCTTTTTGGCCTTAAAACAGAATGGCAACAAGTTAGCAATGGACGCATTCAACACAATTTAATTTACTAAATACTAGAACATGTAAATCTGTTTGGCTGATCAAGGAAACCATGAATCCTCAGTATCCTCATCTACTACAAATTATCTACAACTTCAATTTTCCTGTAAAAACAATATGTGTATTCACAGCAAGCTGAACGCACCTCAGCAGAAACATCGTCATTGTCCATGCCGTCGTTCACTTGCTTAACTAAAGCCTGTGGTTCAGTACTGCTATTGCAATTGTCCGGCCTGATGATTTCCTGATGTCCGACAGGGTGCTCAAGCAGCGGGTTCTGTTGGATGTAATTACCATTTTGATTAGAAGATGAATTCTCATCACCAAAGGATTTAACCCTGTCCTTGTCGACTGAATCAACTGCTGCTGTTGAACCAGCCTCAGTGTTGCCTGCATTAACTTGGGTGTGATATTCAACATTGTCTTCGTCTGCATCCAAGTCAATAACATTATCTGGACTATAACTGCTCCCAATTTTTCCAAAGTTATCTAGTCTTGAATCTGATGCTTTCGGCAGTGGGCTGGAATAAAGCTGTTCGATAGGTACTTGTCGTAGCCTTTCTATGATGCCAAAAAGTTCACGCCGTTTGGCAGTGATTGCCTTGAGATCTTTGGTGACACTCCCAGCCTTCAACTCATTGACTTGCTGAAGAAACTGAAGACGAAGACGTTTATTATTAAGGAAGATGTTTGACTGGGACTGGATCCCTGGTGAGCTAGTGTGCCTTTTCTGGCCAGCAGAACCCATCCTTCCCATCCTTCAAGAAAATAAACAGTAAATTCTTTATAAGAGGCACATACTGCAAGTATGTTTACTATTAAACAGAAAATGCCTTTTGCATTACTCCTACTTGTGGCAGCCAACCACCTTGTATATTTGTCGGACACAAATAATCACCTCTTAAATTCATGGTGAAAGGGAAATTACAAATCAGGAATATGCTATCATCAATGATGTGATAATTGTTAACAATATCAAGGAAAACATGACATCAAAAAAAAATCAAGGAAAACAAACATTTATGCGACCGACGATTCATGAAACAGGTAAAAAAATCATTAGGGACCAATGATTTATGCATTTCAGTTCCCACACGGCTATTCTAATTTACGAAGGAAGCTTGAGTCATGGAAGGGTGGATTTACGCACTGGCTAGCAGACTGAAGTTATTAGATCAGCACCTGAACCCCAGGAACCAAATAGGAAATGGAAAGGACCAAGTAAATGCAGATGTAAATCAATCGCACTGGTATCAGAAAGTGGGATGAGTGGTAGATATCTTTGTTTGGTTAGAAAATGTAACCGATCCCAACCATTTTGATCGCATCCTTGCAACAGGGTGCCGCTAGCCGCTGGCTCCTCGCCTGGATGCGCCGGGAATAGCATGCCATAGCGCCAGGGAAGACGACGGCGAGCGACCCGTCGGGCCCGCAGCCGGCTGCTCCGAGTCCCGACCTTCGCTGGCACTCGGCAGCCTCCCCCGCACGTAATCTCGGACGCCCGGAAGCCACGGAGAGAGGGTGCCGTGGCTTCGTCTTCGCTGCAGCGAAGGTCTAGTTCTACTGCAATCCCCAAGGTAGAAGATACCCAAGCAGAAGCGGCGAGCGATCAATTCGTGTACGGGGAACTATCGACCGCCCTTGATAGTGGATTTCCTCAGCGTCAACCTAAACAGATGAGTATATAATTTGATCCCTGAAAGGCTGAAACAGACAAAACTCCCTGCAGTGGCAGTGTGGCACACAAGGTCCATGGGGTTTAACCAGCCACATCGATCAGAACAACCCAAAACCACGGATTGCGCTTTGCACAAAAACACATGGATTGGACATAGAAATGCAAATAAAAAGGAGCATCATTTGGGGGGGAGAGGCGGTGAACCTGAACCAAGCCGTCCCGCGATACTCAGCTCGGTGGAGAAGAAGTGAGAAGAGTTGGGTGATGCAGGGCGTTGTTTGTGCAATTGTGCGTGACAAAGGGCAGAAGTACCCACCCAATGCAACTTATTAGGAACTCAAAACTTCTTTTTCCTTCCAATTTTCTCTTTTTCCAAAACCTTTTTGTTTTTCCATTCTTTACTGAGATGAGAATTCTAAGCAACTCCGGCACCCAAACCTGAGCCCCTACTTTTTATTTAGATGCTCTCTTATGCTTTTGGGAGCCTAGAATTTTACTTCACTCTAACGGCACCACCTAAACGAAGGCCCTCAAATCTAAATCGGTAGGGAATGACATAGGAACCCACTCGTCGCTGGCTCAAATCTGTTTCCCCTCATCCACCAGACCACCACACACACACGGGAGGGAGATTTAACTTTTTACCATTATAACAATCGGCACCTCCCGAGATCTCACTTTAACGGCTGGCAATATGAATTTAGCACGCAACGAAGAGAAGAGATACATAATTGTCACTTTTGCACTCGTGGCACGTCAGCGTGTCAGTCCAGGTGGGATCCGAGGCAGCATGGGGTGGCAAATAACCGCGGTTGCCCCTGCCCTCTGCTGCGTCATGGCCGGGGCGAGCTCCCCATGGCCACCGACGCCGAGCTCGCCATGGCAGCTGGGGCCGAGCTCACCGGGGCAGTCTGCGTCGTTGCCCATGGCCGCCAGGGGCGAGGTCGCCCGCGACAGTGCTGCGCTCGCCATGGCCACCAGGACCGAGCTCGCCCGCGACAGTGCCGGGGACGAGCTCGCCATGACGGGGGCCGAGCTCCCCATGGCCACCGGCGTCGAGCTCGCCATGGCCGTCGGGGCCGAACTCGCTGGGGCCGTCTGCGTCGGCACTGAGCTCGCCATGGCCGCCGGGGGCGAGCTCGCCCGTGGCCGTGCTACTCTCGCCATGGCCGCCAGGACCGAGCTCGCCCGCGCCTTGGACACTGGGGCTGACCTTGCTGGGGCAGTCTGTGCCGGGGACGAGCTCGTCGGGGCAGCCGGGGCCGAGCTCGCCCGCGGCCGTGCTACTCTCGTCATGGCCGCCAGGACCGAGCTCGCCCGCGCCTTGGACACTGGGGCTGACCTCGCTGGGGCAGTCTGTGCCGCGGACGAGCTCATCGGGGCAGCCTGCGTCGGGGGACGAGCTCTCCATGACCGGGGCCGAGCTCCCCATGGCCACCGGCGTCGAGCTCGCCATGGGCGCCGGGGCCGAACTCGCTGGGGCCGTCTGTGTCGGCGCTGAGCTCGCCCGCGACCGTGCTGCGCTCGCCATGGTCGCCGGGGCCGAGCTCGCCCGCGGTCGTGCTGCGCTCGCCATGGCCGCTAGGTCCAAGCTCGCCCCTCCCCCATGGCTGGAGCTCGAGTAGAGGTCGTGCTCGCCTCTGCCAAGGCCTTGCGTGTGCGTACAGCGCAAGTAGAGCTCACCGTCGCCGTCGGTGCCGAGCACGCCCGCGCCGGCAAGCTCTCGTCCGGGTCCTGAGCGGCCACTATGTCCATCATCGTTTTTTTAGAATGCAGGGTTTTTTAAGGAAGAAGACGGAGCAGAGGGCAGGGGCAGCTGTGGTCATTTGCCACCCCATGCTGCCTTGGATCCCATCTGGACTGACGCGCTGGCGTGCCACGAGTGCAAAAGTGGCAATTCTGTATCTCTTCCCTTCATTGCGTGTCAAATTCGTATTGCCAGCCGTTAAAGTGAGATCTCAGGAGGTGCCGATTGTTATAATGGTAAAAAGTTAAATCTCCCCACACGGGAGATGAGCGGCGAGGAGCCCAGGACACAAGGGAGATGAGCTGGTCGAAGTTCTCTGCAGCGCGCGACGGAGAAGCGGGGCATCGGCCAGCACGGTAGAGTGGCGCGTCGGTGGCCAGCGCGGCAGAGCAGGCCCTCGCTACAGGGCAGGTCTACGCGGCGAGGAGCGGGTCGCACGTCGGAGTAGCACGTCGTCGGATCTCGCTGCCGCGGTCGGAGGGGAGGGCACTGTCGGAGCTCGCTGCTGCACAGGGGAAGAGAGAGAGGGAGCCACGCGGGTGGAAGGAGGAGGCCGTTAGGAGGAGGCCGTGCGTTGGAGGGAGGGCGTAGGGAGGAAAACTGCCGCAAAAACAGGATGGAGGCCAAGGGGTGAGCCCCAAGTCTCCCACAGGAATGGGTCTGGAGGATGGATTTAAGTGCCATCCTAAATTGGGGTCTCTAGTAGAGGCTCTACTGAAGCTGTATTTTTTTTGCTTGGACACCTATATTTAGCTATGAAGACTTAAGTTGGTATTTTTCTACTCAATACAACGCGGCCAGTTAGGCTATCTCCAACAATGGCACCCCAAATACAATACGCATTTCATGTTTGGGTAGCGCTACAGACAAATGGTTCAATACCCAATTCTAATCTTCTCCAACAATACTACCTAAAAGAGAACTTTTTCTGCAAATGTGTCTTCAGGAGAGAGGATACTCAAATTTAGGTTATGCCGCTCCTATCACCTAAAATGTGTCTCTTATATAGCTACTCTGTTGGAGACTGATATAGTACTATCGAAGATCTATTTTGAGTTTAGGTGCTCTTATAGAACATCTATTGGAGGCAGCCTTAAGCGCGAGTATGTGACATGCGTGCCATTGACCACACTCAGCGAATGGTAACAAAGCTAGGCTCGAAAGTACTAGCATTTTTAAGCAAATGACCGAAGCATAGGGTTCACGTTGCATTAGGTGTCGTTTGGATATTATGATATAAACGGTGGGACGACAGGAAAAGAAAAATAAATGAATTGCTAGAATTAAATAAGGTATAGCTAGGATACAATATTTTTTTATCCCTGATCCAATCCTTGTCCCCATTCAAAGACAATGGTGTCAATACAATATAACAAGAGTTAAATGCACCGGAGGTCCATTAACTTATGAGGAAGTTTTGGTTAGGTCCATCAACTTTCAAAGTGGCTTTTTGGGTCCATAAACTTTGTACGCCGTATCACCTAGGTCCATACCTCTCCTCGTTGGCTTCTCGTGCTGACGTGGCATGATGCCGCGCCACCCCATTTTGGAAGCTTGTATCTCTCCAACCAGGTGAAAGGTCCTAATGGCTAGAGGTGGGTGAATAGCCTAATAAAATTTCTACAACAACACTTAACAAAGTAGTTAGACAATTATGAGGCGAAGCAAGTGTTGCGCTAGCCTACTCAAAAAGCAAGCCACCTACCACAATTCTAGTTTAGATAGTATCTATTCACACAATAGCTATGATGCTACTCTATGTTAGTGTGCTCTCAAAGGCTAACTAAAGAGCCACACCAAGCAAGCAAGCAAGCTCTCACAACTAGGTACACTAAAGAGCTTGACAACTAGTTTACGGTAATATAATGAGAGTGATCAAGAAGGTTATACCGCCATGTAGATGAAGGAACCAATCAATCATAAGGATGAATAACAATGAAGACCAATCACCTCGGAATCAATGATGAACACAATGATTTTTACCGAGGTTCACTTGCTTGCCGGCAAGCTAGTCCTCGTTGTGGCGATTCACTCACTTGGAGGTTCATGCGCTAATTAGCTTCACACGCCAAACCCTCAATAGGGTGCCGCACAACCAACACAAGATGAGGATCACACAAGCCACGAGCAATCCACTAGAGTATATTTTGGCTCTCTGCCAGGGAAAGGTCAAGAACCCCTCACAATCACCACGATCGGAGCCGGAGACAGTCACCACCCTCCGCTCAACGATCCTCGCTGCTCTAAGCCGTCTAGGTGGTGGCAACCACCAAGAGTAACAAGCAAAACTCGCAGCGAAACACGAACACCAAGTGCCTCTAGATGCAAACACTCAAGCAATGCACTTGGATTCTCTCTCAATCTCACAAAGATGATGAATCAATAATGGAGATGAGTGGGAGGGCTTTGGCTAAGCTCACAAGGTTGCTATGTCAATAAAAATTGCCAAAGGTATAAGCTTCAATCGGCCATGGGGCTTAAATAGACGCCCCCACAAAATAGAGCCGTTGTACCCCTTCACTGGGCACAACGCGGGTTGACTGGACGCTCCGGTCAAGTTGACCGGACACTGGACCTCAGCGTCCGGTCGCTCGTAGTCAGCCATGTGTCCTGACTTCAACGGTCATCAATCTTGACCGGACACTGCGCCTAAGTTGACCGGACACTGAACACCTAGTGTCTGGTCGTTTACACTAAGGTTCCAAAACCGATTTTTGCCGACAGGACGTGTCCGGTCATGCTCGACCGGACCCTGCAAGCGTCCGGTCACACTGTGACTTCTTACTGTGCTGATCGATAACACGACTAGACGCAGCCCTTCAGCGTCCGGTCGCTGAGTGACCCAGCGTCCGGTCAGTTGACCGACGCCAGCATCTTTGCAACCAACTCTATTTCACCTCTAACTTCTTCACCCTTGCTGAAATATGCCAACCACTAAGTGTATCACCTTGTGCACATGTGTTAGCATATTTTCACAAACATTTTCAAGGGTGTTAGTTCTCCACTAGATCCTAAATGCATATGCAATGAGTTAGAGCATCTAGTGGCACTTTGATAACTGTATTTCGATACGAGTTTCACCCCTCTTAATAGTACGGCTATCAAACCTAAATGTGATCACACTCTCTAAGTGTCTTGGTCACTAAAACAAAATAGCTCCTATGGTTTATACCTTTGCCTTGAGCTTTTTGTTTTTCTCTTTCTTCTTTCCAAGTCCAAGCACTTGATCATCACCATGGCATCATCTTCATCATGCTATGATCTTTGTTTGCTTCACAACTTGGAGTGTGCTACCTATCTCATGATCACTTGATAAACTAGGTTAGCACTTAGGGTTTCATCAATTCACCAAAACCAAACTAGAGCTTTCACCAGGCCGAATTAGACTTAGGCACTTTAAGCAAAGTTAGAGATCTCGCATAGCTCTACAACATTTGTTACTACCTCTTGTGCCAAAACTAAACGGATTCGGAGTTAAGAGGGGACAAAGATTAATGTTTCTGTGTATTTTTGCGGTAGTATTGGTTACTTCCTTCAGGATTGAGCTAAACCGACCAACTCATCGGAGATATGGCGCCTATGCCTGGCCATCCTCCCCGCCACGGAATCTGGAGCAACTACCGCCAGGACCGCGACATACGCGAACACGATGATAATGAGCACGGCTACGAGCAGGACAAAGAGTGGGTAGGGTCTCTTGCTCCAACGCCCCATGATCCCAAGCATGAATAGGTACAGCAGCAGTAGGACCCACATGTCGAACAGCAGCCCGCTCACCGCGCCGGCGACCTACGCGAATGACCACCCAAAGGCGGCCTCCCTCCCAACCGCCACGTCGATGGCGACGACGTTCACGGCAATCACCAGCATGGTCAGCATCAACAGCGGCGCCCACTGCACTTGGTACAGCTCTGCAAACCTCTCCCTTGTGGCGGCACTGCCGCTCGCAGACATCAGCTTTGATGTCAGCTTGAACGATAGGCCCTTGAGGCCGACGAGCCTAAGCAGGTTGTGCAGCACCACCACCGGGTACATGCCCGTCATGCCGATCATGTAGAACTGCTCATTGTGGCACCAGTCCAGCAGCGTGAGCCCCGCCCACTTGATCTCCACCATGCCGCACACCTCCATCATGGCGATGCCGACGAACAGGTACAACACGTAGGTCTAGAACGACTTCTGTATGTAGAACTCGCCATCGTCGAAGAGCCACATCAGCGGGAGAAGGTCATAGATGAAGATGAAAGCCGCCGAGATTGGGTAGGTTGTCATGTTGGTGTAGGTGGCGCGCTGCATCGGGTGGAGCCGCCGGCCGGCTAGGAGCGGGGAGTTGCGGGAGAAGAACATGTCTAGGGAGCCCCCCGACCAGCGCAGGATCTAGTGGAGGTGCTATGACAGAACCGCCCAATTTATACAAGATCAAGTACAGTTGTCCCCGCTAACACGTTGACACACCCATACTTTCACTAATATAAACCCGGTAGTCCACCGAGTGTCCCAAAAGACCTCGGTAAATCAACATCACAACCAAGATCACATGATTAAGCAAATACACATCACATACATCGGGTTGCAGCGGAAATAATATTATAAAGGGGTTAACAAATAATAGTACAAGTTTGGGTTTCAAAACCGCTTAGTGAAAACAACATAGCTTTCAAATGATTACATTAATATAAGTTCCAAACATATTGCTAGCATAGTGACATCACCCGACAAAAGCATATAGATGAGAAGTAAGTATAGAATCACCGAGCCCACCGGCGGTTAGCCACCATCATCAACAGGTCGAGAACATCACCTGCAACAAGGTGGGATAAACCCTGAGTACTCGAATGTACTCAGCCAGACTTACCCGTCGGAAACCAAAACAAATGACACCAAGGATCATGCAAGGCTTTCTTTAGTGGGCTAGCTGACTTGTTTGCGAAAAGCATAAGCTATCATGAAGAAACCATTTTAAGTACTTTGCATCATCTTTATTATGACCTATCCATCTAGGTAAGCACCTGTACTATAGCAATCACTTGATTAACCAATAACATCCAGTTACCAATTTAGATTTAGCATATCCCATACCATCCAGATAACCATCATTGTTCCATAATAATTACTACGATGCCGTAACTCGAGTCAAGTGCTCACTATCCAGGAGCGATGGCGATTTGAATCGATTCCTAACTAGCTGGTGATTTATTCCTTACACAAACCTCACTCACCCGCTAAAGTGAGATATTGATCACCGAGTCAACTATCCAGGAATCTCGAGTTTACCAGGAACCACATGTACCCGGGGGCCGACCGACTGCACTTTGGTCTTATCATCTCGCCCCCGTGTCCTACCACACCTGCTCCGGCACAGTGCGCTGCGGGCAATCTACTCGGCCCGAATAATCTCCCAGCTTCGCGGTCGGAAGGTACTTTATCCGGCCAGCTAAATGTAAGGCATGCGTTCAAAATGACTCGAGGGCCAACAACGGTCGGTCCTTAATCGACACAGACGGAAACTAACAGCACCCCAGAACCCTGTCTGGTTGCCTCCAACTTTTCCGTCCGGTCTCCAATTATCCATCACACATGGTTAATTCCAGGATATCATTCTTTTCATAGCTAAATTCTTCTAGTAACCACCTATAAATGTAGGTGACCGGATATCACCGATCGCTACCGGTCTAAGCAAGGCTAAGCAGTTATTCGATCCCGACCTAATAGGGTAATAAGGTAATAAGGTAATAAGGTAAGCAAAGATAATACTAAATGCATCAACGGTTTCAATCAACTCCTACAACTTAATGCAACAATATATAACTCATATATAGAAAGAATTGCTTTTATAAAGTAGGAGACTTAGAATACTCCGGGGCTTGCCTGGGATCCGACACAAGTCAGTTCAGTTAGCTTGCACCATCCTGGTGATATCACAGGTCCTAACACTTGCTTAGCCCTTCCACCTTCGGGATAGATCCATCAAACACTGTCTTCGGGTTTGGCTCCAACATCACGTCATTCATGTGGTTCATCTAGCGTACCTAGATGAGATGCAATATGCAAGTGCATAAATATGAAGAATAGTACCATGAGACACATCACAAATTAGCAAGCAAGACAAGCATAGTTTACACTAACACACTTAAGTACTTTGCGATGCTTAACTTAAACATCACACAATCTATCATGCTAAGATGGCAAAGAAGACGACAACATCAAGCATGACACAAGTTTCCCAAGATCTCAAGTGCTCTAACTCAGTCATCATTCAAGGCATACGTCACACTTAACAATATACAAGCAAGCACTATAATTGGAATCTGCCAATTTCTGGACATGCAAACAGCAACTACAAGATTTAGCTATAACTGGAGTTACACAAATCCAAATGACTTGCAAGAAGACATTATGGAAAGCTTATGAAATTTTCTACAATTCATCTTTAATCATCTTAGCATGATTCTCAAGTTAACTAAGTCAAATATATCCATTTACAGAAACTGGTCCACAATTGACAGAAAACAGCCATTTCTGAAACCCAACTTTAAACAGCTGTAACTCTTAAACTACTTGGCCAAATAACACCAAATTTTAATATAAGCTAGATACATGAATTATCTACAACTTTTGTATAAACAAGTTTCACAACAAAGCACATTATCATGAAGAACTTTGCTAAGTTCCCAGATCTGTCCATAAACCACATCGGCAAGAAAATAATTATTAACTTATGTTGCAAATACATAATTGGGCAAAACCAACTTTACTAACATTTCACACATGACTAAAGAACACCAGAAAACCTAATTTCCATGACCAAATAAATTCTTTTACTGCATTTCTTAATTTATTTTAGATAACAAGGTGACTTAATGAACATATACCAAAAGTGCACAATAACTTCTACAAAAATTACAGTGGCTCACATATACTCTCAATAGTCTAATGTACAAATTTTACTCCATTTGAATATGTATAGCAACCTCTATGAAAAAGACAAGTTGCTAAAGCAAGAAATCATGTGAGAGCGAGATAAACCAATAACTCACTCATACTTCACCCAATACTCATGAAATTTTTACCACACATCAACTATCACATGAGTAGCATGCCACAAAAATTTCACTTCATTTGGAGCCCTAGATCTACAGTTATGAAAAATAACAAATTCAACTAGCATTACAACCTTACTGCACAAATCTATTTTTACCGCAAAATATTTAAACTAAAACATGCTATATTATATATCCACTGCATAGACAATTTCACAAGGATTCCAAAAAGTCCTCATTTACTATTTTACAAATTTTCTACGATTTACTATGAATTTCCAAAGTTCCTGCAAAATAATTACAAACCAGTCCTTACGGCACTATTCACATGAGTCACAGGTTATGCACTTAGGCCCTCCCCTTTACTCGAATTCTTGCGCAACGTCCCTGGTCGAAAACCAGAGCAGAGGATGGCCGGGAACGGCGACTCTAGCCGGTGGGGCTCCTCCCCGGCGGCGAGCGGTGGTGCCACGGCCAAAGGGGGCCTGTGCTAACCCACAGAGGGGCACAGCACCGATGGAGAGGGCCCATAGACGGCCGCCCACAGAAGCCAGTGGCTCGAGCCCGCCGGAACTGGCGGCGACGGCGCTCCGGCGGCCGCGGTGACCGAAAAAGGGGCGCAGGAGGGGCGTCGTGATGCGACGGATGCGTAGCGATGCTCGGTGTAGGCGCAGGAGGGCTGTAGGCGAGGGAGCAGCGGTGGCACGGGAGCTCGGCGGCGGCGGCCATGGTGGGGCGAGCTCTGGCGCGAACGCACGGCACCGAGAGCGAGCGAGAGCGCAGAGGAAGGGCCGAGGGAGTGAGGGCGAGTCGCTCTGGTGCTCCATTACATCGAGTGAAGCGCGGGGCACGCGGCAGAGAGCAAAGGCGCATGGCGTCCACGTCCACAACACGCGTCGCTCACTGAGACAAAACTCCGAACAGGTGGCGGGCGACGGTGAGGGCGGCGTGGGGAGCCGACTTCGGCCATCTCGGGTGTGAATTGGACATTGGGCCTAAAACGAAGTTTGAAGCCCGCGAACTGCTCTTCATTTTTCATTTAGAGACCAAGGTCATTAGAGCTCTTCAACAGTGGGTAATTAGGCCACAAACTGTCAGTGTTAGCGCCTTGATAACGGTCACGGAAATTCACTTTCGGAGGTCAAAACTCGGTCAAACTCAGTGCAACTTTTTGCATGCTCTTCTCCATAATATAACCTTCAACTTTTATTTTTGGACCAACTCAAGTTGCTTAACGAATTTCAGAGAACGCAGAATGCCAACGTCATTGCTTAGCGAAACTCCAGACTTAGAATATTTCTAAGTGCTGAAAACAACAGCAAATTCGATCTTGTGACCTCGATTTGACTTACTTTCAAGCTGATCTAGCTCTTAGTCCAAAAACAAAGTTTGTTCTACATGATATGGACTACAACTTTCATTTAATGTCCAACCTCAAAACTGGTATAGATCCTGCTGTTCTACTTTGACCAAAGTAGGATCACGATGAAGCTTAAATTATCCTTTTTGATCCATTGGAGCATTTTCTTGGCATTTGCCCAACATGAACCTTTCATGACTTTTGTTGTAGAGTTCATCTAGAGTCATTTGGGCATGGTTACAAGATTTGGTTGACATCTCATGTTCTCATTCACTTAATAGTGCAATTTAAGCACTTAGCAAAGTCATTCCAATAAGGATATAACTTATCATTTCATGTGACTTTTTGATTCCAAACTTTCTGAAACTTTTCCAGTGATCAATATAGATGGATATTGATGTGAGACACATGAAAGAAGCACCTTCAACATTACTTAGGTATATATATATATGAAAAGGGCCAATATACAAGCAAAGGTGTAATATCCAAGTTTAGGTTGGGGCTCAATTCCATAGGTTGACCTTGACATCTTCATCATCACTTAATATGCCATGTTTGAGCTCAAACCCATTGCTTAACTGGTGGCAAACACCTGGGGTGTTACAGCCCTCCCCCCTTAAAAGAATCGCGTCCCGAGATTCAGGACGAAAGACTTTTATGGAAGAGAGACATGCTACCAGTTTCCAATATCAGCCATAGCTTTAGGCTACCTAGCTTCAAGCATAAGAGAGGCTAATTTGGTCAAGACACTTTCTGATACTTGTCCTTTGTAGTAAGTTTTGTCTGAAGAATTTCCTTCGTTGGCCTTCATGAAGTATTGTTACTTTGGGAGGAATCCAAGATAGCAATGTCCTACGTACTTCGTCCTCGATGTACGAAGAGCGATACAAACGTAGACTAAATACTTGTAGCATCTACTTCCCAAGTGGATATAGCACAGACCTTATGGACTTTGCACTAGACCGCAGTCGGTTGACGAATATTCCTTGCAACGGTGCTATATTTGCTCCCAAGGTTTGAAAAGCAGTTCTCTATTAAAGTGGCTTGAGCACAACTTCTCGTAAAGGATGTGATCATAAATGGGTAAACATCCTTTGAGGGTATGAGAAGCTAGTTAACCAATATCCAAACTGGTTGTAGCGGTGCAATCACTCAAATGTCAACTGATGGAAAGCTACATAATGTTCCATGTGCGCAGTGCTCTTTCTTTGATAACAATATTGTATGGTCTGAGTCTGCTGAGTGAGTGGTAAACATAGTAGCTGACTCTGTCGGCTCAACATTCTCGATGATCATTCCTTAGGGAGCCTTTGGATCCAGGTTGCAACAGGGATCTGGGTGGAATCTGATGCAACCTCTTGGGTAAAAACACATATAAGGTACCAAAGGCATCTCAGCAATGGAGAACCATTGATGTAGAAGGATGTTAGCGAGGCTTGGAGGACAACACAAGTTGCAAGTAATCACAAAACTAGGGACTAGTTCACTACCAAGCAGGTTAAGTACAATTTGCCTTCGTGGTGCAGTTGCACAGCAAGTTGGGTTGACTTGCATCGTAGCAAAACCAGCTTTCTTACTACATTTGTCGTCGAGGCTTCCATTCTAAGGCCAATCAATATCTCAAAACCCATAATCCAAAAATCTGCGTTTTGACACCCTTCCAATCTATTTTTGACTTGCAACGGCACAAGTTGACTTGTAGAACATCTTGACTGCTCAACTATTATCGATACGAGAGGACAAAGGTATGGCACAAACATGGGTGCAAGGAGTCTTCTCTAGGGCATGGAGGGTTGTCTAATAGCGATACACCTACAAGTTGTAATTTCTTGGCATGAATTACAAACACAACCGTTTAATACAAATGATGATCGCAGTCACAGCGAAATTGCAGATTATATACCCTTTTGTTTTCTATTCATATCTCACAAACTACTGCTCCAATATGCACAAAATTTGGTGGGCTTGTAGATCCATGGGTCTTCTAACTACTCACCAAAAATCAACTCAATCGGACACCGTTTGACCATCCAAATAATTCCTCTACCAAAACTGTTGTGTTCTGAAATGGCAGCAACCGAGCCGACAAGGTATCTCTCAAATCCGATGTTTTACTCAGCCAATACTCAAACCAACTTAGGACATTGAAGGGTCCTAAGCAAAGAATGAGATCATCAAGTTTGGGGTCAATTCAACTTCGTTTGAGTCACTAATCGCCGGCTTGAAGATAACCGGTTTAGTGCCACAAAATATGGACAGATTTCGTGTCCTCCCTTTTCTTCGCTCCACACGTTGAGGTGTGTGTTTGGCACTCTCTAATCTTTCTCATAGTAGCAGCAGCTTTTCTCTAGCCAAGGATGGAGGCTATAGTCTTCCTGCCATGCTTCTTAGGTAACAATTTCCGCCGTTGATCTAGATACCAACTTGACGATGCACAAGCATTGGACTTGTGGCTGTTTTCACAGGGCACAAAACATTATTCCACATGTAGGGCATTTCTACATTGACAAGGAACCATTCCTATATATCCTTCGGCACTTCATCCAATAGAGTCCGGGCATATGTGTAATTGGCACCTTGGGGCATAAAGATGCTGACTAAAATAAGGGACGTGCTTTCACTAGCTCCTACCTAGCCGATACAACGTCTTGTACTATATACGTGATTGTCAAAGATGGAATTGACTTGATAGCACATTTGGAGAAGTAGCACTTGCATTGCGGGGCCAGGTTTGCTGTTTCCTTGATCAACATTGTTCTATGAGATCTGGCCTTCATAGTTACCAAATAGTCGTTACCTAACTAAAGACTAACTTTCCTACTGGTAACAAATCAGTTGTCCCTCAACACTTAAAAAGGTTCCAAATCTTCACTCTTGATAATAAAAATTTTGGTTGAAGCCTACAGATGGTTGCCATTGAAGTCAGCAGAAAGGGGTCACACCAAAGAAGGTCGGTTCGTCTATGTCATCCTTATGCACCTAAAGATTGAGAACTTGGACAGGAATCTCATATATACCAGGTGACCTATTATAGCACATAATCTCCTGGTCCATTTATCATCCGACTGATAACTTGTTCAACCTTAAGTGTGGTGCACCTTTCTGATCCAATGAAAATGACATAAGTTGCTCACTAGATGATCGACGTCATTACAGGGACAGTCACGTCGAGTAGAGTCACTTGTCTACCCTCTTGCAGTCTGTTTATGTTCCTGTTAGTGACCTGTTCTTCAAAGGTTAACCATTGGACTACTCCAGAAGGAAGTCCTATTGCATCTAGTTCGACATATAGATCTCTTGACATGATAATGAGAGATAACCAAGGAAGAGCTCAAGTGAGAATAACATATCGGTGTAGTTCTATAATGGATCATGACTAGAAACCTCGATACCAGCGCGTGCCGAGCAGCACAGCCTTGTGTGTGCACCCACAGGAGGCTCTCGGTTTCGTCACGGCCCGTAGATCGCTAATTGTGGCACCATTACTGAACTAACAACCAAAGTGAAATTTCCAGTGGCACCAATTAGATTGTAAGAACAAGCATTGTGCAAAAGAGGGATAGCAAACAAGGATAGTCACAAGGTTAGGAATCAACAAGGAGGCGATCTGAAGATCAAAACACAGCGCAAGAGAACATAGCTTAATTGCCAAAGACAACTAAGTATGAGATTCTTGATTAAATTCCACGCACGCCTCGTGTCTACCAAGGTGATTACCAGATGAAAGATTATCATAAGATCTGGTCATGTTGAGCAACAACATGAGACCAAGACTGATAGACATCCCGAGACGTGGGAAGGTTGGAGACAAAATAAACAAGATTCAAGGGACAGAGCCAAGGCACTGACTAAGGATTCAGTTGATAAGGCAATGACATGATCTGCGAGGAAAAGGTTCCAAAGCAGAGTAGATAGCGATTAGCGTTGTACCAGATCATCAGTAGAAGAAGGAGCAATGAGATCTAACAAGGATTTTTGAGCAAGGTCCTCCCACATAGGAGCGGGACAACCACGATACATGCAAGCATTCAAGGGAATCAAGCTTGGGCCTAAGGTCAAGCAAAGGCATGGATAAAGGTCTTCGTAGCGCAATGTTCAAGGCTAGCAACCACATGTACAGGCTTAGGCTCCTAAGAGAGAACTTAATTGGAGACGACAACCATGAGATTACCAAAACTTGGACGCGGTTCTAGGATAGCGCTCTTCAACACTCGTATGCTTACCGAGGACAAAAGGGGTGATAACTATGGCACTAATTAGATAACAAGCATACATACCCACCACTTGGCTAAACTAGAGGACAATATAGGTTAAGCATGTAACCACAATTATTTCTAGCAAGGCTAAGCACACACTTTTCTCAAGCACTTCCTATTCAAGAAACATGGAACAAGGCATTCTTGTTTAACTCCACACAAGGAAGATAGTGTAATACATCGATCACAAGTTACTTAGTACTTAGAACAAAGGAAGGGAAGCATATTTATGCACAAGCACAATCATGATGCATGCTCGTCCTATTTGTCCTCACAAAATTGCCAGCCTAAGGTGGCAATCACGTTCTATGTCGGTGGCATAACACGTACTCTCTCGATATATAGCTAGTTGTCAGCTACATTCAATCTATGCATTCATGGTTAGCGTACCTGCAGGCAAATTCATTGCAGCCCATCCCCACAAAGAGATAAATAAGCACACAATGAAAGCAGTAAACTAAGATACTCTCCATATATACATCCCCAGATGTATATACTTCGATATCCATAGCTACCCGATACATATACCCGCAATTAAGTACCTTCATATATACATGTGTGTAACATATAAATATTCTAGTAGCCACAGCTAACTCTCCCCTAGACCGATAGTTGGACGGTCAGGCTCTCACAACTCACACTTACCTGGACGTAGAGGCAATTGATCCATACATTACCATTCAAGCGAATGGCATCCATACAATAGCACGCCGTATGGACGACGAAAGAAAAATTGCAATAAAGTACATCCCTTAAAGTTAGTACTTAGATAGCCACCTAATAGTCCTTAACTGGGCATAAAGGAAGATGTCGCTAGCATAGTTTTACAAATAAGTTTTGACAAATTTGCCTGTAGCTAAAGTTTTAGTTAAAATAGACTTTTTAAAACCAAAACTTGGCTTTTAAAACTATGTACCTGACAGTATTATGCTTAATCTTGCTCTGATACCAGCTATGACAGAACCGCCCAATTTATATAAGATCAAGTACAGTTGTCCCCGCTAACACGTTGACACACCCATACTTTCACTAATATAAACCCGGTAGTCCGCCGAGTGTCCCGAAAGACCTCGGTAAATCAACATCACAACCAAGATCGCGTGATTAAGCAAATACACATCACATACATCGGGTTGCAGCGGAAATAATATTACAAAGGGGTTAACAAATAATAGTACAAGTTTGGGTTTCAAAACCGCTTAGTGAAAACAACATAGCTTTCAAATGATTACATTAATATAAGTTCCAAATATATTGCTAGCATAGTGACATCATCCGACAAAAGCATATAGATGAGAAGTAAGTATAGAATCACCGAGCCCACCGGCGGTTAGCCACCATCATCAACAGGTCGAGAACATCACCTGCAACAAGGTGGGATAAACCCTGAGTACTCGAATATACTCAGCCAGACTTACCCGTCGGAAACCAAAACAAATGACACCAAGGATCATGCAAGGCTTTCTTTAGTGGGCTAGCTGACTTGTTTGCGAAAAGCATAAGCTATCATGAAGAAACCATTTTAAGTACTTTGCATCATCTTTATTATGACCTATCCATCTAGGTAAGCACCTGTACTATAGCAATCACTTGATTAACCAATAACATCCAGTTACCAATTTAGATTTAGCATATCCCATACCATCCAGATAACCATCATTGTTCCATAATAATTACTACGATGCCGTAACTCGAGTCAAGTGCTCACTATCCAGGAGCGATGGCGATTCGAATCGATTCCTAACTAGCTGGTGATTTATTCCTTACACAAACCTCACTCACCCGCTAAAGTGAGATATTGATCACCGAGTCAACTATCCAGGAATCTCGAGTTTGCCAGGAACCACATGTACCCGGGGGCCGACCGACTGCACTTTGGTCTTATCATCTCGCCCCCGTGTCCTACCACACCTGCTCCGGCACAGTGCGCTGCGGGCAATCTACTCGGCCCGAATAATCTCCCAGCTTCGCGGTCGGAAGGTACTTTATCCGGCCAGCTAAATGTAAGGCATGCGTTCAAAATGACTCGAGGGCCAACAACGGTCGGTCCTTAATCGACACAGATGGAAACTAACAGCACCCCAGAACCCTGTCTGGTTGCCTCCAACTTTTCCGTCCGGTCTCCAATTATCCATCACACATGGTTAATTCCAGGATATCATTCTTTTCATAGCTAAATTCTTCCAGTAACCACCTATAAATGTAGGTGACCGGATATCACCGATCGCTACCGGTCTAAGCAAGGCTAAGCAGTTATTCGATCCCGACCTAATAGGGTAATAAGGTAATAAGGTAAGCAAGGATAATACTAAATGCATCAACGGTTTCAATCAACTCCTACAACTTAATGCAACAATATATAACTCATATATAGAAAGAATTGCTTTTATAAAGTAGGAGACTTAGAATGCTCCGGGGCTTGCCTGGGATCCGACACAAGTCAGTTCAGTTAGCTTGCACCATCCTGGTGATATCACAGGTCCTAACACTTGCTTAGCCCTTCCACCTTCGGGATAGATCCATCAAACACTGTCTTCGGGTTTGGCTCCAACATCACGTCATTCATGTGGTTCATCTAGCGTACCTAGATGAGATGCAATATGCAAGTGCATAAATATGAAGAATAGTACCATGAGACACATCACAAATTAGCAAGCAAGACAAGCATAGTTTACACTAACACACTTAAGTACTTTGCGATGCTTAACTTAAACATCACACAATCTATCATGCTAAGATGGCAAAGAAGACGACAACATCAAGCATGACACAAGTTTCCCAAGATCTCAAGTGCTCTAACTCAGTCATCATTCAAGGCATACGTCACACTTAACAATATACAAGCAAGCACTATAATTGGAATCTGCCAATTTCTGGACATGCAAACAGCAACTACAAGATTTAGCTATAACTGGAGTTACACAAATCCAAATGACTTGCAAGAAGACATTATGGAAAGCTTATGAAATTTTCTACAATTCATCTTTAATCATCTTAGCATGATTCTCAAGTTAACTAAGTCAAATATATCCATTTACAGAAACTGGTCCACAATTGACAAAAAGCAGCCATTTCTGAAACCCAACTTTAAACAGCTGTAACTCTTAAACTACTTGGCCAAATAACACCAAATTTTAATAGAAGCTAGATACATGAATTATCTACAACTTTTGTATAAACAAGTTTCACAACAAAGCACATTATCATGAAGAACTTTGCTAAGTTCCCAGATCTGTCCATAAACCACATCGGCAAGAAAATAATTATTAACTTATGTTGCAAATACATAATTGGGCAAAACCAACTTTACTAACATTTCACACATGACTAAAGAACACCAGAAAACCTAGTTTCCATGACCAAATAAATTCTTTTACTGCATTTCTTAATTTATTTTAGATAACAAGGTGACTTAATGAACATATACCAAAAGTGCACAATAACTTCTACAAAAATTACAGTGGCTCACATATACTCTCAATAGTCTAATGTACAAATTTTACTCCATTTGAATATGTATAGCAACCTCTATGAAAAAGACAAGTTGCTAAAGCAAGAAATCATGTGAGAGCGAGATAAACCAATAACTCACTCATACTTCACCCAATACTCATGAAATTTTTACCACACATCAACTATCACATGAGTAGCATGCCACAAAAATTTCACTTCATTTGGAGCCCTAGATCTACAGTTATGAAAAATAACAAATTCAACTAGCATTACAACCTTACTGCACAAATCTATTTTTACCGCACAATATTTAAACTAAAACATGCCATATTATAGATCCACTGCATAGACAATTTCACAAGGATTCCAAAAAGTCCTCATTTACTATTTTACGAATTTTCTACGATTTACTATGAATTTCCAAAGTTCCTGCAAAATAATTACAAACGAGTCCTTACGGCACTATTCACATGAGTCACAGGTTATGCACTTAGGCCCTCCCCTTTACTCGAATTCTTGCGCGACGTCCCTGGTCGAAAAGCAGAGCAGAGGATGGCCGGGAACGGTGACTCTAGCCGGTGGGGCTCCTCCCCGGCGGTGAGCGGCGGTGCCACGGCCAAAGGGGGCCTACGCTAACCCACAGAGGGGCACAACACCGATGGAGAGGGCCCATAGACGGCCGGCCACAGAAGCCAGTGGCTCGAGCCCGCCGGAACTGGCGGCGACGGCGCTCCGGCGGCCGCGGTGACCGAAAAAGGGGCGTAGGAGGGGCGTCGTGATGCGACGGATGCGTAGCGATGCTCGGTGCAGGCGCAGGAGGGCTGTAGGCGAGGGAGCAGTGGTGGCACGGGAGCTCGGCGGCGGCGGCCATGGTGGGGCGAGCTCTGGCGCGAACGCACGGCACCGAGAGCGAGCGAGAGCGCAGAGGAAGGGCCGAGGGAGTGAGGGTGAGTTGCTCTGGTGCTCCATTACATCGAGTGAAGCACGGGGCATGCGGCAGAGAGCAAAGGCGCATGGCGTCCACGTCCACAACACGCGTCGCTCACTGAGACAAAACTCCGAACAGGTGGCGGGCGACGGTGAGGGCGGCGTGGGGAGCCGACTTCGGCCATCTCGGGTGCGAATTGGACATTGGGCCTAAAATGAAGTTTGAAGCCCGCGAACTGCTCTTCATTTTTCATTTAGAGACCAAGGTCATTAGAGCTCTTCAACAGTGGGTAATTAGGCCACAAACTGTCAGTGTTAGCGCCTTGATAACGGTCACGGAAATTTACTTTCGGAGGTCAAAACTCGGTCAAACTCAGTGCAACTTTTTGCATGCTCTTCTCCATAATATAACCTTCAACTTTTATTTTTGGACCAACTCAAGTTGCTTAACGAATTTCGGAGAACGCGGAATGCCAACGTCGTTGCTTAGCGAAACTCCAGACTTAGAATATTTCTAAGTGCTGAAAACAACAGCAAATTCGATCTTGTGACCTCGATTTGACTTACTTTCAAGCTGATCTAGCTCTTAGTCCAAAAACAAAGTTTGTTCTACATGATATGGACTACAACTTTCATTTAATGTCCAACCTCAAAACTGGTATAGATCCTGCTGTTCTACTTTGACCAAAGTAGGATCACGATGAAGCTTAAATTATCCTTTTTGATCCATTGGAGCATTTTCTTGGCATTTGCCCAACATGAACCTTTCATGACTTTTGTTGTAGAGTTCATCTAGAGTCATTTGGGCATGGTTGCAAGATTTGGTTGACATCTCATGTTCTCATTCACTTAATAGTGCAATTTAAGCACTTAGCAAAGTCATTCCAATAAGGATATAACTTATCATTTTATGTGACTTTTTGATTCCAAACTTTCTTAAACTTTTCCAGTGATCAATATAGATGGATATTGATGTGAGACACATGAAAGAAGCACCTTCAACATTACTTAGGTATATATATATGAAAAGGGCCAATATACAAGCAAAGGTGTAATATCCAAGTTTAGGTTGGGGCTCAATTCCATAGGTTGACCTTGACATCTTCATCATCACTTAATATGCCATGTTTGAGCTCAAACCCATTGCTTAACTGGTGGCAAACACCTGGGGTTTTACAGGTGCTCCATGAGGTTGATCGGCGCCGTGCCACGGAACGCTTCAGTCTCTATGGCGCAGTACATGGACCGCCACCCCTTGCGGTGCACCCAGAAGACGGTCACCACATCCTCTGTCGCGATGTTGTACACCCACCCGATGCCATTGCCCCACTCCGTCTCGTCCTCATACACGCAGGTCGCGATGTCGGCCAACTCCGCCATGAGTGGCTCATCGTCGAGCGACGCTGGCAGTGTGAGGGGGCGTTCCTGGTGCGCGGCCAGTGTCACAGAGTTGATGAACGGCATGGAGTTGCTAAACTGTCTGTGGGGGTTGTCCAGGAGCTTAGAGGCGCCGTTGGGCAGCCACCGGGGCGGGTCGACGCCATAGAGCGCAACGTGCCAGAACATGCAGCTGGTGCCGACGTAGGATGGCCCCTGGATAACATTGAGGCCGAGGGAGGTGGCGTCGAAGAAGACACGGTTGTGGTTTTAGTACCGATCCGTGGGGTCGACGCCGTCGAAGCGCTGCGGGAACTAGACGAAGGCGGTATCATCGCCGTGGCGGCGGTCGACCATGAAGCACGAGGCGGCGCAGAACACACCCGAGTTATTGATGTAGTGGTCGCAGTCGAAGTTGATGATGAAGGGCACGTTGGAGAGCAGCACCGAGACGCGCAGCTGCACGTTCATGGCGCCCGCCTTCTTCTGGTGGTCGTACCTCGGGCGCTTTTTCCCACGCGATGTACACCAGCGTCGGGAGGTGCACGTCGACGGCGCTAAAGTCGAGGGGGCTAGAGGAGCTCGCCGGCGTGCCAAGCTGAGGCTCGTTGTCGGGATGGTTCAAAATAACTTGTGCCAGCTCACCCTCGACGACGACGACGACAGTAGCAGTGACAGCAAGGAGGCCATCATCGGGAGCTACCAGCTCGTGTTCCTCAGCCTGGCGCACAACGCCCTTAACGGGCCCATCCCGGAGTCCCTCACCATGCTCACCAAGCTGCAGCAGCTCGACCTCACCGGCAACAGCCTCAACGGAAACCATCCCGGCGCAGCTCGCCACTCTGTCCGGCGCTCGACCTCTCCGGGAACACAACAGCGCCATTCGTTTCTCAATCCTAAAGGAAGTAACCAATACTACCGCAAAAATACACGAAAACATCAATCTTTGTCCCCTCTTAACTCCGAATCTGTTTAGTTTTGGCACAAGAGGTAGTAACAAATGTTGTAGAGCTATGCGAGATCTCCAACTTTGCTTAAAGTGTCAAAGTTTAATTCGGCCTGGTTGGAGAGATACAAGCTTCCAAAGTGGGGTGGCGCGGCGCCGTCCACCGGCTTCTGCTCGTGCGGCCGCGGGGCTGCGGCTGGCCTACATGGCCACGGCATCATGCCACATCAGCACGAGAAGCCAACGTGGAGAGGTATGGACCTAGGTGATACGGCGTACAAAGTTTATGGACCTAAAAAGCCACTTTAGAAGTTGATGGACCTAACCAAAACTTTCTCACAAGTTAATGGACCTCTGGTGCATTTAGCTCATATAACAATATGGGAGAGTACAATCATAGCTTACTACGGAGTACTGTACAAACACGCGATTCAAGTAATTTGATGATGCACCTTACACAAGGACGACACTAAACTGGAAAGATACTCAGGCCTTGTTTAGTTTCTCTCCCAAAAGTTTACACCCTATCCTATCGAATATTTAGACACATGCATGGAGTATTAAATATAGACTAAAAATAACTAATTACACAGATTACGACTAATTTGCGAGACGAATCTTTTAAAACTAATTAGGCCAAGATTTGACAATGTGGTGCTACAGTAATACATGTGCTAATAACTGATTAATTAGCCTTAGCAAATCCGTCTTGCGGTTTACTGATGGATTCTGTAATTTGTTTTTTATTAGTATCCGAACACCTCATGCGACACCCCATGTGACACCCGATGTGACACATCAAAACTTTACACTCTGGAACTAAACAAGGCCTCAAACGCTCTATTTTCTCTGTTCATGACACGAACAACTCCGATCCTGCTAGGGTTGCATGGACACAGCGGTGGCACTGTCGCCCCAGCGCTACTGCTGGGGTTGCACGGCGGTGACCTGCTGCTGTAGCTGCAACTACAGTTGCTGTTGCTGCCGCTGGCTCTCCTGCTCCTACAAGACTGCGGATGTACGAGGCGCGCCACTGCAGGTCCACGGCCTTTGT
This sequence comes from Miscanthus floridulus, assembly GCF_019320115.1. Taxonomy (NCBI): domain Eukaryota; kingdom Viridiplantae; phylum Streptophyta; class Magnoliopsida; order Poales; family Poaceae; genus Miscanthus; species Miscanthus floridulus. The sequence goes on from NC_089580.1 coordinate 190,848,791, forward strand.
TCCGGTGCATCTCCACGAACCTGGCCTCCAGCTTTTCCCCGCCCTCCTTGAGGATATTGTCCCCGATGTCGGAGGGGCGGCTAATGAAGAACTCGACGATGAGGCCCTTGAACTCTCCCCATTGCTTCGGCCGCAACACTGACCTCAGGAACGTCGCGTACCGGGTCTCGTATGTGTCGAGGTCCGCCACCAGCGCGCACACGTCGATCTGGCCCTCCCACTCACGGCATAGCCGTAGGAACCGCTGCTCGATCGGGTGGAACGCCGACGGGAAGTTGGGTCACGCCCTATCGCCCAAGTACGTGATGGTGCGGCACGTGCCCTACTCCGGGTCCACTAGCACGCGCGCCATCCAACCGCCGCTGCTCGGGCCTCATGTCACCCCGGTGTACTGGAGACGCCGCGGCCACGGCACGCCGCCGCCTAGTAGTTGAGGCGCGGCAGGTGGTCTCCCGTGCCTGGCCCTGGGCTGCAGCAGCGCCCGGACGAGGACTAGGAGCACCAAAGCTCATCGTCGCCGGCGTCGTCATGCGGCGGCTTCGACTCGACAAGGACGCAGGCACACCAGGGATTCGCGTTGGCAAGTATGGTTTGGTGGTGGCAATGCGAGGCGGAGGCGGCGTACGAGCTTGCCATAGGAATCAGGCCTGGGTATTTGAAGGGCTAACGTCGCTGGTTAACTGCACACCGACTAGGAATCGAATCGACAACCCCGACTTCTAGTGAAAACAGCGAGGAACCGGCCCAAACGACGCGCTTCCGACTCCGACTTCTCTCCGCGTTCTTTACACCTGAAATCGGAATCGGCATCCGGCGGCCTATGGGGAAATCCCTCCGGCTTCTCGGGCATCTCGGCTGCATGCCTGCATCCGCTCGCGCCGCCCTCCTCCTTCCTCTAGCGTAGATCTCCTCCTTCCTCCTTCCGTCTGGCGTCGCTTCTTCCATCGTTACAAGCCCGCGAACCTCCTCTCTGTTGTCACCGGCCCACCGCCGCCCTTTCTATCGTCCATGCCGGCCCGCTACCGCCCACCCGTCCTCGCCGTCTCGCCCCCCTCCTCACTGGACCCCTCGCCGGCCTGCCTCCATCCTCCAACCTCCTCCATCCATCCTCTCCGTCCTTGCGTGCCTCAGCGCGGGTTCCGATGGCAGAGGCCTCACGACCCCACGCCTAGGGCAAGATAAAATACTCGTGGTTCGTCAACTCGCTCGATTCGTGTTCGGCTCGGCTCGGTTCGTTTTTACCTTTTTACGAGTTGAGCTGGAAGTCTAGCTCGCTGTTTTAACGAGCCAGCTCGCGAGCTGCTCACGAGCTCAAACAAGCTGAGGCCTATCAGTCCACGACCATGAATCCAGAAGATGATGATGCTGACCTAGAAGTGTACACCTATTTCATTGATATGTAATCCTTATTTTCAGCTGTTTCATATAAATTTTGATTTTATTATTGTTGTGTTACTTAAATGTTGATTTATTGATTGTTTTTCAGGGAGAAGATGATGATGCTGACATTGAATTTGTGAACTTTCCTAAGTCTACGGTGGCAAACAACGAGTAAGTATGCTGGAACTGCATGAATTATGGATGAACCAGCTATGTTACATGGTTGATACTTTTGATGAACCTAATATGTATTAATCATGTATGGTTGCATAATAGTAGACGTCACCTTCTGAAATTATTATGGCATGAACATTATAAATATATATATCCTATTTTTAGTAGCTCACGAGTTAAATAAATCAACTCAAGCTTGCTCACGAATCGAGCTGAGCTGCCCCTCTAACTCGTAATATTAACAAGCCGCTTGTTAGCCTAACAAGCCGGCTCCAGTTGGACCGAGCCGAATATCGAGGCCCTACCCACGACTGCCTCTAGAATCTGGAATCTCGGCGGGAGCGGGGAGCTCGTCCGAGGAGCACTCCGAGCGGCCGCAGGGAGTTTGTTCGGGGAGCACGAGACGGGAATCGGGAAGTATTCCTCTTGGCTCAGTGATTAAGTAAGCCTGAACTGAAAACGGTTTACGACACTTTTAGCCACTTCCAAAACTCAAGCAGAGGAGAGAGTCCACTGTCGGTCGCCGTCGCTAATGGCGATTCCCCATCGCCTCTCGCGCCTTCCCAGGGCTGCCGCAGCCACTAACTGGTCGGCCGGAACTCTCGCCTCAGACCTCGGCGGAACCGGAGCGAGACCCTCAACGTCCGCCCTGGCTGCCGCAGCGACGGCGGCCGCCGGCGCCGGCCGCGCCTCCGAGTGCCAGTCGCTCCTCCTCCGCATGTCGCGCCGCCGCGGCGCCTCCCGACGCGAGATCGTCTCCAACCTACTCGCCTCGTCCCCCACCCCGCAGCCGCAAGTGTTCGACCTCCTCATCCGCACCTACACCCAGTCCCGCAAGCCCCGGGAGGCCTTCGAGGCCTTCCGCCTCCTCCTCGACCACCGCGTCCCCATCCCGGCCTCCGCGTCCACTGCCCTCCTTGCCGCGCTCTCCCGGGCCGGATGGCCTCACCTCGCCGAGGAGGCCTACCGCCTCGTCCTCTTGTCCGACTCAGAGGTAAACGCCTACACGCTTAACATCATGGTCCACAGCTACTGTAAAGCCCTAGAGTTCGATAAGGCTGACACTGTCATCTCCGAGATGGAGAAGAGATGCGTTTTTCCGGATGTGGTTACACATAATGTGTTGATTGATGCCAGATTCCGTGCTGGAGATGTGGATGCAGCAATAGCATTGGTTGATTCGATGGCCAATAAGGGGTTGAAGCCTGGGATTGTGACATACAATTCGGTTTTGAAGGGGTTCTGTAAGCACAGGAGATTCGATAAGGCGAAGGAGGTGTTCAGGGCAATGGACCAGTGCAGCGTTGCGCCAGATGTTCGGAGTTTCAATGTTTTGATCGGAGGATTTTGTAGGGTTGGGGAGGTTGAGGAGGCCGTGAAGTTTTACAAGGAGATGCGACAGTGTGGTGTTACACCAGATGTGCTCAGCTTTAGCTGTCTGATTGGATTATTCTCAAGGAGGGGGCACATGGATCATGCGGCGACATACTTGAGGGAAATGAAGGGTTTTGGGTTGGTGCCTGATGGTGTGATTTACACAATGGTCATAGGTGGGTTTTGTAGGGCTGGATCAATGTCAGAGGCTCTAAGAGTTAGGGATGAGATGGTTGGCTTTGGATGTCTGCCAGATGTGGTAACATACAATACCCTGTTGAACGGGCTCTGTAAGCAGCACAGGTTGCTTGACGCAGAGGAGCTTTTGAATGAGATGAAGGAGAGAGGGGTTACACCAGATTTATGCACTTTCACAACTTTGATTCATGGGTACTGTAGGGAAGGTAACTTTGAGAAAGCATTGCAATTGTTTGAAACACTGTTGCACCAGCGTTTGAGGCCAGATGTTGTGACATACAATAGCTTGATTGATGGAATGTGCAGAAAAGGTGATCTGGCCAAAGCTAATGAGCTATGGGATGATATGCATGCTCGAGAAATCTTTCCCAATCATGTTACCTACAGCATCCTAATAGACAGGCACTGTGAGAAGGGACAAGTTGAAGAAGCATTCGGTTTTCTGGATGAAATGGTCAATAAGGGCAATTTACCAAACATCATGACCTATAATTCCATCATCAAGGGTTATTGCCGATCAGGTAATGTAAAAAAGGGGCAGCAGTTTTTGCAAAAGATGAGGCAAGATAACTTATTGCCAGATCTGATTACTTTCAACACCCTGATCCATGGTTATATAAAAGAAGAAAACATGCATGGAGCTTTAAATGTGTTTAATATAATGGAGAAGGAAATGGTACGACCAGATGCTGTCACATATAATATGATCATAAATGGGTTTTCTGAACAAGGCAATATGCAAGAAGCTGGTCGTGTTTTCAAGAAAATGGGTGCCAGTGGAATTGAACCGGATAGATATACATACATGTCTTTGATAAATGGTCATGTTACAGCTGGCAACTCGAAGGAGGCATTCCAGCTTCATGATGAGATGATGCATAAAGGGTTTGCTCCTGATGACAAATTCTGAGGCTTGTCAGTTCTGCCCTATTGGAAGCAAGAGAAGTGCGTTTACCAATGTCTTTGAAAATCACACTTCCATGGATTGTGAATTCGAAGCGTGAAGGTGAGCCCAAGAAATTTTAGCATAATGCATTGAAACATCAAGTTTTGCATTTAAATCTTTCTACTCATTGTCATAGTAAGATCAGCCATTAGAATTGATATCTGGTTTAAATATTTGAGTATGATTCAACAAATGTGTCCTTTCTCAAACCAAGCAAAAAAGCTATTCTCTGCACAAGTATGTGTTCTGATAAAGTGGTAATTATTGTTGCTTAGTTGATATTCTTTCTTTTCTTTTCTTTGGGCTGTTTTGGTGCTTTACCCTTCTACATGGTTTTGTGATTTGGTACCACATACTGACGCTCATGATTTTCTTAGGGATGTGGTTAAATTATGAGGGAATTCTCTCCCATGGGAGACCCAAGGGAAACAAAATATCCTATGCAAATGAACTCTATGTTGTGGAAGTGCTTTCTTCACTAAGATCCATGATTAATGCTTTTGTTTTCTGGGCACAAAGAAGTCTAGAAAACCTTAACCTCTCAGGTGCTATTCTCAACCAGCACCAGCAGATATGTGTTCGGTCCACATATATTCTACCTTTTACAAACTAATTTGACTTTCTGCTAGGTCCTAGTGCTTCAATTTGGTTCTTAGAATTTTTTTTATAAAAGGTAATCTTACAGGGAGTCTATTTGACAAAGCCTTTGTATGTATGTTGAACGGTACTGTGTATCAGTTAATTGCATTTATGCACCTGTTGTTACAGTTGCTGGTCCTATTTATATCTACACCTGATTAGTTGGTTCCTGTTCAGGAACAGGTCCAGAAAAATGGGAGATTGTGGAAACTCCATTACTTGGGAGACTGCACAAAGTATGGTAATGTCGCTCCAACTATGTTCTAAAGATTCCATGACGCGATAAGATTTTAAGGAATAAGAACATGCTAATTGACTATATAGTTATTGTTCACACTGAATCTCATCTTTCACTTGAACCCTTTATGAGGAAACTACAGGATCTATAGGGGTCAAGTAAACGAAAAGTTTATGATACAATTGTCCTTTAGTTCTTTTTTCCCCAAATCTACTGCTACACTTCTTTCTTTTTTTTTTGAACAAAAATCTACTGGTACACTTCTTTGTTATCTATATAAAAAGTTACACACTGATCACACCTTCAGATATTGCTCTGTTTGATGAGTTTCATCTAGAGAGTTTATTTTAGTGCAAAAAGCAACATAGTGCCTCCTACCTGATCAGGAAATGTTACACACAGACCTTTAGACAGTTACATACTGACCACAACTTCAGATATTGATCTGCTTGATAAGCCCTATCTAGAGAGTTTATTTTAGTACAAACTGCAACTTAGTGCTTCCTACCTGATCAGGAAATGTTACACAGCACTGCATCACTAAATTTATTCTGTGATAATTTCCACTACTTTGATGATCCTAAAAATCCTGAGTTGAAACTGTGCCTTTTTTATCGGGTACTGCTGAAATTGAATTAAGGAAATCAAATTGCTCTTAAAATTTAAAGCCTGGAGGATATCATGTGAGCAGTGAGCGGATCCTAACTTACTTGTGAGTAAAAGGCTTGAGATAGCAGATATGGTAAAAGTGTAATTGGCAAAAAAAAAAAAAGCATTATATTGCATCTTTCATATTAACAACAGCCCTCTATGGAAGATATTCAGGATATCATATTTACAAACTTACACTGTCTTACATGTAGACTAAGAAAAACTGCTGCACAAAAAGGAACGAAAATTTGACTGGAGGTCTAAATTTGTTCCCTTCAGTCTGAGCTCCAGAGGAGTGCAAAAAGAAACATTGAATGAATGGAAAAATGAATAAAAGAAAAATTAATAACTATTGTACATGTTTGAAGATTCTCATGGGTGTGGGCATCTTCCTCCAGGATTGTTGGGATCAAATGTGCAGCCAGACGCTCCAGGCATCGAGGATGTCAAGGGCACCGAGCTTCCTCTTTGTGGCTGTGATTTCTCTCTCAGGACACGGTATGCAGCGATGGTGGTGGCTTGAGCTGCCAGGGCCAGGATGAAAATGAGAACCAGAGGCAGAACTTGTTTTCTTTGGAACATCGTGGTATCTTTGTGAACTTCAGTATCAAATGAGGTGCGAAGCTAGGACTCGAGGCTATATATTGAGTTTATGGTTTCCGTGTTGGTTTCCATGGCGATCACGGTTTTGACGCGTTCTAACAGTTCTGCCATGTGGAGTATTCGCAAGGTTGACCGCTGTATACAGAGTCGTTCAACTCGTTGTGAACGTTCACAGAAGGATCTCTGTTGCACAAGCACAATGTATTTTAGAAGTAGAAATAAGATCATTGATTACTGTGTCGCAATTTTTTTCCTTTGAAAAAAATCCACAGCAATACCACCAAGCTTCTGCATCAGTTCTATCGTCTTTCACTCGAGCATCCCTGATGCGTGCCTCGCAAGGTTCTATAAATGTCAACCTCCCTATTTCGTCGCAGATTCCGTGTGAGGCCTGCCAAATTCGATCGACTGACACCGGCACACCGTGTATCCGCGGTTACGGGGCTGCCTTTTTTTTTTTTGACGTGGACTACGTTTGTGATTTTTTTCCTAGAATATGTAAAAGATTTACGTATTAAATAGAAAAGTTTAAATAAACATATAACACGCTTCTATCGAGCGCGGAAGGAGATCGATCTTACATAACCATAGCTGGATCATCCTAGCAACATACCTCTTGGTTCGATATTACGTAAAAGGGGAGGTGACCTTGCGTCTTCGTGGCTACCTGGATGAGCCCTTTTCAACGGCCGGGAAGAGCGCGTCCAATGTTTCGGCGTTGGACGTCGAAGAGCTTGTCAAAGGTCTCCAGCTCTGACACGGATGACACTGATGGACCCTTAGTGTAACCCATACGTTGCATGATCAGCACCTCGCCTCGCTTGAAAGCAGGTACTCGGGAGAGACCCTGAGCCACCAACCGCCTGCTCCGCCACGGCAGCACCGACTTAGCAGGCGGTTGCTTGGGAGGCTCACGAATCAGCGGAGAGTCCCTCTTACGCGTCACTTTGTTGATGATGCCGACGAGGCGATGTTTGGTGGAGTCGTCGTTGTCCACAGCCTGATGGGTATCCACCGGCGATGAATTGGGAGGGCCAGCATCCACCGTGGGGTCGAGACTGGTCTGAAGCCTGGCGGGTAGCTGTGCTCCGTGAGTGTCTTCGGCGAGTCCCTTGCCCAATGAATGGGGCGCGGGGCTGGTGTCCGCAGCTCACAGGAGACAACCGCAGGGTCATCCTCCAGCTGGGGGCCGCCACCATCGAGGCCTCATCCTGTAGTTCGGGGGGCGCCGAAGGTGACAACAGGCACTCAAGGGAAGGCCACGAGACGATCCGACTGTCGATGAGCGAGGCTGCGAACTCCTCTAACATCGGGTCCTTCGTGATGTCACGATCATGTGTGGCGTCCGGGTACAACGTCAGCGTCAACGGGTCGGGCTCAACGATGCTTGTCTTGTTGGTCAGCTCACCATGCCCTGCTTGAGCTCCAGCAGCGACCGAGGTGAAGGCTAGTGCTGTCTGGGTGGCCCCTGCCGACCGCCCTGACTATCGGTGGCAACACTCGTTGCCGCAGCGGTGGCATCCCCCTTCAGCCATCGCCGATGTCTCCAACGTCTCCGGCGTCGGTAGCCACTGCCGCTGCGCGTAGCCACACTTGGCATGGCTACAACCGCACCCAACACAGCTCCAGCCAAGCTCGACGTGTCGCCCTGAGTACGTGGCTGGGTGCCCGAGGCACGCTCCCGGTCAGGTCATCATGGCTAGCCTTCTGTGGCACCAAATGTACCAGAGCTGGAAGGAGGCACCATTCGCCGCCTCCTCTTATAGTCCCACATGAGGTGTCGGAACCCCTTGCATCGGAGGCAGCGTGGAGGCAGCGCAAAGGCAGCTTGCAGGTTGCCACCCTGTGCGCGGTGGAGAGACAGTTGAAACACTTTTCGAGTAGGTCCGTCGGATAGCGGTCAGGGGCCGCTGGATCGTCGAAGCAGTGTGGGCAGGGCGACTGGTGGTGTCGGTAGCATCGTTGCTTCAGTTGCACTTGCACCTTTGGCGTGAAAAATCAAAGAGTAAAAGCTCCCCTTTACATTCCTTCGTGACCTGATTTTTCTCCTCAAAACTCCAAAATAAGACATCTTAGAATGTATTAGATTTGAGGGTAAAATATATTAGGATAGTTCCATTCTAGTTTTTCTTGAATTGAGATGGTTTCATCTGGTGTGTGTGTGGTTAAAGAGATTGTGGTGAATAAGATAGTTCCTACCTAGTCCATCGTGACTCACTTGTTTGCTTCATCGTGCCACCCTCCTCCACCCACATCGCACTACCAATGCCTGCTTACCCTGCTCGTGCAAGGAGTTGAACCGGGGATGGGGAGGAATGGAGCACGCACCGCCACATGGTCTATCCTCCGTGATGGAGAACCAAGAGGACACATAAGAAACTAAGAGAAATGACGTGAGAGAGGGATGAGTTTGTCCTACATTTTCTAGGTGCCACATGTTCCGAATCTAGAGACGACGGACATCAGAGGTATAGACTAGCGGTGGCGCATTGAGGCCGCGTTGTGCAGCTTGGCGGCAGTGGGGCACGACGACTGGTGGTGTTGGTGTCCGCCAGCGGAGTTGGGCAGCAGCGACGCTGCCTTGCTACCCTGGACTTCGGTGACCTAGGGCCTGACTCACGGCTTTGGCCTTGTGCAACGCTCTGTTGGCAAGGTCAGGCGGAAAGTCATGCTTGGCAATGGCAGCAAGGAGGTCCATGCAGGGGGTGGGGGCTTTGGCGAAAGCCTTGCCCTTCTTTTGGCTGATAATGGCGACGCCTCCAGGCGCCATTTACTTCCTTGGAAGCATCCATCGATCTGCTCTCTCCCCTTGCGTGGCACTTTCTTTCTAGGTGTAAAACCTTGGCCTTCTGGTTAGGCGACGGCAGCGCCTATGGCATCGTTCCCCTCGTTGGAGGTGTTGCTAGGAAGCTCATGCTATGCAAGCCGTGGCGGTTGTCGACAAGGTGGAGACCTAGTTGAGGATTCAGGATCTAGTGTCAATGGCATTGGAAGGTAGCCAAAAAGAGGGTGTTCACATAGTGATTGGAGGGCTTGACATCTGCTTGGTGGAGGGTGACAGTCTTGGAGAGATAGTGTGCTAGTTGCATCCACGAAGATGGTGAGGAGGCCGACGTGGGTGGCACCCACGAAGTTGGCGAGAAGGCCGGCGTGGGAGGTGGTGGCCAACAGTGTGTTACGAAGGTGACCTACGTGGTTTGACGGTGGGTGGTCCCTCTCAGCAGCAGCCATTTCAGCATAAAGAGGTTCTCTGACTAGCTGCTGGAGGACCCTTGTGGCACTTCTATCTTTGATGAGGCAGCTAGGTTGCTACAAACTGTAGTGTACACACCTAGATCGTGATGGATGGGATCGACTTGGTGAGCGCCAGAGGCAGCTGCTCATGCATTGGTTTGGTAGCTTGCAGCGGACTATGGCTGCTAGCCCTGCTTGGCGGTGGCTAGTCCGATGTGCTCATCGACTTGACAAGCGGCATAAGTGGATCCGATTGCGGGAGGGCTACATGGCTTGCAGCGATCTACGGTGGCTAGCCCTGCTTGGCAATAGGCGAGCTCGGTGTGGGTCATCATCGGTGATGATAGTGCAAGCGGTGATGACGTATTTTTGTCTTGACGTCCTTGTCGTCCAGGGTTTTGGCAGTGCAATGTGGTGACCGGCTGGTGGGCTGGAGCTGCTGGTGATTCTTTTCTTTGAGTTGTGCTTTGGCTTTTGTGCGGTTTATGTCGATGTCCCAATCTGACTGACCAGAGTTTTTTTCTTTTTGTTAGTTTGTTTTCCAGCATGATTGTTGGTCGCTGTTGTATCATTGTGCCCACTTTGGGCTTTCTTCTTTTTAATATAATTATCGATAGAATATCATCAACAGTCCTCCGAGGGGTATCCCACGAAGGTAGATTGATCAGAAGAGGAGCGTGAGATCAAGAACAAGAAGGTAATAGAGACACATGAGTTAGACAGGTTCAGGCCATCGGTATGACGTAATACCCTACTCCTATGGTTTGTTGGTTTGTATTAGCTATCGTATGATATTGCGTGACTGTAGATGTATGTATCTTATCTGCTAGGGGACCCCTACCTCTCCTTATATAGTCTGGAGGGGTAGGGTTATAAGAAAAGCATCCTATTTGGTACTATACAATATCTTGCGGTGCACCCCGAGCAGCGCCGTGCATGTCTTGATCTTGTGGGCTGGGCCACCTCTGATGGTGCGTCCCATGTCTTGTCTTGTGGATATCAGGGGCCATACCCCCATAGCTAGTCCCTGAGCCTAACAGTAGGTGACGTAGTCACGTGGTGCCAGGGTCAGAAAGTAGAAGACCAGCCGAGCAGGTAGCCAGTCCTCGGGCGTAGCCTTGAGATGAGAAAAGCGCACATTCACCATAAGGTGAAGTGTGCCTACTTAGTCCCTGAGCCTGCTGGAAGATGAAGAATGAATCTTGTAGCAGGGTCAAAGAAAAAAAAGTCTGAAAGCTTGCCGACGTCGTCTGACATGCGAGTATCAAGACCCCAAACGTGCTGCCCAAGATCAGCGCCCTGATCCGAACAGCATGGAGCAACTTGATAGCACACTAATAAGATGTAGCAAGATCCAACCACCAAAGGCGATGTTCGAGCGCCGAGGAGTCCCTAGCGTAGTTGGCGATGTCTGAGCACCAAGGAGTACCCGACGTAGCTGGCGATGTCCGAGCACCGAGGAGTCACGGCATAGCGGCGATGTCCGAGCACCGAGGAGTCCTCGGCGTAGGCGGCGATGTCCAAGCACCGAAGGGTAGGGCCGTAACCCTTGGGGTTTCCCGAGCAGCCTCCGATAGATCTAGATCGGAGGGTGGTCGACGCTGAACCAGAGTGTCTAGAGTCGATTCAACGATGGAGAGGCAATTGGCGAGCTTCAAACCAACCTGATCGATGGATGTGATCAGATTATCATCATTAATCTGCCTCGTCTGGTAGCGAGGAAGCGGGCGGTGAGTTATTGATGAAGGTGACCTCAGAGGTGGTTCCGAGATCAGATCTGTAGTTGTAGGTGCGGGGGTGATCGGCGCAGAATCGATCTACACCGGCTCGAGGAGCTCTCCGAATCCACGAGATCGATCCGACCGTGAAGATTTGGCTAGGCTACGGGAGGGACGAAGAGCCTGCGGAAAAAACCATCTTATTCGACAAGGAAACAACACGCAATCCCCTACCTGGCGCGCCAACTGTCGATAGAGTATCATCGACAGTCCTCCGAGGGGTATCCCATGAAGGTAGATTGATTGGTAGAGAAGCATGAGATCAAGAAAAGAAGGCAACAGAGACACACGAGTTAGACAGGTTTAGCTATCATATACCCTACTCCTGTGGTCTATTGGTGTTGTATTTGCTATCATATGATATTGTGTGACTACAGATGTATGTATCTTGATGTATCTTGTCCGCTAGGGGACCCCTACCTCTCCTTATATAGTCTGGAGGGGTAGAGTTACAAGGAAAGTATCATATTTGGTATTATACAATATCTTGCAGTGCACGCCGAGCAGCGCCATGCATGCCTTGATCTTATGGGCTGGGCCACCTCTGATGGTGTGGCCCATGTCTTGTCTTATGGATACCGGGGGCCATACCACCACAGGACGTAAGTCTTGAGATCCCATCTGGTTTCCATGGCCATCTCCGATGCAAAGGACCTCGTCCGACGTTGTGAAGGATGCCAATTTTTCACCAAGCAGATGCACGTGCCGACACAAGAGTTGCAGACCATCCTAGCTTCCTGGCCCTTCGCATGCTGGGGACTGGATATGATTGGGCCTTTCAAGCCAGCACTAGGTGGTTTCTGGTATGTATACATCGCCATTGACAAGTTCTCCAAGTGGATCGAGTATAAACCGCTCATCTTGGCAACTGTGAAGAAAGTAGTCGAGCTCTTCGAAGATATCATCCACAGATTCGGTCTCCCAAATAGCATTATCACCAACCTCAGAACTACGTTTACTGGCCATCACTTTTGGGACTTCTGCGAAGACCAGTGCATCTCCATCAAATATGTCTCCATTGCCCATCCTAGAGCCAACGACCAGGTCGAACGGGCGAATGGCATGATCCTTGATGCCCTCAAGAAGAGGTTATATCAAAAAGAAGAAAAGCATCTGGGCAGATAGCTCAAGGAGCTACCAGCTGTGGTCTAGGGACTATGCACTCAAGCTAGTCGTAGCACCGGTGTGTCTCCATATTTCTTGGTCTACGGTTCAGAAGCCATACTACCAGCGGATATTGCCTTCCGAGCACCTAGGGTGGAAATTATGATGAAGAGCAAGCCATAACTATTTGAACAGAGGATGTTGATAGGGCCGAGGAAGAATGCCTAATCACTTGTGTCCGCACAACCACATATCTAGAAGGCCTGTGGAGGTATTACAACCACTTCATTTGCTGTCGGCGACCTCGTTCTCTATAGAAAACCAAAAACCAAAGGGATGCACAAGCTCTCCTCCCCATGGGAAGGACCTTACGTCGTTAAAGAGGTTATGCGACTAGGATCTTATCGCCTATGTGACTTAGACGGAATCGATGTCCCCAATTCATGGCACATCAAGCACCTTATACGTTTCTATCCTTGAAACGCTCCAGATATATACTCTCCACTTCATGATGAATAAAGTTTTGGTCTCCACAATTTGTCTCCATTATTTCTCCATTATGGTTTAATCTCCACTTATGGTCGTCGAGCTTTTAGCTACTCCATAATGAACTCCAATACGAAATCGCCATAACTGCGCTGATCACGTTTTCGCTGAATGAGTTTCTTTAAATCACCGAACACGCTTTTCTCCAAATCGCCAACGTATTTTGCCACACGTTTCTCCAAATCATCAAAGATTTTTCTCTGAATCTCCAAGGTATTTCGCCGATCAGCGAACATCATACGTTCTGTTCTGTTCTCTTTAGAGAAGACCTAGTCTCCGATCTCTCCCTACACGTGCTACGGGCTCTGTGCTCTACGTTATGGGTGGTCGGTTGCGGTTCCTTGGTCACACTCGTTCCTCCTACACGTGCATGGGCTCCGCGCCCGATGTTATGGACTATGGGCTAGCCAAGGCCAAAAGTTTAGTAAAGAACTAACTGCTCGAACGCCACTTACACTACATTTGTCTCCAAGTCGTTTCGGCAATTGCCGAGCAGCACACGTTTCGCTCTGTGCTCTATGGAGAAGGCCCAGTTTCTGATCTCTCCCTACACGCGCTATGGGCTCCGCGCTCTGCGTTATGGGTGGTCGGCTGCGGTTCCTTGGTGATGCCTATTCCTCCTACACGTCCACGGGCTCCACGCTCGACGTTATGGACTATGGGCTAGCTGAGGCCAAGGAGTGCAGTAACGAACTAACTGCTCGGCTACTACTTATACTGCGTATAATTGCATTGGGTTGTTAAACATGTACTTCATAACATTTATACACATACATAAATGTTTTTGGCGCTTTTGCGCGTTCTAACTACACTGTCTAGATGTCAAAGATAATAATTTCTAAGTAGGTCAACGAGCTTTGCCATCACCGTCCTTCTCACCAAACAGGTCGATGTCACTGACCAGCTTCTTCGCTATGTCCTCCACCTCATCCTCTAGCTGCTGAGTCTTCGCCTCACTCAGCCCTTCGGCGAACCTGCCCCCTATCGCCTTAAGGTCGATGGCTAGGTAGTGGGACCAAACCACCACAAGGCCGTGAGTAGTGGCGGTCACAATAGCATCACGGTTGAAGCTCTTGAAGTTCTCCCATGCTGCCTTGCACCTCTGGATGATGGTGTCCGAACGTTGTCGCCTACCGTCGGGCCGAGGAGCTGGTTCTAGGTCGATGCAGTCGAGCACCGGTTTAACTGCAGCGACTACAGCGTTGAAGTTATCCTTTTGGTTCCTGGCCTCCTACACCAACACATCAAACTGTGCCTTGGCTTTATGATGGTAGCCTGCAAGCATTACAATGTTCCATCATACAAGGAAACTACTTCGACAGTAACTCTGACCAGGAGGTGTTCACCTTTTAGCTCCTCGGCCAATTTGTCTGCTCGCTCCAATTCCTTCACCTTCTCCTTTTGGAGTTGTTCGAGGGCTTGATGCAGGTGGCTGAGCTCCGTGTCTTGCTCTACAAGGACAACATTCATCACCAACAATATAGCTATTCAACAATCCAAAGCACATTCGCCGATATGACATACCCTTCTTCTGCTTGGAGACTTTCCGCAGCTGCTCCAACTGCTCGGAAGCACCCATCAGTTGCTTGGAGATAGTGGCTAGCTGCTCAGACTTACACTGCACTTGCTCGGTCGTAGCTGCCAGCTGCTTAGATAGGACCCCCTTTTGGTATTCTAGGTCCCACGCGTTGGACTCTACAAGGTCTCGCTCACGCTGGGCCCTCTGGATGTTTATCTCGGTGAGGTTCATCGCTGCTTTAAGTTTTTCGTTCTCCTCGGCAAGGGGCTCCATCCTCTTTATCAGCTGGTGCCGCTGCTCGGCAGTTTGGGTTATCCCCTGCAAATGCACAATGATAATGACAAACTACGATCTCCAACGTCGAAGACAAGCTCTCTAGATGCAGTACTGACCTCGATTTGTTTCATCACGTTGGCAATGGTGGAATTTAGTCTCCTCATCTCCCTAGTGATGTCCTCCTCCTCGACAACCACTACCTCATCGCTGCACTTGCGGAGGATTCGAATAGATTGGGGTCAAGGTTCAGCATGCTCAATCTCTTCCACCTCACCCTCCTCCACCGCAGCTGGATGCACCACCTTGGGGCTCGATCGTCGGATAGCATGTCTGACCATGCCCCCCGACACCTCAGGTAGGGCCGCCTGCTCCTCTGGCACCGCAAGCCCCTCCTTTCTGAACACCGGCGTGGCATCGGTAGCTCCAGCATCTATTCCCGAAGATCCGGTGGTTTCTACCGTTGCCCCGGGCACTGTCGCCGATCCGTCAGCCAACTTCTCGCCGCCGCCAAGTTCACTAGTAGCTGCGGTTGATTCCTCCGCAGGCTGCCGAGCAACTAGGGACTCCGGCATGGGGTCTACCAGCACCTTTTCTGCTCTGGGACTAGCCTTTGATTGCTCGGCAGTCTGGATGGGCTGGGCCAGATCCTCCGCATGCTTTGCACTGCATCAGATAATCTTGCCAGTCACCAAAAAAGCTAAGAAATGACAGCAAAGAAACTCCAAGGCAAATAAACTTACGGTTTGGTCTGCTGGTACAATTTCTTGAACCGGCGCTGGCCACTTGAGCCCCTAGGTGTGGCCGTGGGGTCGACTCCCGTGCTTTGGGGTGGAGGTGTCGTCTCCTCCACCATCGACCTTTGTTCTGCCCAATGCTCTGGGACTTCCTCCGCATGCTGCTCGTGGACTCCCATCACCTGCTCTATGGAGGCCTCCGTCGCCTGCTGCGTAGGGACTCTCCTCGCCCATTGCTTGGGGACTTCTTCACCTCCCTTCGATTGTTCTTCTATGCGCCTATTGCGTGGAGGGGCTTCAGAGCTTGGTGGAGCAGCCACTGGATTTTCATCGTCATCCGACCACTCGAACACCGCGGTCCTTCGCGTTTAAGTGGTATGATCGCCGCCAAGCGAGATGTTGCCCGGTTTGAGGGGAGCGGTAGCCGCCATCTTTCTCTTCTTCTAGGCTGGCTCGTCTGTCGCTGTCCTTTTCCCCTAGATTTTCTCAAACACCGGGGATGAACTCTCCGACGAGATGCTAACAGTGTCCTCCTCTGGAAGTGGCGATGGCCGAGAATCTACTCCTTTCGGCCATTCACGCCTCACCATGCTCAAGAAGTACACCGTCCTATCCTGCGAGTGGATCTTCGCATAAGTGAATCCGTCCAATGCTTGGAAATGATAAAAGGTACAAAGCATCAAGAGTATACAACTGAGATATTTACCTAAGGAGGCAGATTCTTGTAGTTAAAGGGCTTCATATACCCTAACATGCTGAATGAGGCAAATGTCATGAATAGCTCTGCAACCCGCTCTTCCACAACGTCTCTCGATAGCATCTCTGGCCTCTCCCGGGTACCGTCGGTTTCCCCCTTGAATTCAAAGGTGGGGTGGGCTCTCTCCTTGCAGGGTTGAACGTGACGCACTATAAAGCTCGCCGCCACTAATCCACCGTTGGTCTTCACACCCTGTATTAAGCTAAGGAGCTCCCTCACTTGCTCCATATTAGCGCTGTTTGGCATCTCCAACCAGCTCCTCTGGCTCTCTAGGATGTGGTCGGTGTCGCAGCGGACGGCCGGTTGGCTCTGTCTCATGTAGAACCACCTGGCGTTCTAGTTCTTCAATGACGTGTTCAACGGCATAGTAAGGTACTCCCCCACCATTCCATCGTGCAGCTGAAGGTATACTCCGCCGACCACCTTGGAACCACCGCCGCCTCTCTTCTTCAGCCAGAACAGGTGATGGAAGAGGTTGAAGTGGGGGAGGATTCCGAGATATGCCTCATAGAAATGGATGAAGATAGAGATATGTAAAATGGTATTTGGGTGAAGATTGCATAGACTAACCACCCAAAGTTCCAACATATCCCTCAGGAATGGATGAATAGAAAATCCTAACCCACGCTAGAAGTAATCCTCGAATACCACAACTTCATCGGTGTGAGGTGTTGGGAAGGGCTCACCGAGGGCCGGCCGCCATCCAGCGGTAGCACGGTCAGGAAGAATGCCAGCTTCCACCAATCTGTTGAGTTCTGCTTCTCTCATTCGCGACGGCACCCATTCTTCATCACGCCGGGTTTCAGCGCTTGCCTTCTTGGGACTCGTCTTCTTCGATTTGGCAGCTCTTTTCTTTGGCGCCATCTCTTAGATCTGATTAGGGTTTGGTGGTAGAAGCAAGTGTGGATGCGAATCTGGAAGTGTGAGGGCTGAGGAGGAAGAAGAAATGGCAAAGTGGCAAAGGTGGGAACGCGGGATGCGGCGGTGCTGTTATAAAGCACTTTCCCCACCCTTTCGCATTCAAGGGTTTTTGGGGAGCCGTTCCCGTGATTTACGCTATCCTGAATTCTCTGTAACAGCAAGGTGGGCCATTACCTGGGCCTTCGCACAGCCCTAGCCCGTATTGCTGATTTATCTTCGCAATTTGTTGCGGCTTGCCGAATGCTCGCCAACATCTCCGCCAATCGTTACGGCTCAGTAATTATTACTGTACAGCCGGTACTCCGGTGTTTTCTCCACGATTCTTTTTTCTCCAAGTTGACTACCGTTTCTAACCCTAGCACCATGTGACCATGTCACCTATTGTCAGGCTTGGGGACTAAGTGGGCATACTTCACCTTACGATGAATGTGCTTTTTGGGGCTACGCCTGGGGACTGGCTACCTACTCGGTTGGTCTTTTATTTTTCTTCTGCTTTGGACCCTAGCACCACATGACTATGTCATCTACTGTCAGGCTTAGGGACTAAGTGGGCACACTTCACCTAGCAGTGAATGTGCTTGTTTTATTCTAGAAGACTCCACGCCGCTTGAAGCTGAAGAAGGTTATCTCCTTTTCTCGTGGTCAGACTCTAAGTGGGCACACTTGGTCCACTGTGAAGAAATTTTTGATTCTAAACTTGAGCTCCTTACACCCTTATGGCAAGCCATGTTTGGTTCACACTGCTCGATGATAGTTCACGCTGCTCGACAACTGCTCGCAACTGCTCGGCAACTCATCACGGTGGTCAGACCATGAGTTTGACTGCTTGATTGTGTTCGCACCTACTTGAACAAGCTCAAGATGGCGTTGCACAATGGATACAAGGCGCTTGGGTTCTAGCTGTGGGGGGTACGACCTTGGATACCCATGTTAGACCACATGGGTTGCGCCCTTAGGGGCAGCCCAGCCCATAGGATGAAGCCTTATGGGGCACGACTCTGCTCGGTGCCTCCCGCAAGACATCTGGAAGATATCCTGAAGATACTACGAGATCTGTTAGGATATGTATGATCCCAAGATTCCTATAATTAGTTATTACTTTCCGGTTATCTCTTAGATCTAACCAACTTGTAACCCTGCTCCTCGGACTATATAAGGCGGGCAGGGACCCCTCCAAACTCATGCAATATCATACGATAGCTAATACAAACCAACAAACCACAGGAGTAGGGTATTACGTCATACTGACGGCCTAAACCTATCTAACTCATGTGTCTGTGTTGCCTTCTTGTTCTTGATCTCACGCTTCCCTGCCGATCAATCTACCTTCGTGGGATACCCCTCGGAGGACTACTGATGATATTCTATCGACAATAATCGACAGCTCTCTTGCCTGGTTCATTTAAAAAATATTCTTATATGGGGATGACTTTGTCTCACTTGTCTCCAACAAAACACTTGTCCTTGTCCAGTCCTATAACCAAACATAACACTTGTCCTTGTCCTGCTCTTTAACCAATCATAACCTTAACCTAAACTCTTGAAACTTTTCAAAGTGGTTTTGAAAGTAGTTCCATCTTTTTTACTTTAGAATTGGTAGATACTTGATTAGATTTTAAATAGCATAAGTTATTTCTAAACTTATAAAATTTCAATAAAAGACAGTCAATAGCATAGTCATGAGAGTTGCTCCGCTCCCCTCCCCCTCCACACCCCTCCCCACCACCTGCTCCTCCTTATCCTCCCTCGCTGGTGATGTCTCTCACTAGCTTCCTCGACGATGACCTCCCTGCGCCATGGCTAGACTCTCCGACCTAGACTTCAACCTAGGTTTGGAGATCGAGAAGTTGGTGGCTCTTTGGTTCAAGTGTGCGGTCTGCTCTCCCCTGCCTGCTCCAAGTTTTCTCCTCATCACTTCTTTTGGTCGCTCATCTGTAAGGCTCAATGAGGACTCTATAAGTCTTGAAATGGACCATGATGCCTAAGAGGGGGGTGAATTAGGCAACTTAAAACTCTAACTCTAACTAAGGCCTCTAATTCTTATTCTTAGCAAAACCTATGCAAAAGATAAACTATCTAAATGTGTAACTACAGTTTTGCTACTGTGTTGGTATCTCTACCGCAAAAGGAGTTATGCAAACAATGTAAATGCGGAAGTTAAAGAGTAAGGTAGAGATATGAAAACTCCTATCGATGACTCCGGTATTTTTACCAAGGTATTGAGAAGCGCGCAAGCTTCCCCCTTGTCCTCATTGGAGCCCCTCACAAGGAATCCGTAGCAAGGGCTAAGCTCCCGGTTAGGTAACTCCATGGATAGCCCCAGGCCTTCCCTACGCACAAGGAATTTAAAAAAAACTATTTACTTCTAGGATGCAATGCAAAGGGCAAGGTTGTAAGGTGCTAAAAGATACTACATGTAAATATCTTTGGAAACTTATCTTATCCTTGCAAATGTCCCCATGTGGCATTATGGATTTAAGCCTTCCCCTAACTCCATAATCCACTATCCTCCCTTTCTCGGGCCATTACCACTTGTAAATTATTATGATCGGGCTTGCTTTTGGTCCTACACATTCTCCCCCTTTGGAATCAAACACCGAAAAGGAAGACATTAGTAGCACAAGGGAGGGTCAAACTTTGTGATCCTTTGTATGTGGAGTGAAATAGGTCACAAAATTTGACTCTCACATTACATAGACTAAGCTCCCCCTAAGTATATGCATACATATGATGGAGAATGTAGTTTATGCATAATTAGCAAATTAATGCTCAAGGGAGTTTAATCTATATAATTCATGGAGAAAGCATATAAATACCAAAGTGAAATCAACATGATGATATCGGTTTAGAAATACCACATGTGGAAACCAATTTGATTTATACCACTTGCAATAGGTGGTGGATATTTGAAGTATGATGCTTAACTCTGGGGACTCTATTTTCCTTGCAATGAGACTACTACACACATGATAAGCTTGAAAAGGTGTTAGTCTCAAAGCATCCAACTTGTAGAGTAACCTCCCCCTAAATTTGTGCACACAAGTATGGAATACTTATAGGAGACATGCACATTGATTTTAGAATAAAAAATACCACTTGAAAGATATCATCACATGAATGTGAGAATCATTTTAGAAAGTGATATTCGGGAGAAATTATCTATAATTTGGACTTTGGCACATATTAGATGAACAATTGTAAAACAAGCTATGTGCCGTGCTCCTAAACAATTTAAACCATATAGGTTTGCTCCAAGGGTTAAGAGTGAAACCGAGCAAGCCTACCATAAGATATACCTAGTGTATGCAAGACAAAATATTTAAGCATGCAAATGCAAACCTAGGCATAAAAAGGAACTAGATGCTAATTGAGATTGCAAGAAATTTAAATCTAGTTACCTAACATGGGAAGGGGAATTTGGGTCCATAGTATTCACTAACCCACTTGGCAATTGACATGATCCAATGTGATGCACCCCATGAAATGCACCCATACTTTACCAAGTCTCCAAATTCCCCAAAGTCCATTGGACTTCTCACTTCCCTTTCGGAATCTAAACCTTCTTGGTGCTCTTCATGTTGGAAATGATCTCCTTTGGCACCCAAATGTGTTTGGCCCCATTGTTGACTTGCTTGTTCACCTTGATGGCCACCACCTTGTCATTTTTCTTCTTTAACAAGTATGGTGTGCAGGCCTTCTTGTCCACCTTGTTGGTGTAGGTGTTAGAGAGCTTGCTTGTTTCCTTTTTCTCTTTCTTCTTTGCTCCTCCCTCATTCTTCACCTTACACTCATAGGACTTGTGGACTTCCTTGTGGCATACATAGCAAACCACGGTTTGTCCTTCATCAAGCTTCTTCACTCCCTTGATGGTGTTATCTTGATGAAGTTGGGCTTGCTCCATCTTGCCTTTCACTTGAGTCAAGTCCTTGGTGAGGCGAGCCACTTCTTGCTTGAGTTGCTCATTCTCCTTTGTGACCTCTTGTGTGCATGTTTCTACAACAACTTTCTCAACACAAACTTGGTTGCACAAGGGTGAGTCTAAACATAAATCATTACAAGAAGTAGAGGTATCCTTTTTAGGCATGTCAAAAATTGAACCTTTCTTTCTAGGTGCTCGGTTGGGGTTGTACCGATGGCTTCAAGATTAGCAACTTTATTAGTTAGCTCATCACAATGTTTGCACATGGTTTCCATTTTAGCAAGCAAACTTTTATAAGCATCTTGTGAGTTAGCTAACTTTTTTTGATTTTTTATTTTTCTTTACAAGTTGCTCATCATTGATTGTGCAATTATTTATGTTTGCACTAGTCTCAAGTTGCTCAATTTTAGTAGATAGCTCCATATTAAGATTGGCAAAAGTTTCATATTGTTCAAGCAAAGTAGCATAAGCTTGTTGTGAGCTATCTAGTTTTTCTTTTTAATTTTTAAGCTTCTTTTGTTGACTAGTGTAAACTTTAGCAAAGTTAAGATTTTCTTGTACAATTTCATCATAAGAAGGTAGCTCATCATCACTATCACTATTATTGTCACTCTCACTAGAGGATGAGCTTTCATTACCTCATGCCATAAGGAACACATGAGAAGAGCTTGATGATGAGTCTTGTGCCCTTGCCTCTTATGATAGTCTTCTTATTCACTTGAAGAATCATCCCATGACCTTATTGATGTGAGGGCTTTGTCCTTGCATGCCTTCTTCTTTGTCTTGGGTGTGGGCTTGTTTGGACAAACTTCCACAAAGTACCCCAACTCGCCACATCCATAGCATCCTTTCTTTCTTTGCTCATTTCTTTGATTGGTGAAGATGAAATCTTGAATTTGGATGTGCATACCTTTGACATTGAGCCTTTGGATCATCTTCTCCACCTTGTTGATAAGCTTGATTGATTCTTCATCAAGGTCGGAGGTGGAGGAGGAAGATTGATCATCATCACTTGAATCTTCATCATCCTCATCATCATCATCATCATCATCATCATCATCCTCATCTTCTTCTTCATCTTCACTTGAGGAGCTTGAGCTTTAGCTTGTCTCAACTTGCTTGCCCTTCATCTTCTTTTTCTCACTACATGTGAGAGCTTTGCCTTTGCTTGATGGAGAGGCTTCTTCTTGACCCATCTTGCGTGATATTTCAAATGCCACTATCTTGCCAATGACTATGGCCGTGGTCATGGTGCTCAAGTCCTCCATATTGTGAAGGATGGTGATGATGCTTGCATATTTCTTTTGTGGTAGCACAGAGATGATCTTCCTCATGATGTCCGCATCATCTAGCTTTGTTAATCCTATTGAATGGAGCTCATTGATAATTAGATTTAAACGAGAATACATATCACGAACAAGCTCATCATCATTCATTTTAAAGGAATCATAATTTTGTTTAGCTAGACAATGTTTTTGCTCACGAACATTAGTCGTGCCATCATGGAGCTCTTAGAGTTTTAACAAAATTTCATGTGCTGTATTTAAAGTAAACACTTTGTTAAACATATCCACGCTAAAAAGATTCAAACAAGCAATTTTTAGCTCTAGCATTGAAATGAATTTCTTTTTCTTCACTCTTTGTAGGTTTATCGGGATTCTTAATGGGTTTCATCCTATCACGAGTGACTCTCCAAACACCCAAATCTACCACTCCAAGGTGACAAGCCATTCTAGCTTTGTAGTAAGGGAAGTTAGTGCCGTCAAAGTGCGGAGGCCTAGAGGTATCTATCCCAACCACTCTAAATAGCATCGTCTCAACGGTGGTGAAGCCAAAGGTCCAAATTGAGCCAACCTACTCCGATACCAATTGAAATGGACCATGACACCTAAGAGAGGGGGGTGAATTAGGCAACTTAAAACTCTAACTCTAACTAAGGCCTCTAATTCTTATTCTTAGCAAAACCTATGCAAAAGATAAACTATCTAAATGTGCAACTATGGTTTTGCTAGTGTGTTGCTATCTCTACCGCAAAAGGAGTTATGCAAACAATGTAAATGCGGAAGTTAAAGAGTAAGGTAGAGATATGCAAACTCCCGTTGATGACTCCGATATTTTTACCAAGGTATCGAGAAGCGTGCAAGCTTCCCCTTGTCCTCATTGGAGCCCCTCACAAGGAATCCCTAGTAAGGGCTAAGCTCCTAGTCGGGTAACTCCGTGGATAGCCCCAGGCCTTCCCTACGCATAAGTGGGTCTCTGGTGTGCCTTTCGACAAGCCTCTCTTGGACCGCTCCCCATCGTCTTCACTATCAAGCTTCTGGCCGAACAGCCGCGGGCCTTGTTCCCTTCGGTACACGGTGGTGGCCACACCACAAATGCGGTTGGTGTGATCTCGCAAGACTACAAGCCCCTCCGATGTACAACAATGGTGCGCGCAAGCACCGAGTGGTAAGAGGTGTGCAAACCTCACTAAACACTAGGCCTAAACCTAGAGCAAGCGTATAAGCGGTGGTCTAACTAACCTAAGCACTTCGCAAAGCACCTACGCTAATCACCAAATGTATCACTAAGCACTATGCAATTGGAGATCACAAAAGTGGTGTATCAACACCCTTGGTATGTTTTCTTTGCTCTCCTCTTCTCAAATGGCCAGTTGGGGGGGTCTATTTATAAGCCCCACTGAGAAAATAGCCATTGGGGACGAAACCTAGCTTTCTACTACTGATCGGACGCTGATCACGTCCTGACCGGACACGTTCGGTCGTCCAAGCCTGTTTACACCAAAATTTGGAAGAAGAGTCATAGGGACTCGAAAGCTCCCAAGATTATGTCAACAGGGAATCAGTTGCTTGTGGATCGGGATCAGCTGATTTGAATGCAGCACTGGAATTAGCTTTCTTTAGGCAGCGCTGGCAGATAATGACAAAGGCTATGATCGGCGCCAAGATGAAACATGATGGACTCTACAAAAGGGGAAAGATTAGAGTCCAAGTTATCTTAAATTAGGAATATTTTCTATAGGGTCAAAAATTGTGATGAGTCATGCTTAGACAGGAGTCATGCATAGGTCTTGGGTATAAATACCGAACATCGGCTATTGTAAAAACAACAATCAATCCAATATACAAGTCATTTACTTTTTTAGCTCTGGCCACCCCTTAGGAGTAGGAGTAGAGTAGATCTCAGCAAGTTCTTTAGCAAGTACGGCTACATCGATCCGGTCGACCTCAACTGCTTGTTGTAAGTACTGTCATGGCTTATACCTTTGTTCGTATAGCTGCATCGATCCGGTCGACCTCCACTACGACTCTGGTATAAGTTAGTTATCGATTCTTGCCTAGTTCAAATATGGCTGCATTGATCCGGTCGACCCCCACTGTATGAACTAGATCAAGGTCAAGTTATCGGCTCTACCTTAGAATGGCAGTCTTTGGTAGATTCATTAAGTTACCGATATTGCTTATTGCTTTCATTATTCATCTAAATTACAACAATATCACTCTGCCCGATTGGGATTGATCTAGATCGGCCTTATATCATGTTTAGCCCATCGTTTATTAATCTAAAACTGATCTAATATGTACATTAAACGATGAGTTACGTTTTATCGGCTGTTTTACTTCAATCTTGATCATGCATAGCGTGAGGTTAAAGCATGTTGCGTCTTGAGTAGATTTATTGGCTAGCGAAAACCATTCCATGGCCCATTATCATGGCCTGTGTGATTCTGTCTCACACCCCACTGTTAGCACCGTGAAGTGGGGATCGTTATTTGGTAGATCTATTCCTGATAGCATGACTTTAACTGTGCGCTATGCCTAAATCGACTGTTTTAGCCGATATCAAGTGCTTTCATGAGCAGTTCGCATCACGAGACCATTGAAGTAAAGATAGGTTGAAAGATGTGTTAGCCCTATGATCTTATTATTGTATTACGGCCTGCATGATTTTGCCTCATTCCCCACTAATATTAGTAATGAGTTAGGGTCGTCGAGTCTATTATTATTTCTACGGCCTGCATGATTCTGCCTCATGCCCCACTGGTCATAGCGATAGATGAGATCTAACATGTTCATTAGATTTATCTTTATTAAATCATTAAATGGTGTTGAATTGTTTCTTTATATAAAATGGGGTTCGGTTGCTTGTAATCATTGGCTCAGCATAAACCAATTATTGTTGACATCTTATTGTCGTTGATTAATATCTGCTTAAATAATGATATTTATCTTGAATGATAACCGATTCTTCTTATACAATCTAATGAGCTTTAACCAATTTATTCTCATGAATATGGTGGAATTGACCGTTTAGTCGATCTTCTTTCATATCGGCTCTCAGAGCCGCATATTCAAGACTGTCTGGCAACACTGGCAAGTTCCGCCCTTAATTACTGATAAGATTTCTCTCCTTGTCAATTACATGGTCAAATTAACTGGCACGTCTTGGGAGGAGTGCGCAGGATTGACCATCCCTGCGCTGAAGCTAGGCGGATCTACAGCTCCATCGAGTAGACCCTTCTGGCTTGCTACATGTGTCCTCGGCACGGGACAAAAATTCTATGTCGACACACGTTTCTGGCATGCTCGGTGGGACCCCACAATCGTCATGGCGGTTCACAACAACAATAACATCCTTATGCTGCATTATGAAGATCTACCTAATGGGGATAAGGGTATCATCAGCAAAGGTACAGAAGAGTTTCAGAACAAATGTTTATTGTCCTACACCAAAACACGTGACAACACAATTGTTTAGAAATTTCTGCTACCAAGAGTTCTACTACATGGGTAGACTGATATGACTGAAGATGAAGACATGCATTTCTTTAAGGAAGTTGTAGACAAATCTATTTGTGATGACATATCAAGCCATAACGAAGCTTTTGTGGACATATTCCACAACGCCATAAGAGAGGCGATTCATGGATTTCCACATGGTCAAGGCGGACCGGCTTATTACAACATTGTAGATCTGTCGACCCAAGGGACTAATCAAGTCAGTACCAGCCATTAAGAAGCAACACCAGCTGGTAATGGTGATGTCCAGACAGTTCAGGGTTCATCTAAATAGGCTCAAGGAACTACTAAGAATCAGATACAGTACAATCCTGGACCGTCAGTACAACATGTGCAATAGCCGGTGGGGCAAAGTCAGAACTAGGTGATCAATTTTGGCACATTAGGCCACATACCATCGTCGACTCAAAAAATAGCACCATCAATTCAAAGGATCCGTAGGGATATAGATCCTTATGTCTACAATCAGAGACTTCAAGCAGCAAGCCAGCAAAGAACCCAAGCAGATCAAAATTCCATAAGGGTATCACTATGGCATGGATTATAACACCCTTCACATGATGCTAAATCTAGGATACCAAGGCACACGAAATTTCAATCCACATATGGGTCAGTAGGTGTAGAGAAATCCAAATCCACAAGCTGATGAATTATTGCTAATGGTGACCGAGATGATGAAGAATTAGTTCGGTCTGAAGCCAAAAGGGCTGACCTTTTCATACAAGCACCCATATCTAGAATGGTATGATTTGGTCGCTCTTCCCACAAATTACAGGCTCCTAGAGTTTGCTAAGTTTACTAGCCAAGACAGTACAAGCACGATAGAATATGTCAGTTCGTATCTTACACAATTCGGTAAAGCATCAGTTGAGGATGCCCATCGAGTTTGTTTCTTCTCCTTGTCGTTATCAAGGCTAGCCTTCACTTGGTTTTCATCATTGCCAGCCAATTCTATTGCCAATTGGGCTGACCTAGAGAAGAAATTTCATACATATTTTTACACTGGGGCTGGAGAAAAGAAGATTACCGATCTGACAACTATAAGACAGAAGACTAATGAATTGGGCACTGAATTTCTTCAGAGGTTCTAAGAAACCAGGAACTTGTGCTTCTCCTTAAACTTGGCCGATGATCAACTAGCAGCTTTAGCTATTCAAGGAATGCTGTCGATGTGGAAAGAAAAGCTGCTGGGATAAGAATTTGACAACTTGGGTCAATTGGCTCAACGAGAAGCAGCGCTCAATAGCCAATTCCAGAGTGTGTGCAGAGATACCCAGTTCTAGAAGAGTACCATAGTAGCCGAAGCTTATGATCCATACTCAGTCGATGACGGCTATGAAGACAAAGAAGAAGAGGTTGCTACGGCTAAATGGAATTGGGGCAAGAAGACAGTGATTGTGTCAAATCCTTGGGGAACAGGAGTTGAGGAGAGCTATGACTTTGATGTCACCAAATCAGACAAGCTCTTCGATTTCTTACTTGAGAAAGGGCAGATCAAGTTGCCCGATGGTCATGTCATGTTGCCCCCTGATCAATTAAAGAATAAGAAGTTCTACAAATTCCATAATGCTACTTCTCATTCCACCAACGAATATAGAATTTTCCGGCAGCATATACAGAGGGCTATTCAGCAGGGGAGGCTCAAATTTGATACGCCTTGGAAAATGAAAGTTGACGATAATCCTTTCCTAGGAGATCTAAACATGGTTGATGCTGGGCTATTCAAAGGAAAAACTAAGGTCCTAACATCAACCAAATCAAAAGAAGCTAGAACAGTCGATCCCAAGATGCAAATATCGGCTGACGAGTACAGAGAGATTAGAAGACGTCGTGCCGAGTAAAAGAGCCGATACGAGTAGGGGGAGACATCAAAAGCAGAGATGACAAAGCTGCGGGTTACATCTCGGATTCTGTTGAATAAGTGGCAGCGGCAGAAAGAAAAGGATTATCAGCATTGGTTAAAGAATCAAGTGTACCAGCATCAACTAAAAGAAGAGAGGTATGAAAAGAAACAAGTTGAATTACATTGGAATTATCCTTTCTTCAGACATTGCTGGAATGAAGGTTTAAAGTTGCCTACCAGACATGACTGTCCATAATGTAGTAATCAATGTCGGGAGTATAGGCAGTCTTAAACCAGCCGCCGGTCTATCCATGCTCAAGATGCGTATCATCATAATAACATGGATCGGCGCCTAAAAAATAAAAGTGTTTATGATCGGCTTGGAAAAAGAGTTGTTGACTAGGACTGGGCTGATCATGAAGAGAAAGGCAACGAAAGAAAATATATTTGGCAGAAGGGCCAATGGTGTCTAGGAGGTTTAACAAGAAGTTAGAAGAGAAGGGTGCAACACCTAAGGAATAAAGAGATGGAACAAGCTCAACATTTGGTAATCCTCAGGTATGGCATACCAAGCAGACAACCGACAGAAAGCAACCATCGGCTAATATCCAAATGGCTTTTCTGTTACCATCAGAATTCAGAGTCAATGGTGAAAGCCAATAGTCGATCCAAGCAGTCGGCTTTGAAAATTTGTATTAATGAATAATCCAATAGATGGTACAGATGGCAAACTAGGACATGGCTTCACATCGGCCAATAAATTAGAAGAAGTAGATATTGGTCCTAGAGATAGACCTAGGCTGATGTACATAAGTGCTAAGTTGGATCCGGAGTATAAGCGGGAATTAATTGATTTATTAAAGGAATTTAAAGGCTACTTTGCTTGGGAATACTATGAGATGATTGGTTTAGACCGGTCAATTATTGAACATTGATTGTCAATCAAACATGGATATCAACCGTTTAAACAAGCTCCAAGGATATTCAACCCGAACGTGCTTGATGGTATCAAAAAGGAGACTGAAAGGTTATTGGAAGCAAAATTTATCCGACCGTGCCGATATGCAGAGTGGATATTGAATGTTGTCCCTGTATATAAGAAGAATGGAAAATTGAGGGTTTGCATTGATTTCAGGGATCTGAACAAATCCACACATATGGATGGTTTTCCAATGCCGATAGCTGATATGTTAGTAGATGCAACAGCCGGGCACAAGGTTATTAGCTTCATGGACGGTAATGCAGGATACAACCAAATTTTCATGGCTGAGAAAGACATAGCAAAGACCGCTTTCAGGTGCCCCAACGCAATCGGTCTATTCGAGTGGGTTGTGATGACCTTTGGTCTGAAGAATGCTGGTGCAACTTATCAAAGGGCGATGAATTACATTTTTCATAAGTTGATCGGCAGGATTGTTGAGATCTACATCGATGATGTGATGATAAAATCTAAAGGGTACAAAGAACACCTGGCTGACTTGCGTGAGACTCTGGAATGCATGAGGAAGCATGGTTTGAAGATGAATCCTAATAAGTGTGCTTTTGGAGTATCAGCCAGACAATTTTTAGGATTCATGGTCCACGAGAGAGGAATTGAAGTTGGTCAGAAAAGCATGAAGGCAATTGATGAAGCAGTTCCCTCGACTATGAAAATAGAATTGTAGTCTCTACTTGGTAAGATTAATTTCATCAGAAGATTCATTTCAAATTTGTCAAAAAGGATCCAGCCGTTTTCTCCCTTGTTGAAGTTGAAAAATGATTAAGAATTCAAGTGGGGTGACATACAACAAAAGGCGTTTGAAGATATAAAAGAATATATGAAGTGTCCACCTATGTTGATCCCTCCTCAACAAGGTAAGCCATTTAAGTTGTACATATCGGCTGATGACAAGACAATTGGATTGGCCCTGATGCAAGAATTTGAAGAAAAAGAGAGAGTTGTTTTCTATCTAAGTAGAAGACTACTGGATTCAGAAATGAGATATTCTCCCACCAAAAAATTATGCTTGTGTTTATATTTCTCTTACACTAAATTATGACACTACTTATTATCAGCCGAGTGTACAGTTGTTTCCAAGGCTGATGTGGTTAAACACATGTTATCAATGCCAATACTGAATGGAAGAGTGGGAAAGTGGATTCTTGCGTTATCGGAATTCGACTTAAAGTACGAATCGGCTAAAGCAGTCAAAGGACAAGTAATGACTGATTTTATCACCCAGCATCACGAGCCAAGCATTAGTTATGTAGAGCCGATGCCTTGGATGCTGTTCTTTGATGGGTCATCATGCAAGCAGGGTGGTGGCATTGGTATTATTATTATTTTGCCTTGGGGGGGCAAGTTTTGAGTTTGCTTTTTTGACTGAACCAATGATCACTAACAATCAAGTAGAGTATGAAACTATTCTCAAGGGACTTCAACTTCTTCATGAAGTAAAGGCCGAAGCAATTGAAGTATTTGGAGATTCACAGTTAATTATTAATCAGTTGATCGGCCTGTATGAGTGCAAAGAAGAGACTTTGAAAGGATATTATGATGAGTGCCAAAAGTTGCTCAAGGAGTTTCTTCGTATCTCTTTCCAACATATTCCAAGAGCACAAAACCAAGAGGCTAATTGTCTAGCTCAAAGTGCATCAGGATATCGAATGTTTCAAGAAGTCTTGAGTAGTGAAACCTCAAGTAATGATTGGAGAGTTGAAATAGCCGATTACCTTAGAAATCTGTCTCAGAAAGTTACCAGAAAGCTAAGGTATAAATCGGCTAAGTATGCTTTGTTAGATGATCAGTTATATTATAAAACAATCGATGAGGTGTTGCTCAAATGCTTAAACCAAGAAGAGGCTAAGGTGTTGATGGATGAGGTGCATGAAGGGATATGTGGAGCTCATCAATCGGCTTATAAGATGAAATAGATTATTCGCAAAACTGGATATTTCTGGCCAACGATATTGGAAGATTGCTTTGAATATTACAAGGGGTACCAGGACTATCAATATTTTGGTAATTGATGAGGACATCACTTCTTCAGAGGTAGCCGCTGATCCTCCAACCGTCATGCAAGGTCCAATGACCCGGGCTCAAAAGCGACAACTCAATTTAGAGGTGAGCTCGTTCTTAAGCGATACTTTTCATACTTTTGAGAATAGACTACTACCTAATGATGTTATCTTGCTTAGGAACATTGGAGAGGGTCATGAAGGACTTAGAGGAAGTGGTGGAGGTGATGATGACCAGCAAGGACGTCCAACACAAGCCGGAGGCCCAGTCCAACAAGAATTCAAGTCTGCCTCGGCCTCTAGGACCAGTCTATCTTAAACTGGTCACCCAGGACGCATTCAGACTCTGTTTTTGATGATCCACATATGGATGGAAAGCTAATTTGATAAGGAAGCCAATACAAGTGCTTTCACATCAAAAGCTATTCGGAATCAACGGGAATCATCAAAACAAGTAAGCGTCCAGAATTTGCTAGGGTGCTGCGACACCGTCTTTTGGTCCGTTGGACCATGTATCGAGTTTGGGCCCATTAGGGGCGCATCTAGGGGTCTTGCACGACCCTAGAGTCTTCATAAACAGCCGCCGCCCCTCATTAGGGTTCAGGTTTTGCTTAGATTAATCTGTCAAGAACAGTTTCGCCGTTCATCGGTTTGTGAGACCCCAACTTCGTGAGTTAATCATTCATCTGCAATTTGGTTGCGTTCTTTCTTGTTCTTGCTTGTGTTCTTCATTGCGCAGGCAGGGATTAGCCTTCTTGGTGAGGTCAACCTGGTCTGTGACTTGGTTGATAACCAGAGGAGCTGTGGTGCTAAGATTGCAGGGTTCGATCTTTCGATCTGAAGCCGGATCGGTGTGTCATTCTCCTGCCACAACGATAGTTACCATCACCTGACGGAAGATCGGGATCCCTGTCTCCATTAAGTGGTAATCAGAGCTAAGGTATACCATCAGGTTCACTTTTATTCCCTAGTTTGAGTGTTTCGCATTCGTCCCATAGTCCAGTGCCATACTCGTTTTTCCTGTCCTAGAACCTTCCGCGCTATAGCCTTTGCATATTTCAGTTTCAGAGTCCGTCGTGTTGAGTTTGTGTCCTGGTCGAGGTCTTGTTGCTGGTTAGGTCATGTTAGAGTCTAGTTTGTGTGTTTTCCCCCATCGTTTCCATCAAATCTTGGCTGTTGTGACCAATTTTGCACACATTGTTCCCGTTTTGTCCTCTAATTCGGAGCCAATTCTTAAAACTGGTCTAGTTTTCGCATACGAACTCTGTTTTCGACGTTCCATATATGCAAATCAATCAGAAAATTTTTTTGGATCCGTCCATCCCCCACTTTGTTGGGGTTCAAAATTTTTAGATTGGTCAAAAAGTGGTCACAAGATCCTCGTTTCGTGGTCACAAGGTTTTTGTCGATTTTGATCCAGTTTTCTAAAAATTCCACAGGCCACGTCTTTCACTTGTTTGAGCTCATATTTTCTATGGTTACTTCTTTTGTGCTCCTAAGTAAAGAAAAATATCAAAAAAATAAAATAAAAAAGTCAAAATTTCCTAAAAAAAACAACGACAACCCAAAAAATAGAAAAAAAGAGAGGGGCAAAAGAGGAACAATATTTAGAGGAGCACATAGAGAAGACCAAAGTGAGCTATGTTAGCGTGTGGTGTCTGGTTCCTTGTTTGTGTTGCTGTCTCCATCCACCATACTTGTTTTTCTCACACCTATCACCTTGCTATCCACCATACTTTTGTCACACACCTGGTACTTGCAACACTTTAGACCAGCAACAAGAACAAGTACTTTGGACTATAATTCAGCATTACTTTCTGTTACTGACTTGTGTGCCAGATATACATATTACTCTTTGTTTGCCTTCCAAGCTCCATAAACTCTTCAGATCAGTACAGACAAAGGGCCTTGCAATCTCGGTACCACTACCTCACAGGTATCACGAACCAGCCGCCGGTTGTACCGCCCACTGCTTGTGTTGGTAAGAACTTTGTAAGAGCTTGGTAAGACGCTTCCACTTGCTATGAAAAGTGACACCACTACAACCACGTAGTCATTTAGTAGGGATAACTTTCACATGTTTGTTCCTGTTTTTGTGTTTTCAATGGCAGGAGATGAACAGACTGGAGATAACAATCCTAAGGGTTTCAACGAGTGTGTCAGTCAAGAGCAACTACAAGCTATTGTAGAGGATGCCCAAAAAAGGATGAATGAGGCCATCAAGGAAGGTCGTCACTGACGCACTCATTGAGCTCAACATTGGCAATAGCATGGAGAGATTGGACAAGCGAATTTCCACGCTAACCGATAAGGTTACTGAGTTGGAAACCTTTGTGGCGGGCAACAACGACGTCTCCGGCAGCAACATCGATGGTCAAGACACGGTGTATGATGCCAACGGTAACATAGGTCGAGCAACTGTCTGATAAGAGAGATTACGACAACGTCTTCGCCGCAACACGATAGGTATGGGTGGTGTCCACCACCACCACCGCCGTCAAGGTAATAATCACCGTGTGCCCGATGATCCTTATGCTAAAATTAAGTTCACAATACCATCTTTTTTGGGTCATTATGATGCTGAGGGATATCTTGATTGGGAGATGATGGTAGAACAAAAGTTTAGTGCCCACCTTGTACCTGAGCAGCATAGAGTTAGACAAGCTACTAGTGAGTTTAAGGATTTTGCCATTATTTGGTGGAATGGGCTAGCTGCACTAGGATGCTTTACCTGGTACATGGGAAGAACTTAAGGTAGCTATGCGTGATCGTTTTGTTCCTCCTTATCATAGAGACTTTGCGTAAGAAATTGATGCGTTTAGAACAAGGAGATAAATCTGTATAGGATTACTATGGTGAGCTCCAAAAGGGATTGATGCGCTGTAGTGTTGTGGAGGGAAACGAAGATGCCATTTGTCATTTTTATTCGGGTTTGAGGCGTGAGATTCAGGACATTGTTGATTATAAAGAATTTAACACTGTCAACCAGTTGTTTCAGTTTGCTATGCTTGCAGAAAAGGAATTGCAGGGGCGTGAACAGCAGGGCAAGAGCAAGGTCAGCACCAGCACATACACGCCACGCTCGGCACCATCTTCGGGGCTGACCAAGCCAACCACTTTTCGGACGCCTCCACCAGCGAGCAAGCGACCAGCAACCTCTGGAGTTTCCGCTACACCTAAGGCACCTCCCGCAAGACCTTCAGATTTAGGTAAAAATTCTTTGCAGGTGCCTACCAAGAGTTCCTCATCCGTTGCATCGACGGGACGCACTTCGGGTATTCAGTGCCACCGCTGCCATGGCATTGGCCATGTGCTAGAAGGACTGCCCAAGTCAGCGGGCATATATTGCTACAGAAGATGGTTACATCAGCACCTCTGACATTGAGGATGAAGAAGACCAAGATGCAGATGAGGAGGACGGCGAAGTCCTTGGTGACGAGGCCACGGCGTCCTATAGGAGCATCATTGTACAGCGGGTGCTCAGCTCACAAGTCCAGCAACCTGAGAAGCTACAACGCCATAACTTGTTCCTAGATTTTCTTCGTCATCAGCGACCGTCGAGCACGTGTCATTATTGATGGAGGTAGCTGCAACAATTTGGTGAGTTCTGATTTGGTCAAGAAGCTTGGCTTGACCACACGCCCACACCCACGTCCATACCATATTCAGTGGCTAAATGATTCTGGTAAAGCAAAGGTAACACAAACTTGCAGAGTTTCATTTTCCATTGGTTCTTATGCTGATTCTGTTGATTGTGATGTGGTACCTATGCAAGCTTGTTCACTTTTATTGGGTCGTCCTTGGGAACATGATAATGATGCTACACACCATGGTAGAAGTAATAAATACACTTTTGTGCATAAAGGAAAGAAAATTACTTTGGTACCTTTGACCCCTGCTCAAATTGTACAAGCTGATAGAGAACGCGCTGCTAGTTTGAATGATGTTCAATCTGAAAATCAGCAAGTTGCTAATTCTATTTTCCCACCTAAAAAGGATAAGTCTACATCTATTTCTAAGGCTGAGGGGATTAAATTGAAGGGTGGTGTTATGCTTGCAACAAAATGTGACTTTGCTGAAATTTCTGATGATGATATTTGCTATGCTTTGGTATGCAAACGAGCTATGTTTTCGCTTGATGATATTGTTAGTTCGGTACCTCCTGCTGTCACTAACCTTTTGCAGGAGTATGAGGACATTTTTCTAGCTGAGATACCCCTGGGCTGCCACCTATGAGAGGGATAGAGCATCAAATCGATTTGATTCCGGGAGCAACCTTGCCCAACCGATGCTGCCTATCGAACCAATCCTGAGGAGACTAAGGAAATTCAGCGACAAGTCCAAGACCTTTTGGACCATGGGTATGTACGTGAAAGCCTTAGTCCTTGTGCCGTTCCTGTACTTTTGGTTCCTAAGAAAGATGGAACTTGGCGTATGTGTGTTGATTGTAGAGCCATCAATAATATTACTATTCGGTATCGTCATCCTATTCCTAGGCTAGACGACATGCTTGATGAGTTGTGTGGTTCTATAATTTTCACTAAGATTGACTTGCGAAGTGGCTACCACCAAATTAGAATGAAACTTGGAGATGAATGGAAAACTGCGTTTAAAACCAAATTCGGGTTGTATGAGTGGTTAGTAATGCCTTTTGGTTTGACAAATGCACCTAGCACTTTCATGCGCTTAATGAATGAGGTTTTAAGAGCTTTTATTGGACATTTTGTGGTAGTTTACTTTGATGATATATTGATTTACAGCAAGTCTTTTGATGAACATATGGATCACTTACGTGCTGTTTTTAATGCTTTACGTGATGCACGTTTATTTGGTAACCTTGAGAAGTGCATCTTTTGCACGGATCGAGTTTCTTTTCTTGGCTATGTTGTAACTCCACAGGGAATTGAGGTGGACGAGATGAAAATTGAAGCCATAAAGAGCTGGCCGGTTCCCCAAACCATCACACAGGTGAGGAGTTTTCTTGGTCTTGCAGGATTCTACCGCCGCTTCGTCAAAGATTTCAGCACCATTGCTGCCCCATTGCATGAGTTGACGAAGAAAGGAGTGGTGTTTCATTGGGGAGAGGCACAAGAGGAGTCCTTTGACACTTTGAAGGACAAGCTTACACACGCACCATTGCTGCAACTTCCAAATTTTGGTAAGACTTTTGAGCTAGAATGTGATGCTAGTGGAGTTGGCATTGGTGGTATTTTGATGCAAGATGGTAAACCAGTTGCTTACTTTAGTGAAAAATTGCATGGTCCTGTTCTTAATTATTCCACGTATGATAAAGAATTGTATGCACTTGTTCGTTCTTTGGAGACGTGGCGTCATTATTTGTGGCCTAAAGAATTTGTTATTCATTCTGATCATGAATCGCTTAAGTATCTTCGCTCTCAAAATAATCTGAATCGTAGGCATGCTAAATGGGTTGAATTTATTGAATCTTTTCCTTATATTATCAAACACAAGAAAGGGAAGGATAATGTGATTGCTGATGCTTTGTCTAGAAGATATACATTGCTGTCCCAACTTGATTGCCGGATTTTTGGTCTTCAATCCATTAAAGAACAATATGCGCTTGATCCTGATTTTAAGGATGTGTTGCTTAATTGTAGAGAGGGACGCACATGGAATAAGTTTATGATCAGCGATGGGTTTTTGTTTAGAGCTAACCGCCTATGCATTCCAGTTGGTTCCGTTCGTCTTTTGTTGTTGCAGGAGGCACATGGAGGCGGATTGATGGGACATTTTGGTGCCAAGAAGACGGAGGAGGTGCTGTCCACACACTTCTTTTGGCCAAGGATGAGGCGAGATGTAGAGCGGTATGTGGCTCGGTGTGCCACATGTCAAAAAGCTAAGTCGCGGTTGAACCCACATGGTTTGTATATGCCTCTTCCTGTTCCTTCTACTCCTTGGGCAGATATATCTATGGATTTTGTGTTGGGATTGCCAAGGACTAAGAGGGGGAGGGATAGTATTTTTGTGGTGGTTGATCAGTTTTTCTAAGATGGCACATTTTATTCCTTGTCATAAGAGCGACGATGCTGTTCATATTGCTGACCTTTTCTTTCAAGAAATCGTTCGCTTGCATGGTATGCCTTCTACTATTGTTTCAGATCGCGATGCAAAATTCTTGAGTCATTTTTGGCGCACGTTGTGGAATAAATTGGGGACCAAGCTGCTGTTTTCTACAACATGTCATCCCCAAACTGATGGGCAAACTGAGGTTGTGAATCGAACATTGTCCACCATGTTGAGAGCCATTTTGAAGCGCAATTTGAAGATGTGGGAAGAGTGTTTGCCGCATGTGGAGTTTGCATATAACAGGGCGGAACATTCCACCACCAAGGTAAGTCCTTTTCAGGTAGTGTATGGTTTTAACCCCCGTGCTCCTATTGATCTTTTGCCTTTACCTACCACTGAGAGAATACATAGTGATGCTAGAGAGCGTGCTGATTTTATTCGTAAGTTGCATGAAACAACTAAAGCAAATATTGAAAGCATGAATGAAAAGTATAGAATTGCTGGTAGTAAAGGTAGAAAAGAGATTAAACTTGAACCGGGTGATTTGGTTTGGTTACATTTGAGAAAAGATAGATTTCCTGAGCTAGCGTAAGTCTAAATTAATGCCAAGAGCAGCTGGTCCTTATAAGATCATTGAGAAAATAAATGATAATGCCTACAAACTTGAATTGCCACCCGAGTTCGGGGTTAGTCCCACCTTTAACATTGCAGATTTGAAACCTTATTTGGGAGAAGAAGATGAGCTTGAGTCGAGGATGACTCCAATTCAAGAGGGGGAGGATGATGAGGACATCACTTCTTCAGAGGTACCCGCTGATCCTCCAACCGTCATGCAAGGTCCAATGACCCGGGCTCGAAAGCGACAACTCAATTTAGAGGTGAGCTCGTTCTTAAGCGATACTTTTCATACTTTTGAGAATAGACTACTACCTAATGATGTTATCTTGCTTAGGAACATTGGAGAGGGTCATGAAGGACTTAGAGGAAGTGGTGGAGGTGATGATGACCAGCAAGGACGTCCAACACAAGCCGGAGGCCCAGTCCAACAAGAATTCGAGTCTGCCTCGGCCTCCAGGACCAGTCTGCCTTAAACTGGTCACCCAGGACGCATCCGGACTCCGTTTTCGATGATCCATATATGGATGGAAAGCTAATTTGATAAGGAAGCCAATCCAAGTGGTTTCACATCAAAAGCTATT
Organism: Miscanthus floridulus; assembly: GCF_019320115.1. NCBI lineage: Eukaryota > Viridiplantae > Streptophyta > Magnoliopsida > Poales > Poaceae > Miscanthus > Miscanthus floridulus. The sequence goes on from NC_089580.1 coordinate 190,886,647, forward strand.
CGGAATCAACAGGAATCATCGAAACAAGTCAGCATCTAGAATCTACCAGGGTGCTGCGACACCGTCTTTTGGTCCGTTGGACCATGTATCGAGTTTGGGCCCATTAGGGGCACGTCTAGGGGTCTTGCATGACCCTAGAGTCTTCATAAACAGCCACCGCCCCTCCATTAGGGTTTAGGTTTTGCTTAGATTAATCTGTTGAGAACAGTTTTGCCGTTCATCGGTTTGTGAGACCCCAACTTCGTGAGTTAATCATTCATCTGCAATTTGGTTGCGTTCTTTCTTGTTCTTGCTTGTGTTCTTCGTTGCGCAGGCAGGGATTAGCCTTCTTGGCGAGGTCAACTTGGTCCGTGACTTGGTTGATAACTAGAGGAGCTGTGGTGCTAAGATTGCAGGGTTCGATCTTTCGATCTGAAGCCGGATCGGTGTGTTATTCTCCGCCACAACGATAGTTACCATCACCTGACAGAAGATTGGGATCCCCGTCTCCATTAGTAATGTCCAGAGATCACCTGCATCGGCCATGAATCCAATAATCAAACCATGGCCATTTCGAGGTTGGAGAATTGATTTAATTGGCTAGATTTTTTCCGCCTTCAAGCAAAGGACATAAGTTCGTACTGGTAGCAATAGATTACTTCACTAAATGGGTTGAGGCAATTCCTTTGAAGATGGTAACTTTAAAGAACATGATTGATTTTGTCAGGGAACACATTGTGTATCGTTTTGGGATTCCTCAAACCATAACTACCAATCAAGGGACAATGTTCACATCAGAAGACTTCGGAGATTTTGCTGCCAGTATGGGAATCAAGCTATTGAATTCCTCCCCTTACTATGCCTAGGCTAATGGCCAGGCAGAGGCGTCCAACCAGATTATGATTAAGCTAATCAAGAAAAGATTGAGGAACGGCTAAGGAAGTGGCATTCGACGCTAAATGAGGCGTTGTGGGCATATAGGATGGCCTACCACGGATCAATTAAAATGTCACCTTACGAACTTGTGTATGGCCATAATGCGTTCTTCCTTGGGAAGTTCAGAGTGGATCAAGGCGTATTACATAGCAGAATGATTTGTCAGCTGAAGTCTACAAGAATCTTATGATAGATAATTTGGAAGACTTGAGTTGCCTTCGGCTGCATGCTCTTGAAAATATCGAAGCCAATAAACCGAGGGTTGCAAAATATTACAATAAAAAGGTCAAGATTAAGCAATTCTCTAAAGGAGACTTGGTCTGGAAAGTGAAATTGCCGATCGGATCAAAGGACAATAAATTTGGCAAATGGTCACCTAACTGGGAAGGATACATTGACCAGAGATTAACCCACCAAGACTTCTTTGGATTTAAGAGAGTCCAGATCTCCACAAGGCCAAAACTCATTGTGAATCGTGTCACATCGGCCCATCGATAAAATTATACTAGAGAAGAGGAAAAGTCGCCTGCCTAACATATGCTCAGCAGATTTCTCGGTAAATTGAGAAACTATGGGAAAGAAGCCTGAGGCTTTCCCGGTGGGCGTTTGGAGGAGCAACAAGGGGAAGGTGTCCACACATTCTAGCCCTCACAAAACACTAGAACAACTTTGTGAGCATGAAGAGAAGACTCAAGTGATATCACAAGAATTCTTCTAACCATAATGGCTGGTGTTCTTGCTCAACGAGGTGCTAGAATAAGTGATACAATCACGCTATGCATAAGAATTCTTCTAACCGCTTGAGACCTTCATAGCAAAAGGATAGACCATGGAAGGTTCGGCGGAGTCAGGAGCACTCGAGGAGGCCGATAGAAGAGGAACATGGCCTGAATTGTTGAGTTGCTCCCGCCAGGGTCGGATAAGCATTTTATAGCCGGCCCGAAAAGATGAGTCCAAGTGCCCGGTGAAGCAATGATGCTCTCATAAAAGTTTTGAAGCATGGGCTCATGAGTAGACATAGACGAGGACAAACAGTAGACCCTAGATTGAGATTCTTTACCCATGACTACGGACCTATCGAGGGCGTTGGTGTGATAATTTTGGAATAAAATTACTTTTATCCCAAAATTGGGGGGCATGTGTTTACACCAAAATTTAGAAGATGAGTCATAGGGACTTCAAAGCTCCCAAGATCATGTCAGCAGGGAATCAATTGCATGTGCATCAGGATCAGCTGATTTGAATGCAACACTGGAATCGACTTTCTTCAGGTAGCACTGGCAGATAATGACAAAGGCTACGATCGGTGCCAAGACGAAACATGATGGACTCTATAAAAGGGAAAAGATTAGAGTCTAAGTTATCTTAAATTAGGAATGTTTTCTCTAGGGTCAAAAATTATGATGAGTCGTGCTTAGACAGGAGTCATGCATAGGTCCCGGGCATAAATACCAAACCCCGGCTATTGTAAAAACAACAATCAATCCAATATACAAGTCATTTACTTTTTTGGCTCCGGCCACCCCTTAGGAGTAGGAGTAGAGTAGATCTCGGCGAGTTCTTCAGCAAGTACGGCTGCATTGATCCAGTCGATCTCCACTGCTTGTTGTAAGTACCGTCATGGCTTATACCTTTGTTTGTACAGCTGCATTGATATGGTCGACCTCCACTGCAACTCCGGTATAAGTTAGTTATCAATTTTTGTCTAGTTCAAGTATGGCTGCATCGATCCGGTCGACCCCCACTATATGAACTAGATCAAGGTCAAGTTATCGGCTCTACCTTAGAATGGCAGGTCTTTGGTAGATTCATTAAGTTACCGATATTGCTTATTGCTTTCATTATTTATCTAAATTACAACAATATCACTCTGCCCAATTGGGATTGATCTAGATCAGCCTTATATCCTGCTTAGCCCATCGTTTGTTAATCTAAAACTGATCTAATCTATACATTAAATGATGAGTTATGTTTTATCGGCTGTTTTACTTCAATCTTGATCGTGCATAGTGTGAGGTTAAAGCGTGTTGCATCTTGAGTAGATTTATTGGCTAGCAAAAACCGTTCCATGGCCTATTATCATGGCCTATGTGATTCTGCCTCACACCCCATGTCGATGTTTGACCATCGATAGCCTGCCACGGGGGTCCCTGGGGCAGTATGTTTGGGCTTCAGCGTATGCGAAACTCGACGGTTAACGCAAGAGACAGTCGATTTATCCTAGTTCAGACCCTCGATCTTCGATCGAGTAATAGCCTTACGTCCAGTCGGCGTTAGCCTTTGCGTTGGATTGATTGTAAAGTGTTGTGTTGTACAATTGTTCTCTTAACCCTCGATCCAAGGAGCCCTGCCCTCCTTTATATAGTCAGGAGGCCAGAGTCCTAGTCGGTTTACAATGAGAGTTCCTAGTAGGATTACAGAATAATACTATTACTAAGATTATAGAGGAAGAATCCTAGTTAGACTAGTTCTTTTCCCTTCCTTGCGGGGTATCCCATGGGTCGCGCACCGACAAGCCCCCGAGCACTTCATGGTTGAGTTCTGGAAGCCTCGTCTTGTTCCTTCAAGTTTGTCAAGCAGGAACAAGCGTCGTCCGAGTGCTTTCTTGAGCGAAACCGTGTAGCGCTTCGTGAGATCTTCACGTGGTGTGTACCTTTTTGAAGAAAAAAGTACTCCCATTTGGATGTAGCCCCTGAGCCTCTTGCTGTTTAGCACAAGGAGCTTGAGGGTCTTTTCTTGAAATCGCCCTGATTCTTCGTCGATGGCTCCCGTGCATATACCTGGGTTCTTTGTCGAAAAGAGCTCGGATTGAGCTATGTCTGGGTTCTTTTGTCGAAAAGAGCTCGGATATAGCTATGTCCGGATTCTTTTATCGTGTGGCCTTGAAGTCGTCTATCGTGAAGAAGTCTTCTGAGTGACGTGTGCTTTTTGAAGGAAAAAGTGCACTCACTAAGTGTAGCCCCCGAGCCTCTTGCTATTTGAAACAAAAAGTTGGAGGGTCTTGAATCTTATGTCATTTGAAAAACTGTTGTCTTGAAGTAGTCCTCTTGGTGACATGCGCTTTTTGAAGGAAAAAGTGCACTCACTGAGTGTAGCCCCCGAGCCTCTTGCTATTTGGAGCAAAAAGTTAGAGGGTCTTGAATCTGAGTTGTTCGAAAGAACTGAGAACTTCTCCTGTTGCAGCCCCCGAGCATATATCCGGGTTGTTTTGTTCAGGAAGAACTCGGATGCATGGTCTTGGCATATTCTCTGGTAGTCTGCTGTTGTCAGATGTAGTTGTATGGTGGTGGTTGAGTGTGAATGCTATTTGTCCATGAGTTGTACAGTGTTGGTATATCCTTTCGAATATGCTTGTCCTTGGGTACTGTTCCTTCACGCCTGAGTCCTCTTTCATTGAATTCTGTCTTTTCACTGTGTCCTTTGTTAGGCTTATTTCATTGGTGCTCTTGGTCCATGTGCACTGCTCCTTCGGTCTATAAATACCCTCCTAGAGCGCTGTTTTGATTCATTGAGCGTTTTGTTGCTTGTTCTGAAGTCTCTGTAGTCATGAATATGGTAGTTTGTGAAGTAGAGCAGCCCCCGGGCGTATTTTGTAGTTCTTGTGTGTCTTGCTGTAGCTGGAGGGAGTCTTGTGATAGGGATTAGAGGTAGGCTAATCCCGCAGCAGCAATGTACCAGGATGTACGTGGTGGTAGTTGGAGGAAGTCTTGTGATGTGGGTTGTAATCCTTCATCTAGCAGTTCTGGGTTGATCCTCATCGCCTGCCCTGAGACTGTCCGGTGTAGATCAGCATCATATCCAGCATCACATTGGACTTGGGTAGACAGATGCCTACCGGCCTTCTCTGCTCCATGTTGTCCTGCCGTGCTATTGATTTCCGCCTTGGATGCACTGCGTCCATCCTTTGAAGAAAATAGTGTAGCCGAGGGTGGTTTGTCCTTCCAAGTAGCAATTTGGAACATGTAGTCGTTCCAAAGCCCAGCTGTGTCTGGGTTCCTCTTTTGCTACTTTGCTTTTCGTGGTACCGAGTTCGTTGGGTCTTGTAAGATGTGTAATCTTCTATTTTTTAAACTAGTTATAATGGAAAGAATCTTGTCTTCTGAGTTGCAATTATTTATTTTCCTGGTGTCCCCATTGTTGATGAGATTTCTGAGTTCTTTCTGTAAGGACCGGGTTATTGCGCTCCTTGTGAGATAACCCTTCTTTGCTTTATTGTTGATGAGTTCTTTTTGTGGTGATATGATAATTCTGCCGTGGTGCTGGATGAATAAGTCAGAAATCTGTCCGTTGAACTATACCGTTGTGTGGATTTGAGCCCACCATCGTTTTAGCTACGTCGGTAAATGGACCGTTGCGTCCTCATGCCGTGTTAAACGGGCCTGGTGGGCTACGTTTTTACCAGTGTAAAAATCTATTAAAGGCCTTTCTCCTCCTTTTCTTTGGTACCCCTGCCTTTGCATTGAAAACCCTAGCCTTCGCAACTCCGCCATCGCCATTGCCGCTGCCATCTTAGCGCCGTCGTCCAAGCCTTCTCTTTCCCTAGTGCCTTTTTGCCTCCGTTAGTACACGGGTAGGAAGAAGGCCACGAGCAAGTCCCAGGCAGCCTTTGTGGGTGAGGAATCATCACTTTCCGTGATCGATAACCAAGAGTTCATGGCCATGAGGGCTGCCCAGAAGGCTTGGTCGGCTCTGACAATGACTGAAGACTAGCTTCGCGAGCTTGTTGGCGATGGCCTGATCCAGAGCAAGGACATTGCTGAATGGAGGGATCCGGGCGAGCATCGGGTCCCTACTCCAGGTCCTGGTGAGATCATTCTCTTTGTTTCCTTTGTCCGTGCTGGACTTTGCCTTCCTTGCTTCCGCCTTCCTTCATCAATTTCTCAGTTATTTTGGGTTAGTCTGAACCATCTAACTCCCAATGCTGTCCTCCATCTTTATATTTTTGTTCATCTTTGTGAAACTTTCCTTGGGATTCCTCCTTCTCTTTCTCTCTTCTGTCACTTCTTTCATCTGAAGCCTCAACCCCGCCGTGAAGACACCAATGTTCTTGGTGGCTGTGGGATTTAGTTTCGCCAGGGTTTCAAAAGCAAATTCTTTGATTATGACCTGGTTGATTCTGTGAGGGATTGGCGTGCCGACTGGTTTTACGCCACCAATTTGATTCCCCCTCTCGCTGTTCATTCTAGATCTAGGCCCTCGGTTAATAACCATTGGGAAAAGATCCCTCTGACGTCGGACGAGCTCCAAGCGATCCAGCCGTTTCTTGAGAGGATATGTACTCTAAAATAGCAGGGCTTGACCGACTTCGGTATCATCTCAAGTTTTCTTCGCCGTCATGTTTAGCCTCTGAAGGAGCGAGAGAACTTTGGTTTCAAGTACTCTAGGGCTGAGGGTCCTTCTCGCATGGTCCCTGCCCTTGAGTTGACTGACGAGGAGGTACTCGAGCATCTTCAAAAGATGCTGAAAGGAGCAAGCGTTGTCCCGCTTACTATCTTCGAGTACCGTGCAAACAACCCACCTCCAGTTGTAAGTTGTTTTTTTCTTTATGCGGGTACTTTTTGTATTTCTTTTGTTGTACCCATTTTTTGCTTAATCTTCCTTGTCTTGTTGTTTTATTCTTTTTGTAGGACTTGGGGCATAATTTTGTTGATCCGATCCCCCTTGATGCCTGCCCTACCATTGTGGGGACTAGGGATAGTCTTGCTGGGGCTTCTTTAACCAGTAAGTTTCAAACCACCACAACGTTTCCTGGTGTTTCTTCCATGTTTTCTGATGTATATGTGGAGTATGTTCCTTGTCTAGTTCCTCGAGGCCCTCACAGTGTTGGAAAGAGGGGGCGAGCTAAGAGTTCTTCTGGTTTGTCTTCTGCCAAGAAGTCTCGCCAGTCGAGTACTCGTCCAGGTACTCCAGTTGTAGCTAGCATGCTCTTAGGTGAGCATATTAATACGCTCTGTCCCTTTGTTTTATGTTTTTGTCTTTAATCGAGTACTTTGTCCTTTTTCAGCTAGTGCTTTGGCGACCTTGGTTGAGAGTGAGGAGGAAAAGGACGATGATGCTGCCCTTGTTACTCGTCGGTGAGTTGTTTCTTGCTTTCCTATAGTTGAAACCTTCTTTTGTTCTGACTTTGGTCTTGATCTCTTTGTAGTAAGCGGTCGTCGGGGTACAAGTTCTTCTAGGGCAACCGGCACCAAGTTCCTCTGGGATTCCGGTACCGAGTTCCTCTGAGATTTTGGTACCGAGTTCCTCTGGGGCTCCGGTGCTGAGTTCTTCTGGGGTTCCGGTGTAACACCCCTGGTGTTTAGCTTCCACATTTGCACTGCATTTCATGAACATGAGCATCATGCATCCCTTTGTGAACTTATATCACATGAAACATGATTTCGAAACATTGCAACATGTTGTATATTTCATGTGTGTTGTCTCTTTTATGAAATGTAAAGTGTGCAACACTTGAGTGCAACATGTGCCACTCACTTAGTGAAACAAGATTAGTTAATACTATGCAACAAGATCATGAAACATGTGAAACATGACTATGAAACATTTGCAACATTTCTTGTGTTTTTCATTGTTTCGTACATACCTTGATTGATTCTTGTGTGACCAATGCATGGTGTGGCTAGAAATGCTTGTAAGTAACTTAGTTACACATAGAATGTCTTTTGGAACATTGTTCATGTTGGTCACTTTGACTAATTAGGTTTCCAAGTCATGGTTTGACCAAATTTGACCCCTGAACCCTTTTGTTTGACTGTTTAAAAAGTGTGGCTTAGGATGTTTCCATGTCTGAGCAACCTAAAGCAAAGATGTAGAGAATTTTATAAGGAACAAACTTTGTTTAGAAGCCAAGTCATGAAAATGTGCACAACATGTTCAAAAAGGACCCACAAGGCAGTTTTCAAAGCTGTTTTCAATTTCTGAAAACCCCTAAGTCATTTCAAAACCAGTTTTGCTTCTTGATCTATAATTCAAAATCTATGCAGACTTAGGTATTGACCCTTTTGAAGGAAATGTTAAGAATTTCATACTCTACATTTCGTTCAATATGGGTTTTGTCTAGTTCCGTCTAGATTTGGAACTATAGGGCAAAAAGGTGGCAAATTTTGATTTCAAAATATGGAGGGCAGGCACCGTCGGCTGCCCACCTGCCGACAGGCTGTTGGCACTGTGGCACGCCGTGGCCGACCGCGCCAGGGCTCTGACGCCACGTGGCGACCATGCGCCGGTGACGGCCAGCCGAGGCGTGTCCCCATTTTGGGAACGGCAGCGCGCCCGCTCCCTTCCACTCGCTCATTTCGCTCTCAGCTCTCTCTCCCTCTCGCCCCGCACTCGCCTGAGCAACAGCAGCGGCTCAGCTCCAGCGCCGCCGCACCATCCGCCACCACGTTCCATCATAGCCACCGCACCACTCACCGATTTCTCGTGCCACGAGCACCGCCGCCTCATGCGCCACGCCGCCGACCCGTGCGCCACGCGGATCATCTGAAGGTGAGGCCCAATCGGGCGTTTCTCCAGCGTCGCCGTCGCCACCGTGCGCCATGGCCGCCGGTGAGCCTCAGCCGGAGGTCCTCTAGCCTCGCAACCCTCACCACTGCATGCGCGTCGTCGAGTGGAGCTTGGGGGTACCGGTCCAGTCGCCGGAGATCTTGTCGGCGGCGAGTTCTTGCCGGTCAACGGCGCGCCCCTGCTCTGTCTCGCTGGCACGTGGGGTCGGTTGACCGCTGGGTCCCACGTGTCAGTGCTGACTGTGCGAGTAGGTCTAGGTGCACAGCACCGGGTACACCTAGCTGTTTGTTTTGGGTCTGTGTACAGCACCGGGTACGCGTAGCTGTTAGGGTTCTATTTTGTTTTAAAAATGATTTTTTCAGATTTGATCTAAAAGCTTGGAAAAACCATATCTTGGTCATTTCGGGTCCAAATCGAGTGAAACAAATTTTGTTGTGTTTGTCTCAGTTAGATGTACAGTATAAAAATAAGAGATGCAATTTTTGGGATACTTTTATATGTAGCTTTATTTAATTATTGTTTTGCATGTAATCTTTGGAAATGCATGAGTAAATTGTGTAAGGCTCAGAAAAATGTGATTCCAATTTTGTTGGTCTTGTCTTGCTGAGTAGTATCTTAGTACCTTAAGGATGCTAGGAAAAATATGAAATCTGTTGCTTGACACTTTTCACTAAGGTTTCCTAATTATGCCATTTTAAGCCATTATGCCTTATCATTTTTGTGTAGGCTGTTATACTTACTCAAATGGTGTGAAATTTTTATGGTAGTCTACTTGGACCATGTAGTATCTACTGTAATTTTTGTAGATTTAATGGTGTAGTTTTCATATATGTTTACTATTTCCTCTAATTAATTAAAGAAATTAAGAAAGGTATTAAAAGAAATATTTTGGGGATGAACACTCTACTTTCTTGTGTTCTTGTGATATGTTTGACATGTGAGTAGATTTAGTTTTGTCCAATTATATGTTTACATCATGAGTTACTAATTATTTCGTTTGCATTATGTCCCTCTGGACAGATCTGGGGACTTTAGAAAGCTCCCCATGATAATTTGGTTTTCTGTGATTGTGATGAATACAAAAGTTGTATATAATTTATGTGTCTAGCTCCTGTCAAAATTTGAGAGCATTTGGCCTAGTAGTTTAGAAACTACAGCTGTTTAAAGTTAGGTTCCAGTCTTTGCTTATTCTCTGCCTTGTGAGGACAGAGTTCTGTTGATTTATGAATTTGAACTGGTAAAGGTTTGAATCATGCTTCGAGGTATGAAAATGAATTGCATACAATTTCATAAGCTTTCCAGATTGTCTTGTTGCATGTCATTTGGAATTATAAATCTCCAGTTATGGCTAGTTTACTGCACCGCTATATAGTATTCATTTTGCTGAGGTACAATTGCTTGAGTGTATGTGGTTGCAATGTTCTCGTTGATTGTTTAGGGGTTAGCCTAACTTGAGAATATGCTTAGGTGCAGGTGCTAGGTCATTAACTAAAGATGAGCAATTATACATTAGGTTGTATAAACTTGGTAAGTAAAGTGATTTGAATAGGGCTTAAGTTGGAATATGCAAACTACAGCGAACATGTGCATTCCCCGAGCATCCCTGACATTCGTTCATGTGCATCCATGATATTTATCTTGCGCATTCATGCAATAGGTGTGCCGGAGGGAGTGACGTTGCTGGAGTTCGAGGGAGCCAACCAGGAGGAGGAACCCGAGGTGCAGGAAGCCGACGAAGTAGTCGCCGCGGAGGAATTGCCCGAGTGCCCTGACCACCAGCCTTCCTCGTTCCTGAAAGGCAAGCCCCGGAGCATATTAAGCCTCCCATGTTTTTACAAATACATTGAGTATCTTTTATTGTTGATGATGCATTAAGTATAGGAATTGGTTGGAACCAATTGCTGCATTATATATCCTTCCTTGTCCAGATATCGCACTGGAATCCTATTTAAGTTTAGGAACGGGTTAAATGCTTAGCCATGCTTAGTGCGGTAGAAGTCAGGTGATTTCCGGTCACCTGCGAGCTTTAGGATGAGGTGGATCACGGTGGCTATATTTGCTATCGTGGAAAAGAACCATGTGAATAATGAATTAAGACCGGGCGGGGTCTTGTGTAGGTTTGAACATAGTGACTCCGTCTGAGTCGTTTAAGGACCGATACGCTGTACGTCCTCATGTCTTGTTGAACGCAGCCTAACACTTAGCTGGCCGGATAAGTCGTTCCGACCGCGAAGCCTAGTAGCTCGACTCGGGCCAGGGACGCGAGCAGTGGCGACATTCTGGAGGTAGTAAGGATGTGCAGAGAGCCATTGGCATAAGTCCAAGGCGGGTTAGAGTCCCGAACAACCTTGGCAGAGTGGTTCTCTGAGAATGTCGATCTGTTCGGACTCGCGACTCCTGAATCGTACCAAAGGTGACTTGTTGCGACCCTGACGGGGGAAGCAGGGTTTGTGTTTAGGAATACCCCTCCAGCTGGATAGGAATCGATTCGAATCGCCGTCTCTCCCGGATAGTGAGAACTTGACTTGAGCAGCGGCAACGTAGATTCACTTAAATTAACGATAGGGTTCAATTGATGATGATGATGATGATAATGTTGCCACGATTCATACCTGCTATGGTTATTAATGGTTGCATATTAATCAAGTGATTGATTAGTATAGGTGCTAATATAGATGACAGGTTAATGGCTTAAAGTCACTGCTAGTTCAGGTTAAAAGTTAATTATTATTACATATGCTTTTCCGCAAAAAGGAAGTGTCAGCCAGATCCACTAAATAAAGCTATGCATGATCCTTGGTGTCATTTGTTTGGTTTTCGACGGGTAAGTCTAGCTGAGTACATTCCCGTACTCAGGGTTTATTCCCTCTTGTTGCAGATGACCTCCTATATCAGGGATTCTGCAAGTATTGTCTCCACCCAACGGGTGATGAAGACTAGATCATGGGCATGATCTCTTTTCTCTTATCTAAATGCTTTTGCGGTCTGTGATCAGCAAACCAGTATGTGTATTTGAACTCAGTGTGTGAGTTAAACTATTTGCTTCCGCATGTTTACAAGACTTGTTTTGTAATAACAATGACTCTGTGATGATGTAACCTATTTGCGAACATATGCAAAATGTTGTAACGTACGATATGTTATGTTGAATTACTGTGATCTTGGTTGTACGCAAGTTGGTTTGAAATCCTTCGAGATTTCGGTTGACTACCGGGTTTATATGGGCTCAAGTTCGAGAATTTGATCGTTTCGGTGATTGTTTTTGTACTTGTGCTCTTATAAATTGGTCGGTTCCGTGACATCCGGTACCGGCTACGCCGCTCCTGTCGTAGAGTGGCGGCGATGTCTTTACTGCCATAGTCCCACCTTTAAAGTCTTCTTTTGGTTTTATGAAGAAGAAGATAGCTGAGTAAGCGATTCCTTGTTATGCTTCTTTGTTTCTCTCTCTGTTTTTCCCTGACTCATATTCTTATCATCGATTTTTCTTATGATTTTGCAGACCCTCGCCTTCCCTTAACCCTCTGCCGACTTCTTCTCAGTCCTCTGACCCGCCTCTATGCGCTAAGTCTCGGGGCTTGGAATGTTTGGTCGGTGAGGTAGCTGTGGGGGAAGCCGGGTCCCCTGCCGCTGCTGATCCTATTGCTCCGGAGGTGACCGTGGCCACGGCGGTGGGTACTTCTGGGGAGGTAGCCGAGGCTTCCCAGGACATAGCCCTAGTTTTGTCTTCTTTGCCTGCGCTGGCTTCTCCCTCTGCTCCCCTTGGAACCAGTAGTCAGCGTTTGGACGATGATGTGTTGCTGTAGTTCGACGCCACCCATCGTCTGTCAGAGTTGACTGCTGCCTAGGGGGCCCTTTTGACTTCCTTTGGTGAAAAGCTTCAAGTGAGTTTTTCTAGAGTTCTTTCTTTGGATGTTTGGTCTTCATTTTCTTCTTATGCCTTTTCTCTCTCTCTCTCTCTCTTTGTTTAGTCTTTCTCTCGAGATCATACCAGCTTCTTTTTCTTGTCTAAAAATGAGAAGAAGTTGTCTTCTGAGGTAAGCGCCCTAAAGGCCGAGCTTGACCTCCTCTGGGCCGAGTTGGAGACCGAGCGTCAGACGCACCAAAAGGAGGAGAAAACTCTTCGTGCCTGGGTGGTAGAGGTAGAGAAGCAGAAGGATGCTGCAAAGAACGAGTGCATAGGTATTGCGGGTTCTTTTTGTTTCCTTTTGTATTCTGGCTTCCCTTTCTGTTGACTTTTTGTTTTTTCTTTTGTACTCTGATTTTCCTTTCCGCTGGCTTATTTCTGTTGCCTGGTCTAGCTCTCTGAATTAAAAAGTAGAAGCTCTTGGAGGGTATCGAGGAGATGAAGACGCTCGCTCAAACTAGCCACAATAAGGCTGAGGAGGTAATTATTCAAGCTAAAGAAGAACTCGTGCTTGCTAAATTGATTAGGCGTGGAGCTAACAGAGATCTTGTGCATGCCAAAAAGACCATCGAGGACTTGACTGGCAAGTTGGCAATGGCTACTAAAAACTAGAAAGCTTTGTGGAAGTCTTTTCGGTCAGTAGCCGACCTTCGGACTTCAGCAGATGATGGTCATTCTTGGGCTCAATTCATTCCCCAAGTGCCGACCTGTTTTCAGGAGTTCGTGAAGCGTTGTGCCCATCTTTACACTAGGAACGTTCTTGCCCAGGTCCGGGTTCTTTCCCCGGATTTTCCTTTGTCCATGGTTGCCGATGAAGCCGAGAGCCAAGAGTACTTAGATGCTATTGAGAGGTTGGAGCCTGAGGTTAATGACTTAGCCAGGAAGATTGTAGATAATCTTAACATTGATGTCTCTACTCCTGATGACAATGCTTGAATGTAATCGACCTTTGTACTCTGGCTTTTGTAATAGAATACTTATACTCTTTCTTGAATGAAGATCCTTTATCTTTGTTGATGTCTTCTTTGTCTGGATGTCTAATCCTTGCTTACTCTTTAAATGTGTTGTCCAAGTGATCAGAATTTTGTTCGAGTAGTTATCTGTTCTGACTTTCATCTGCATTGTATAAACCACTCGGTGTATGTAGATCGTTGTATTTGACAAATTTTCTTATTTTGCCGAGTACTTGTCTGGCTTTCGTCTGTGCCGTGTGAAACAACTTGGTGTCGATCGTTGTCTTGACAAACTTTGTGTTCTTGTTAGTACTGAAAAGACTTAGGACCGACGATCTTAGCTTTTTTGCTTAACTCGAGATGTGATCAGCATCTGGTGTAGCCCCTGAGTACTTCATGGTTGAGCTCTGGAAGCCTCGCCTTGTTCCTTTAGTTCTTACCGAGCAGGTACAGGCGTTGTCCGAGTGCTTTTCTGAGCGAAACCATGTAGCACTTTTTTGGGGTCTTCTAAGTGTAGCCCCCGTGCCTCTTGCTATTTGGAACAAGGAGCTAGAGGGTCTTGTCTTGAAGTTGCTTTGATTTATGTTTAGGCTTAGTTTTCATCGTTTTGCTTTTTGGTTCGGGTGTTAGCTTATTAGCTACCCTCATCAGCAGGCTCAAGCATATTTTTAGCTCTTTTGCTCTCGGCCGGTATGCTCAGGCGTCTTTTCAGCCATTTTGCTTTTTGGTTCGGGTGTTAGCTTATTAGCTACCCTCATCGGCGGGCTCAAGCATGTTTTTAGCTCTTTTGCTCTCGGCCGGTATGCTCAGGCATCTTTTCAGCCATTTTGCTTTTTCGGTTCAGGTGTTAGCTTATTAGCTACCCTCATCGGCGGGCTAAAGCATGCTTTCAGCTTTTTTGCTCTCGGCCGCTATGCTCAGGCGTCTTTTTAGCCATTTTTCTTTTTGGTTCGGGTGTTAGCTTATTAGCTACCCTCATCGGTGGGCTTAAGCATGCTTTCAGCTCTTTTGCTCTTGGCCGGTATGCCCAGGCGTCTTTTCAGCCATTTTGCTTTTTGGTTTGGGTGTTAGCTTATTAGCTACCCTCATCGGCAGGCTCAAGCATGCTTTCAGCTCTTTTGCTCTCGGCTGGTATGCTCATGCATCTTTTTAGCTATTTTACTTTTTGGTTCGGGTGTTAGCTTATTAGCTACCCTCATCGGTGGGCTCAAGCATGTTTTCAGTTCTTTTGCTCTCGACTGGTATGCTCAGGCATCTTTTCAGCCATTTTGCTTTTTTGTTCTTATTGGAAACAACTCGGGGAAAGCCATAATGAGACATATGTTTGTCGAGAAAGAACCATCTTTATTGATCATGAATATTGATAGGTCACAATAGTACATATGTTGTTGATGAGCGCTATCTTTGTTGATCATGAACGTTGATCTCTTGTGTCTTATATACATATTTTCCCTTGAGTTGTTTTCATGCGTAGAATCTTCGTAGCTGACCAATGTGCCATGTATTGTTGACTTCTTTTCCGTCTTTGGTTATCAACTTGTATGTGCCTAGTCCGATGACTTTTGTGATGATAAAAGGACATTCCCATGGACTGAGTAGTTTATGGCGTCCATCGGTTTTTTGTATTCTTCTTAGTATTAGGTCTCCAACTTGTAATGATCGAGACTAGGTATTCTTGTTGTAGTGGCGTCTTAGTCCTTGGAGGTATCTTGCTGATTGAAGGGTAACGTTTACTCTGACTTCTTCTGTACTATCGAGTTCTAATCTTCGGGTGTGTTCTGCTTCTCCTTCGTCGTATTGTTCTATCCTTGGTGACATCCAGATCAAGTCTGCAGGTAGTATGGCTTCTGATCCATAAACTAGGAAGAAAGGTGAGTATCCGGTGGCTCTGCTTATTTGAGTCCGTAGCCCCCACACGACCTTGGGTAATTCTTCAATCCATTTTGATCCATAGTCTACTAGTTCTTCATACAAATTTTGGTTTTAATCCAGCTAGTATGAGTCCATTTGCCCTTTCAACCTATTCGTTGGCCTGTGGATGTGCGACTGATGCGTAATCTATTCTAAAGCCATAGTCCTGAGCCCAACTTTAGAATTCTATGGCTATGAAGGGAGAACCCAAATCCATGATGATTCGATTGGGCATGCCGAAGCGGTGCATAATGTCTTGTATGAACTCGATTGCTTTGGCTACGCTGTATTTTGCGAGTGGTTTGTATTCGATCCACTTGGTGAACTTGTCAATTGCTACAAAGATGTACCCGAAGCCGCCTTTTGCTTTCTTGAGAGGTCCTACTTGATCCAGCCCCCAGCAGGAGAAAGGCCAAGTAGGTGGTATGCAGATGAGGTTATGAGCTGGCACATGAGCTTGTCTTGTGAACATTTGACAACTTTTGCATCTTCTGACGAGTTCTTCTGTGTCTTTCAAAGCGGTTGGCTAGTAGAATCCAGTGCGAAATGCTTTGCCGACTAGTGTTCTTGAAGCGGCATGATTTCCACAGCAACATGAGTGTATTTCGTCTAAGATCTCTTTGCCTTCCTCAAACGAGACACATTTTAGGAGTACTCCTGATGATGTGGCTCTTCTATATAGTTTGTGCCCTACTAGGACGTAGTTCTTGCTTCTGGGAACAACTCTGGTAGCCTCCTCTTTATCCGCTGGCAACTTGTTCTCTTTGATATAATCAATAAAGACCTGGGTCCATGAGGTGTTGATTACCAGAATCTGGTTGTTCTTAGCTAGGAGCTTAGGGGCCATCTCACCGGGTTGTTTGATAGAGGGAGCTAATAACTCCTCTATGAATATGCCGAGTGGAACCTTCACCCTGTCTAATTCGAGCTTGGCGAGGACGTCTGCTGCAATATTAGAATCACGCAGGACATGTAGAATTTCCAATCCTTGAAAATGTTTTTGAGTTTTCGTATTTCAGCACAGTAGGCACCCATGTTTTCTTTGGTGCAGTCCCAATCTTTGTTGACCTAGTTGATGACTACTGTCAAATCGCCGTATACGAGTAACCGCTTGATTCCGAGGGTAATTGCCACTCGGAGCCCGTGGATGAGAGCTTTTTATTCTGCTTCATTATTTGTAGCTTGCCATAATATCTGAAGAACATACTTGAGTTGTTTTCCATCTGGAGAAATTAGGAGAACGCCTGCCCCAGCTCTGCCTAGCTTGAGTGATCCATCAAAGTACATCTTCCAATGATCAAGGATGGTACTCGATATTGGTTGTTGAATTTCTGTCCATTCGGCAACGAAATCAGCCAGGGCTTGAGATTTAATTGCCTTCCATGGGGTGAAATCGATATTGAGAGCACCAAGTTCAACTGCCCACTTAGATATGCGCCCTGCTGTGTCTCTGTTGTGTAGGATGTCTCTGAGTGGGAAATCTGTTACCACGGTAATCTTGTGGCTTTCAAAATAGTGGCAAAGCTTGCGTGAAGTGATCAGGAGGGCATAGAGTAGTTTTTGCACATGCAGGTACCAGATTTTTTATTCTGATAGTACTTCGCTGATGTAGTATATGGGGCGTTGTACTTTATATACATGCCCTTCTTCTCTTTCTATGACAATTGCAGTGCTGATCACAGTAGAAGTTGCCGCAATGTACAGCATCATATCATCATATTTCTTTGGAGGTGTGAGAACGGGTGAGGATGTGAGATATGCCTTGAGTTTCTTGAAAGCTTCATTGGCTTCTTCTGTCCACATGAACTTGTCTGTCTTCTTTAGCAATTTAAAGAAAGGTAACCCTTTTTTGCCCAGTCTTGATATGAAATGATTTAATGCCGCCATGCAGCCTGTTAGCTTCTGCACATCTTTGACACTTCAAGGAGGGCCCATCTCTGTTATAGCTCGAATTTGCTTGGCGCTTGCTTCGATTCCGCGATGACTGACTAGGAATCCGAGTAGTTGTCCTGAAGGAACTCCGAATACACATTTGTTTGGATTCAATTTCCACCTCCATCTTTTTAGGTTTTTAAAGGTTTGCTTTAGGTCTTTAATTAGTGTATCCGGGTTCTTTGTCTTTACCACTACATCATCCACGTATGCTTCTACGTTTTCACCGATCTGATCACCGAGGCATGTTTGGATAGCTCTTTGGTAAGTCACACTAGCATTTTTGAGTCCAAATGACATAGTTTTGTAGCAGTAGGCACCGAATGGAGTGATGAAAGATGTCTTGCTCTGGTCTTTTTCCTTTAACGCAATCTGGTGATATCCTAAATAGCAATCAAGGAAGGATAATAGGGCGGATCCTGCTGTTAAATCTACTATCTGATCAATGCATGGTAGTCCGAACAGATCTTTCGGGCAGTGTTTGTTGAGATCTATGTAGTCGACACACATGCGCCACTCGTCCGTGTTCTTTTTCTATACCAGAACTGGGTTTACTAGCCAATCTGGATGGAGGATTTCTCTGATGAATCCGGCTACCATTAGTTTTGTAATTTCCTTTTTAATTGCTGTCTTCTTGTCGGGAGAGAATCGCCGTAGTTGTTGCTTCACAGGCTTGGAGCCTTCATTGATATCAATTCTATGCTCAGCCAACTCTCTTGGGACCCCTGGCATGTCGGCCGGCTTCCAAGCAAAGATATCCTTGTTGTCCCGAAGAAAGTTGGTGAGCGCGAGTTCCTATTTTGCCGATAGGTGGGCGCTGATGGTTGTCGTTTTTGAGGGATCACCGGTTCCTAGGTCGATTTGCTTGACATCGGCTTCTTTCGGTGGTGCTAAGATGCTAGGTTTTTTAGCTGGTATCTGTAGCTCTTCTAGGTTCATTTCTGCTGCAATAGTGGTTATTTCTTTTCTTCCATCATTGGCCTATGCTTTTGCTGCAATTTGGATTACCTAAACATCACAGTCAAATGCGCGCTTCAAATCACTCCGAAGAGAGAGGACACTGTTAGGCCCTGGCATCTTAAGAAATAGGTACGGATAATGCGGTATTGCCATAAATTTTGCTAGTGCTAGACGCCCGAGGATTGCATGATATGATGAATCGAAGTCTGCGACTTCAAACTTGATGAACTCTGTACGGTAGTTTGAGGGAGTCCCAAAAGTAACCAGTAGAGTGATTTGTCTAAGTGGCATTGCTACCTTGCCGGGTACTATGCCATAAAAAGGCGTGCTTGTTGGTGTGATCATTCTGGTGAGTTGTAGTCCCATCTTTCTTAGAGTTTCTAAAAAAATGATGTTGAGTCCAGCTCCTCCGTCGATTAGTACTTTCATAACAGTCATTCTAGCAATGGTTGGATCTAGAACCAGTGGGTAATGGCCTACGTTTCCTACGCTAGTCCATTGGTCTTCTCTTGAAAATTGAATTGGATACTCTGACCAATTGAGATATCTTGGTGTAGCAGGTTCTGCTGCCATGATGGTTCGTAACGCTAGCTTTTCTTGATGTTTGCTTCTGAAATCTGGAACCCCGGCAAAGATTACTGCCACTGTCCCCTTGGATTTTTGGAATCCCTTGTCTTCGTGGTTGTCATCTTCTTTTTTCTGATTGTCTTCTTTATTGTTCCCCTTACTATCTTTTCTTGTGTATCTTTCGTTGAAGGTGTAGCAATTTCCGATGGTGTGCTTTCCATTGGGGTGCAAGGGGCAATGTATGTTCTCAATGTCGTCATATCTTCTGGGCTTGGAAAATTTCCTTGATTTGTCGGTCATTGCTACGATGTTGTCTGGACCACGCTTTCTTTTCTGATGTCTATTGTTTTGAGGATTTTGCCTGTCTAGGTTGTCTCTGTTATTTCTATCCGGGAATCTTTCTCGTGTCTTTTCCTCTGCGGTAATCATCTTTTCCACTGTTCATCTGAATTCTTCATTATTTCTTAGATTTTCTTTGCAGAAGTCTTGAAATTGCCACCTAGCCATGATTCCATGAGAGAAAGCTTTAATTACTTCTCGTTGTGTGATGTCATGTACTTGAGCTCGTAGTTCGCTAAATCATCGATAGTAATTTCTGAGACTTTCACCTCCTTTCTGCTTGAGTCCTTTTAACTTTGCGTGGGTGATTGGATGTGTAATAATACCCGTGAAATTTTCACAGAAAGTTTTTTGCAAGTCCTCCCAATTTCTAATTGATCCTAGATTCAATTTGTCAAACCATTGAAGTGGCATGGTTTCTAGGGCCATGGGAAAGAACAAGGTCTTGATGTCATCGTCTCCTCCGGCCAATTTGATCGATTGCGAGTAAATCCTGAGCCATTGCTTTGGTTCGGTCTTGCCATCATACTTGGAGTGGTTGGACGGCTTGAACTTGTGAGGTAGTCGTATTGAAGCAAGTCTGTTTGCAAAACAGGGGAATCTATCGTGCGTTCTGGCTTCTGTGTATTCTGATTCAGCGCCCCCTTCTTGCCAACTGTTGTCTTGGTGAGAGTAGTTTTACATAGCTGTTCATGTGGGTGCTTTGCTTCTGGCTTTTCTTATTTGTTCGACCCGGTCGTTTTGACTATGATTTCTTCTACTTTCTCTGTTGTGACTTCCGCTTGGTCCAAGTCTCTCGAAGGTGAACTTTCTCTGATTTTGATCTTCCTGTTCATGAGATGTTGCCCTTCCATCGTGCGTCCTAAGGACTGTTGATCAGAGGAAGTCCCGGAGCTGTTCTTGTTTTTTATTGGGATATGAAGTCGCTCTGAGTTCTTCTAGTGCTTCTTGGATCTTATCGTAGGGTGTATTCGCTGCTCGTCCTTCTTTGATCTCTCGCTCTGATTTTCTTCTATTGTACTCGGCTAGGTCTGACTCATATTTGATCCAAGTTTCCTTTCGTTGCTTAGCACGATGTTGACGTCCTAGCTTCAATTTGTTCTTTCTCTCTCTAGCCTGCCTCTGACTCTCAGTTTCACCATCGTGCCCCTGGATAAATGGTGATATGTTGGATTTGAATTCATCTGAAGATCTGACGTCGGGTGCTTCTGGGGGGACCAATGGTGATCGAGGATGGCGAATCATGAATACTTCTCTAGCGTGAGTTGTTCTGTCATCATCGTTGATTTCCGTACTGCCAGAGCTGTTGATGACTTCAGTAGAGGTTTCAAGGTCACAGATCGAGTCTCCTTCTTGGTAGGGTAGAGTTGTTGTTGTCGTATCGTTGACTAGTTGGGTGCCATCATCCTCAGGAACAGAACCTGGCTAGTGGACGATGCAGTCTTGAGATGTTATAGTTAAGACGAGACCTTCCTGGGCTCCTTTCAATGACATTCTAAGCACGGGATAGGCAGATCCTTCGGGCCATGTCTAATAAGATGTTGCCATGTTGTGGAGTCCGAATGGAAGAGGACCCAACTTCTTTGAAGTACTCTGAGTGTACTCTGAGTAGTATTCTTGATAGGTTGATGTCATGTTCCAGAGCTTTGTTTGAAAAGAACTTGGTTTTCCGAAAGAACTCGGATAAGACTCCGCCTTGGAAGCAGAACCTGAGTTTGAATCAGATGCATGAAGTCATGAAATCTGAGTTGGATTGGACATCACGAGCTGTGCGAATATTCTAGCAAGCTGATCTATCATTGTCACCGAAATGGAAAAGTCCTGATGATGATCTGAATCTTCGAGGAGACGGCCTTGGAGCTTGCCATCGTCGCCTGCCTCGTAGATCCACGAACCGAAGATGAAGGTTGATCCCTTTGGAAAGATCATGTTGTCGAGGTCCATCGAGCTCTCGGATGCAAAGTCGCCAAAAACCCCTACCTGGCGCGCCAGCTGTCGATGTTTGACCACCGATAGCCTACCACGGGGGTCCCCGGGGCAGTTTGTTCGGGCTTCAGCATATGCGGAACTCGACGGTTAACGCAAGAGACAGTCGATTTACCCTGGTTTGGACCCTCGATCTTGGATCGAGTAATAGCCCTACGTCCAGTCGGCGTTAGCCTTTGCATTGGATTGATTGTAAAGTGTTGTGTTGTACAATTGTTCTCTTAACCCTCGATCCAAGGAGCCCTGCCCTCCTTTATATAGTCAGGAGGCCAGAGTCCTAGTCGGTTTACAATAAGAGTTCCTAGTAGGATTACAGAATAATACTACTACTAAGATTATAGGGGAAGAATCCTAATTAGACTAGTTCTTTTCCCTTCCTTGCGGGGTATCCCGTGGGTCCCACACTGACACCCCACTGTTAGCACCGTGAAGTGGGGATCATTATTCGGTAGATCTATTCCTGATAGCATGACTTTAACTGTGCGCTATGCCTGAATCGGCTGTTTTAGCTGATATCAAGTGCTTTCATGAGCAGTTCGCATCACGAGACCATTGAAGTAAAGATAGGTTGAAAGATGTGTTAGCCCCATGATCTTATTATTGTATTACGACCTGCATGATTTTGCCTCATGCCCCACTGATATTAGTAATGAGTTAGGGTCATTGAGTCTATTGTTATTTCTACGGCTTGCATGATTCTGCCTCATACCCCACTAGTCATAGCGATATATGAGATCTAACATGTTCATTAGATTTATCTTTATTAAATGGTTAAATGGTGTTGAATTGTTTCTTTATATAAAAAGGGGTTTGGTTGCTTGTAATCATTAGCTCAGCATAAACCAATCATTGTTGACATCTTATTGCCATTGATTAATATCTGCTCAAATAACGACATTTATCTTGAATGATAACTGATTCTTCTTATACAATCCGATGAGCTTTAACCAATTTATTCTCATGAATATGTTGGAATCGATTGTTTAGTCGATCTCCTTTCATATCGGCTCTCAGAGCCGCACATTCATGACTGTCTGGCAACACTGGCAAGTTCCGTCCTTAATTACTGATAAGCTTTCTCTCCTTGTCAATTATATGGTCAAATTGACTGGCACGTCTCGGGAGGAGTGCGCAGGATTGACCATCCTTGCACTGAAGCTAGGTGGATCTATAGCTCCATCGAACAGACCCTTCTGGCTTGCTGCGTGTGTCCTCGGCATGGGACGAAAATTTTGTGTCGACACGGCCATTGGAGTGCACGCGTTGATCGGACTCGGCTCAAAGTCCGGTCATCATCAACTGGACACGTCCGATCACGCTGGTGCCGCTCTGGAACCTCTTTGGACTCGATCGGACACTGCACCTCATGCGTCCGGTCATCCAGTCTGCTGTGTCCGGTCAAGCTAAAAACACTGTTGTGACGATGAACAGTGTCACCAATGCGTCCGATCACTGCTTCGCTCAGTGTCCAGTCACTGCTGCTCAGCGTCCGGTCACAGCTACTGACGCCTGCCATTGTCTGTCACCAGTGCGTCCGGTCACTCATAGGGCCACACCCGGTCACTTCTATCGGGCTCGTTTCTTCGTGATCTTGTGTCCGGCTTGGTTCCAATCTTCGTGCTTTGGACTTTGCTTGACCTTGTATGTCTTCTATGCATCTTCACATGTCTTTCTTGAGGTGTTGATCATCAGATCATCACATCGCCTTCATCCAAGTCACGTTTTGCATCCTATTGAACTACAAAATAATTACTTGCAAATCCATTAGTTCAATTTGGTTGTGTTGGTCATCAAACACCAAAATCCAAAGTAAATGGGCCTATGGTCTATTTTCCTTACAAGTCTCCTTCTCCAATCCCATCTTGGGGGATCTACCAAAGATTTCAGAGTTGCTCATCTTTCTGGATGGATGTTCCAATTTTCTATCTCCTGTAAAAATGTGGGGCTTCTTGTCTACAAGCTTAAGAGTTTTTCTTGCAAAATCTTTTCGATCTTCCTTTTCCTTTGGGGCAATGGAGGTCCCAATTGGATTAAAGTCTATAATGCTTGGTGCCTTGAACAACATGTTAAATGGACCCTGGTTAGTCCAAATGGTAAAGCTGCTCATTCGATTGGGAAGAAATCCTATGTTGAAATTGTTAAATCTCAATCTCTTCCCCTTTCAAAAAATTAGTTTTTTGGTGCCTCTCCTAACCTTCTGACTATGTGTCAATTTTTTTTCCTAAGAGCCAACCTGATCACTGACTTGACACGGTGACCTTGCCGTTGCCAAAGAAGAACAAAGCCACTCACTGGTGGATCCCTAAGGAAAGAGTTACTCCTCTGGTTGTAACTATAGCAAAATCCTTGGCTGCTCTAGCTCCAGCGTCTATAGCGCCCTCTTTGAATTCAAATTTGAATTCAGCCTCTATTGAGCCCACCCGGACTCCGTCCTACTCCATGTGTCTTGGGTCTAGGAAATACATAAAAGCCCAATCTAATGTTGTAAGATGTTTGGACTGTATCAACCATGGTGATGGACTGCAACATCTCTCGCTTGCTGGCCCTGATAGGAAACACCATTCCCTTTTAGAAAGATGCATTTTTGAGACATTAATGGTCATGTTTCCTCCCTTTATCTTCGCTCGGCCCGCCCACACCATGATTTTTGGCCCACTTCTTTGGAAGGCGAGGGGGCGCAGTTGGAGGGGATTTATATGCCGCCTACACCGAAGGAGTTGAGGTTTGTCTCCCACTTTACTCCACAACAACCCACTGCTCCCTCACCCCCTTCGGAGCCACCAACGATGGCCAACTTTGTCGTCGATCCTCGCCCTCATGTGCCAAGTGGGTTCGAGCTTGAAGATCCTTCTGTTCGGCCTTCGCTTCGCCATGAGGTCTTCGTCACTAGATGTTACACCCTCTACAACAAGGATCTCATGATTGTGAGGCTTCAGCTCCTAGTGAACAAGGATGATTTTGGCCTACTTGCTATAGAGATCTATAAGTTCTTCAGAGATATCCACCAGACTCATGTCATAGAAATTGAACCGTGTCCGCTTGGAGATGCATATGTGCATTTTAGTTCTGCTCTAGATAGGGAAAGGTTCATTGGTCTAGTTTTTTAGTTTGGTTCCTATAGCATGACTGTTATCAAGCATGATGAGGCTAAGAATGCTGGAAGCTTTGACCTTAATAGAGAAGCATGGGTTATGATGTTAGGCTTCCCTGAAGATATGTGTAATTCTATTATCATTGCTAGATCTATCTCCAACTTTAGAATCATGGTTCATTGGCATGAGTCTTTGAGTCTTGCTAGGGTTATTGTCAAAGTTTGTCTCAATGATGATGGCAAGATACCAGACTCTGTTAAGGTGAATGCAGGGTTACCTATTAAAGGTAGATCTTGGACAGTGCATGTTTTTGTCTTGAAGAAAAAGAATGTCTTAGAATTACCTGACGAAGAAGCCTATGTGACTACTGGTCCTCTTTACCTTATGCCCCCACAACCTCCTCGTTGGATAGGACCAATTGCTTCTGCTCATTCTGATGCTACATCTGGTGCCTCCAATGTTGGGGGTAATGCTGATATGTAAGTTGATGACAATGGTTAGGGCAATCAGGGCAGAAATGGAGTTGTTGCCTTGATTGAATGCTTGCAGAATCACATGACTGATGTTGGAGTGCAGATTGAAGCCCTGATCACTGACGCTGCTGATACTCAAGGCAATCTGCAGGACAATGCAGAAATGAATGTGCAGCTGAAAGGTCCTAATGGCTAGAGGGGGGTCAATAGCCTATTAAAAATTTCTACAACAACACTTAACAAACCGGTTAGACAAATATGAGGCAAAGCGAGTGTTGCGCTAGCCTACTAAAAATGCAAGCCACCTACCACAATTCTAGTTTCTATAGTCTCTATCCACACAATGGCTATGTCACTACACTATTTTAGTGTGCTCTCAAAAGCTAACTAAAGGGCCACACTAACCAAACTAACAAGCTCTCATGACCAGCTACACTAAAGGGCTTGACAACTAGTCTGTGGTAATGTAAAGTAATGTAAAGAGAGAGTAAGTTGGTTATACCGTCGAGTCGAGGAATGAACCAATCAATCACAAGAATGAATACCAATAATTACTAATCACCTTAGAATCAAATAATGAACACAATGATTTTTTATCGAGGTTCACTTGCTTGCCGGCAAGCTAGTCCTCGTTGTGGTGATTCACTCGCATGGAGGTTCACGAGCTGATTGGCATCACTCGCCAAACCCTCAATAGGGTGCTGCACAACCAATACAAGATGAGGATCACACAAGCCACGAGCAATTTACTAGAGTACCTTTTGGCTCTCTATCGGGGAAAGGTCAAGAACCCCTCACAATCACCATGATCGAAGTCGGAGACAATCACCAACCTCTGCTCAACGATCCACACTGCTCCAAGCCGTCTAGGTGGTGGCAATCACCAAGAGTAACAAGTGAATCCTACAGCGAAACACGGACACTGATGAGGACATGACACCCATACTTACAACCATGTTTGGCGCATGGTTAGGAGGGGTAGGAGGCCAGCAAGGGTTTCCAAGTGAAGAAGGAGGCCCGAGGCTAATTCGGTTCGAGTCCCCGAGGTGGAGGCCCAAAGCAACTCAAGTTCGAGTCTGCTTCGGCCTTCAGGACCAGTCTGCCTTAAACTGGTCACCCAGGACGCATCTGGACTCCGTTTTTGATGATCCATATATGGTTGGAAAGCTAATTTGATAAGGAAGCCAATGCAAGTGGTCTCACATCAAAAGCCCTTCGGAATAAACAGGAATCGTCAAAACAAGTCAGCATCCAGAATCTGCTAGGGTGCTACGACATCGTCTTTTGGTCCGTTGGACCATGTATCGTGTTTGGAACCATTAGGGGGCGCGTACAGGGGGTGACACCTGAGACTCTATAAATAGCAGCCATCGCTCTCCTTAGGGTTTGTGTTTTGTTTAGTTCTTGATTTCCTCGTGAAACAGACATCGTTTTGCTGCAACTATGCCGCCAAGGCTGTTTGCTGTGAACCAGGGCCCTAATTCTTGATCTTGTTCGCCTGTGGCGATTAGTCCTTTCGAATAAAGACTTGAACTCCTTGTTATCATAAGCCTTATATTTATTTGCAATTTCAGATTGCGTTCATCCCGTTCTTGCTTGTGTTCTCGATTCGCTTGTAGGAAAGCCTTCTCGGCGAGGTCAATCGCGTTCGCGTGGTTGATAATCAACGGAGCAGTGGTGTAATGGTTGTGGGGGTCTGAATTAGTCTTGGTTTGAAGCCTAGATCGTGAACGTCGAGTCTCCACCAATTGATGCTATCATACCTTTCGAAAGATCGGGCCTAGTCTACATCAAGTGGTATCAGAGACCTTGTTGCCCATTAGGTATAACTTTGTTTTCCCCTTTAGATTGTTACTATTTTTACTTTACCTAGAGTCCACAAAAAGCTTTTATATATATATATATATATATATATATATTGCCACATATTCCTTGTCCTATAGCCCCTTTGTGCCATTACAATATTATAATTTCAGTTTGCTTTATTGAACGGTCGTCCCTTGTTATGTCGTTGTGTTCGTTATTTTAGGTCTTGTTCTTGGTTTCTAGTGTCAGGTTTTGTTTTCCTTGTGTGACGTCCATCAGATTGATTCTCTCCATCTTTCTAGTGTTTCTAGTGTGTTGTTTCCTATCTTTGGTCAATAAACAAAACAAGGTAACGCAAAAGGCAAAGAGGTGCAAAAAAAAGAAAAAAAAGCCGCACCAAAAGAAAAAGGAAAGAAAAAATGGAAGGTGAAAAAAAATTCAGAAGTGCTTGCATCCTGTTTAGTCCTTGTGCTGAGATATTGTTGCTTGTTGAACTAGGTCCAGGACGAGTCTAGGCTAGCGACATAGACTAGCTTGGGACAACTTTTCAATCTTACAATTTCTGAATAAAATTATTGCTATTCCTTGCTACTATATTGTGCCTGTCCAAGCTCCACTTTCTTCTAACCAAGTACAGGTTCGCCTTGCAACTGTTACACTCAAGCTACAATGGTATCACAGTCACCGACCGATTGCACCGCATGTTGCTTTGGTAAGAACACTTATAAGACCGTGGTAAGATGCTTGAGAGTGTGTGACTTTACTCCTTGACCACATCCTATAGTAGCTAATAGAAAAATACATACTTATGTGTTTTCTTGTTTGATTCTAACAATGATAGGTTGTTCATATCCACCGACTTATGATGGTATAGGTGCTGATGAGTACATGGAGTGGGAAATTGCCATAGATAACATATTTGCTACTCGCTTTATGTGTCCAAGGAGGAATGTAAAAAATGCAGCTAGTGTTTTGCGGCATTCTGCTTTATCTTGGTGGGAGTCTTTAGATCCTTCTGATAAACCTCAAACTTGGAATGATATGAAACTCCTTATGCGAGAAACCTTTGTTAATCCACCTCCTGTTTTGACTTCATATGATGAGGTGCACTATTTAGAGGAAGAGTCTGTTGTTATTTCTCTTGTTATGACTAACCTTTTTGTAGGATAATGTACATAAGCGAGAGGATGACATGGAAGAAAATAAGGAGCTCACAGCCTCATGTGAAAATTTAGAACCATCAACTATTACTCCTGCTGAACATGAGAGCAAAGGTAATGCCTACGATGCTAAACTCATAGAAGGTGAGAGTTCTCTTGATGTGCTGAATTTTTCCACCAATTTTAGTGGAGCCTATGATAGAGCAAATTTTAGTGGAGCCTTCGTTTGATTTACCTTTATCACAAGATGATTTGCTTGATGTTTCTTATGATGAAGATGACTTGCATGATGATATTTATGTTATTCCCATGCAATCATTGAAGAATGATCATGCTATATTTGTGCTGAAATCGAGCACTTGTGCTAAAAATAGACTTGTTATTCATAATGCTAGTGAAGTTGATGAGCTAAAATTGTTGTCTTCTTTAAATACTTTGGGTTACATTGAATTTGATGTTCCATATAATCTTAGTTCTCTAGAGGAGAAACTTTATGCATATGCTGATTTGTCATGGTTATCTAGACATACATATCATGTTTTTGGCAAATATAACAACCAAGGATAATATTTGATACAACGAGTTTACATTTGTACAAATCTGAATTCTCCTTTTGTTGTGCAAAGTAATGATCAACTAGAGGATAGTAAAATCAATACTGTTGTTATGCCATATTCCTCTAGTTTTGCTTTTCGAACACAAGTGGAATCCAAAGAAAAGGAGCATATGTTTCTTGTTAGTACTAATCTTTTGCAGGATAGTATTGGCAAAGATCATGTGTATTTCAATCGAGCAGACTACATGTCTGTAGGACAAGACATGTTACAAACCTGGACATGTGGTCATATTCTTTCTCACAACATTGTTCACTCCCATTATTTTAGAAACCTTGTTTGTCCTCATGTTGTGTAGGATCAACTTCAAATAAAATCGACGCCGAGGACGCTAAGGACATGACACCCATACTTACGACCATGTTTGGCACATGGTTAGGAGGGGTAGGAGGTCAGCAAGGGTTTCCAAGTCAAGAAGGAGGCCCGAGGCTAATTCGGTTCAAGTCCCCAAGGTGGAGGCCCAAAGCAACTCAAGTTTGAGTCTGCCTCGGCCTCCAGGACCAGTCTGCCTTAAACTGGTCACCCAGGACGCATCCGGACTCTGTTTTCGATGATCCATATATGGTTGGAAAGCTAATTTGTTAAGGAAGCCAATGCAAGTGGTCTCACATCAAAAGCTCTTCGGAATAAATGGGAACCATTAAAACAAGTCAGCGTCCAGAATCTGCCAGGGTGCTACGACACCGTCTTTTGGTCCGTTGGACCGTGTATCATGTTTGGGCCCATTAGGGGGCGCATCCAGGGGGTAATGCCCAAGACTCTATCAATAGCAGTCGTCCCTCTCTTTAGGGTTTGGGTTTTGTTTACTTCTTGATTTCCTCGTGAAACAGACATCATTTTGCTACAACTGTGCCGCCAAGGCTGTTTGCTATGAACCAGGGCCCCAGTTCTTGATTTTGTTCACCTGTGGCGATTAGTCATTTCAAATAAAGACTTGAACTCCTTATTATCATAAGCCTCATATTTATTTGCAATTTTAGATTGCGTTCATCCCGTTCTTGCTTGTGTTCTCGATTCGCTTGTAGAAAAGCCTTCTCGGCGAGGTCAATCGCGTTTGTGTGGTTGATAACCAACGGAGCAGTGCTGTAATGGTTGTAGGGGTCCGAATTAGTCTTGGTTCGAAGCCTAGATCGTGAACATTGAGTCTCCACCAATCGACGCTATCATACCTTTCGGAAGATCAGACCTAGTCTACATCAGACACCAAGTGCCTCTAGATGCGAACACTCAAGCAATGCACTTGGATTCTCTCCTAATCTCACAAAGATGATGAATCAATGATGGAGATGAGTGGGAGGACTTTGGCTAAACTCATAATGTTACTATCTCAATGCAAATGGCCAAGAGAGTGAGCTAGAGCCGGTAATGTCACTTCTAGTAAGGTTCCAGTCATGACTGGACACGTCCAGTCACGCCCGATCAGACATAGAACCCTAGCATTCGGTCACTTCTAGTAAGCTCCTAGAGGTGGAAATTTATGACCGGACACTGGTCATGTCCGACCGGACTCACCCAGAGTCCGGTCACTCACCGTCTTCTCTGTGCGCTGCCACATCAGCGGGACCGGACGAAGTCAGCTAGTGTCCGGTCACGAAGTGACCTAGTGTCGACAGAATATCATCGGTAGTCCTCTAAGGGGTATCCCACGAAGGTAGATTGATCGGCAGGGGAGCGTGAGATCAAGAACAAGAAGGTAACAGAGACACACGAGTTAGACAGGTTCAGGCCGTTAGTATGACGTAATACCCTACTCATGTGGTCTGTTAGTTTGTATTAGCTATCGTATGATATTGCATGAGTTCAGAGGGGGTCCCTGCCCGCCTTATATAGTCCGGGAAGCAGGGTTACAAGTCGGTTAAATCTGAGAGATAACCAGAAAGTAATAACTGATTACAGGAATCTTGGGATCATACATATCTTAACAGATCTTGTAGTATCTCCAGGATATCTTCCAGATGTCTTGCGGGAGGCACCGAGCAGAGTCATGCCCCACAAGGCTTCGTCTTGTGGGCTAGGCCGCCCCTGAGGGCATAGCCTATGTGGTCTGCCGTGGGTATCCGGGGTCATACCCCCCACACCTAGCGTCCGGTCGAAGACCGATGCCAGCGTCTTCACTGCTTCCACTGACCGGACGCTCCGGTCCAGTTGAGACCAGCGTCTGGTGCACTCTGTGAAACCCTGTTTTTTCTATACAGGGCGCCGATGGTACCATCGGACTATCCGCACTCTACGGGTGGACAATCCGCCGGTGAAGTTTCTAACCCTTGCTCAAATATGCCAACCACCAAGTGTATCACCTTATGCACATGTGTTAGCATATTTTCACAAATGTTTTCAAGGGTGTTAGCACTCCACTAGATCCTAAATGCATATGCAATGAGTTAGAGCATCTAGTGGCACTTTGGTAACCGCATTTCAATACGAGTTTCACCCTCTTAATAGTACGACTATCGATCCTAAATGTGATCACACTCACTAAATGTCTTGATCATCAAAACAAAAAGGCTCCTACCACTTATACCTTTGCCTTGAGCCTTTTATTTTTCTTTTACTTCTTTTCCAAGTCCAAGCACTTGATCATCACTATGGCAACACTATCATCATGTCATGATCTTCATTTGCTTCACCACTTGGAGTAGTGCTACCTATCTCATAATCACTTTGATAAACTAGGTTAGCACTTATGGTTTCATCAATTCACCAAAACCAAACTAGAGCTTTCAGCAGCAGAGGCTGATGGAAATTTGATTCTGAATGGATCTGACTTTCATGATAGCAGGACTATGTCTGATCTCCCTGATACCTTTGCCCCTGTGGTGAAGCCATAGCTCAAATCTGTGGCAATTAGAGTTGGCAGTCCTTCTGTAGTTAACTTGGAAGTCCCTCTACCTGTTCAGCGCAAACTCTTTGCTGAGGTAATCAATTTCATCAATATAGCTCATCCTTTTAGTCCCTTTTCTAGTCTCTCTTTATGTGACATCGATCCTGATCTGTCTGTGCCGGTATACTTTACTGATCCTAAAACACTTGCACATCTTATTTGTCTCAAGCCACCATAGATCAAGGACACTGAGGCAGAATCTGCTATGGTGGAGATTCTTGATGAGGATGAGGATGTGATGGAAGCGCCCAAACCTGATCATGTCACTCCACGCAACAAGAGGGCAAAGAAGATGGAGCCTCTTCTTGATGAATTTCTGAGGCGCAGCAAGAGGCACGCTGACAAGTCTGGAGGTTTCAAAGGAAAGTCAACTGTGGAGATTCTGAACCCCAAACCCCTGGCTATCATACCTGCAACATCAGCCCCTGCTCCTCACCTCAATAGGGACATTGTTGAGGGTATTGCAACTGGCTTCCTGCAGATTCATCCAAGGGATGTTTCTGATGCTTTGATCAAAATGGATGTTTATGATGATATGGACTGAAGGAAGAACACTGGAGGCATTGTTGGTTGTTGTGCCTCCACTCCTAGAAAGCTTTTGTTTCCAGCCAAGTGTCTTGCCTGCGTGCAAGCCTAATAAATGTACAGTTGTTAGCTAGTGGCTTTTTTCTGTTCTATGTTTAAGCACTCTGGGCACTTTAATCTTAATACCATCCCAGCTTTTATCTTCTTGTTTTCTCTGTGTGTGCTGATGTTGTCATATCCTGAGCAATCCTTTTGTGTTTCCCATATGTTTGTTTGGAAAACTTTGCTATATGTGGCTGCCCAGTGCAAACTGGTATCTGAGATATCAGTTTTATCTCTTCTAATCTTTTTTGTTAACATATGGATAACAACAGAAATATAAAAATTCTAGTGTGGAACATTAGGGGAATGAATTCACAGGAGAAGTGGGATGCTATCAGAGCAAAATTTCTGAGAGTGCTTGTCATATATTATGCCTATAGGAAACAAAGAGAGAAAATTTTGATAGCTTTTATTTAAAAAAGTTCTGTCCAAGATATCTTGATAGGTTCTTTTTCTCCCCCTCCATTGGAGCTTCTGGAGGACTCATTACAGTTTGGAACAACAGTCTCTTCTCTGCTACTTTGGTGCAAGCTAATAATTGTGCCATTACTGTTAAGTTTGATTGTTTCCTGAACAACAATTCCTTCCATCTAACTAATGTTTATGGACCTTCAACCTCGGCTGAAAAATTTGGATTTGTTACCTAGTTACTGAATTTGGATAGATCAGATTATAATGATTGGATTTTGGCAGGAGATTTTAATCTCTATAGATCCCCGGATGACATGAACAAACCTGGAGGTAATCATGGTGAAATTCAAATGTTTAATGAACTCATAATTGATCTTGATATTATAGAAATTCCCTTCAGTGGATAGAAATACACTTGGAGTAATATGCAATTGGATCCTTTACTTGTAAAACTAGATGGGGTGTTCACCTCCTCCACTTGGAACCTCTCCTTCCCTGCAACAAATATTCAACGCCTCTCCAGGCCTATTTCAGATCATTCTCCTTTTGTCATCAACATTGGAACCAATATTCCCAAAGCAGCTACATTTAGATTTGAATCACTGGGTTGAACATGAAGACTTTTTGAAAATAGTTGATCTTCATTGGAACAAAGCCCCCTTCTTTGCTAACTCAACCAGAAATCTGTCACATAAGTTGAAACAAGTCAGACATGGGCTGAAAGATTGGACCAAATGCTTCTCAAATCTGGCAAGCTAATACACAACTGCAATTGGGTTTTATTGCTTTTAGATGGTCTAGAAGAACAGAGAAATCTATCCACCCTAGAGTTAGCTCTGAGAAAGCTAGTTAAAAGGCATCTGACAACCCTCCTGGAAAGAAAGAGAATTTATTGGAGGCAAAGAAATACAGTGAGATGGGTTAAATTTGGTGATGAAAATTCTAGCTTCTTCCAAGCTCTAGCTACTCAGAATCATAGAAAGAACCACATTGTGTCACTCTGTACTTCAGATAACATTCTCATCTCTGATCGTGATCAAAAGGCAGGTTTAATTTATGAAGCTTTTAAAAATAGACTAGGTGTGAGTGAATTTGCTAGTATCATCTTTGATTTGGCCAGCCTCTTGGAACAACATAATTTAGAAGAGTTGGATGGAAACTTCACCTCAGAGGAGATTGATCAAGTCATAAAATCCATTCCCAATGATCATGCCCCTGGCGCTCATGGCTTTAATGGTCTTTTCATAAAGAAAAGTTGGAGTCTCATTAAACATGATTTTCTTAGACTTTTCTCTGATTTCAGTAATGGCCGTTTGGACTTAAGCAGCATAAATAATTTCTACATTGCTCTTATTCCCAAAAAAAGATAACCCTGCTACTGTGGATGATTATAGACCCATCTCCCTCCTTAATTATTCCCTCAAAAGCATTACCAAGATGCTTTCAAACAGACTCCAGTCAGTCCTACCCTCACTGATACATGATAATCAATATGGTTTCATCAAAGGTAGAACCATCTAGGACTGCCTTGCTTGGGCTTTTTAGTTTCTTCGCATCTGCCATCACTCTAAGAAAAAGATTGTTATTCTTAAACTTGATTTTGAGAA
Organism: Miscanthus floridulus; assembly: GCF_019320115.1. Lineage (NCBI taxonomy): Eukaryota > Viridiplantae > Streptophyta > Magnoliopsida > Poales > Poaceae > Miscanthus > Miscanthus floridulus. The sequence goes on from NC_089580.1 coordinate 190,920,291, forward strand.
GGCCTTTGATAAAATAGAACACCCTTTCATTCTTGAGATTTTGCTTCTCTGAAACTTGGATCAACTGGGTTAAAAATATTTGGGATCTGCTTAATCTGCTGTTCTACTCAATGGAATCCTAGGGAAGAGCTTTACTTGCAAAAGAGGTGTCAGACAAGGAGACCCTTTATCTCCTTTACTATTTGTCCTTGCTGTAGATTTCCTACAGACCATTGTTAACAAAGCTTGGCAGTTGGGGGTTTTGAAACACCCTCTTAGTGAGGATTTTGGTGGTGACTATCCAATTGTACAATATGCTGATGATACTTTGTTGATTCTGTCAGCTGAAGCTAGAATGTTATTCATCTTCAAGGGTCTTTTGAGATCTTTCTCAGACAGCGCCGGACTCAAGGTGAACTTTCATAAATCTTTCTTAGTACAAATTAACATGAATGCCGAAGAGACTCAACATCTAGCCAATACTTTTGGTTGTAAGGTTGGATCCATGCCTTTCACCTATCTTGGACTACCCCTTGGTACTACAAGGCCATCTGTACAAGATTTCAGTCTCCTCATTTGCAGAATTGAAAGAAAACTTAGTGGTATCAGTAAAATGCTCTCATATCAAGGTAGACTGATTTTGGTTAACTCTGTGTTCTCAGCCCTTCCAACTTTTTACATGTGCAGCCTCCAAACCCCTCCACCTCTCATTGAACAAATTGATAAATACAGAAAACATTGTCTCTGGAGTGGGGGTGATATAAATAGGAAAGGTATCTGTCTAGCAGCTTGGAATGTAGCTTGCAAACCTAAAGAAGATGGTGGTTTAGGGATTATTGATCTCAGGGCCTAGAACTCAGCTCTGCTTCTGAAATATTTGGACAAATTTTATAACCATGCCAACATCCCTTGGGTAAGTCTCAATTTTTATAAGAATAATCACATACCTCCCCATGCTAAAACTCCAACTGGTTCCTTTTGGTGGAAAGATCTCCTCAAATTAGCAGATGATTTCAAAAACTTAACAAAATGTGTGCCTTCAAAAGGGAATTCAGTTATGCTCTGGCAAGACTCCTGGACTGATGGCTTACTGAAAGATGCTCTATCAGATTCTTTTTGGAAAAGGACTCAGCTTCTATCTTCTTTTTCCCTCTTTCTCCCCAGGCCTCATTTCAGTTAGACAGTTTGCAAGCTCTCCTCCAAAACTCCAGCTGGGATATGGACACAGAAGATCAATAGACCTACATTTGGGGCTCTTTAACCTACAGATCCTCAAAATCCTACAGGATCCTGATTGGTCAACGACAAGCCTCACCTCTTTTCGAATGGATGTGGTCTTGTGGCAACTTAGGGAAACACAAATTCTTCTTTTGGCTACTTCTTATGGATCGCCTTAACACCAGGAACATTTTGAGAAGAAAGAATATACAACTGGATGATTATAATTGTGTTCTTTACAACACCAACTCGGAGGAAACCAATTTTCATCTATTTTTCGACTGCCCTTTCAGCATTGCTTGCTGGAACTCAATAAATATTTCATTGTCTGTCAAGCAAGAAACACTTTTGGAAGTACTGCTTTTCAGAGAGCTTGTTATCACTACGTGCTGCGTTATATGGACTACAAGGAATGGTGTGATTTTTTATGCCAAATCTTATAGCCTCAATCAATGGAAATTTGCCTTCAAAGAGGAGATTGGTCTGGTTTGTATCAAGGCCAAAAAGAAAATTAAGGATGTACTTCTTAGTTGGTGTGAGAATTTTCCCTTATGAGTAGACTCCTTTTCCTTTTGGGCATTGACTGCCTTGTAATTCTGTATATATTGTACTTCTCATCATTTTTATAAAATACCAAAAATATAAGTAGGGGCCTCCCCTGCTGACCCTTTTCAAAAAAAAATCAATAAAGATCCTAGAGATGGATTCAGACACGACAAAGCCAAACAAACTATTTAGAGCTTGTGACATATCTCTAAAAACTTTCAAGAATTAGATTTAGCACTAACAAAAATGAAAAAATATCTAAAGTTATTTAAAATTCTAAAACATTCTAATCAATATCTAACTGTGTTTTATAAAAACTTTCCATGACAAAATATGAGATGCAAGCCGTATGGATATGACATACATTAATGCTGAATGTATTCATGTTGATTGCATCTTATATTTTTATCATGTAAAATTTAAAGATGTATTTAAACATCAATTAGAATGTTTCGGATTTTCTTTAGATTTTTCTAGATATATTTTTGCTATTTTACTAGAGCTAAATCAAAATTAACCGGACTTCTAAACTGTCGACACAGAATTTCGTCCCGTGCCGAGGACACACGCAGCAAGCCGGAAGGGTCCGCTCGATGGAGCAGATCCGCCTATCTTCAGCGCAGGGGTGGTCGATCCTGCGCAATCCTCTCGAGGCGTGCCAGTCAATTTGACCCTGTAATTGACAAGGAGAGAAAGTTCATCAGTAGTTAAGGGCGGAACTTGCCGGTGTTGCTAGACAGTCCCGAATGTACGGTTGTAAGAGCCGATATGAAAGGAAATCGGCTAAATAGCCGATTCCAGTATATTCATGAGAATAAGTCAGTTAGAGCTCATGGGGTCGTGTGAGGAGAATTGGTTATTATTCAGGATAAACATCATTTAAACGAATATTAATCAATGACAATAAGATATCAATGATGATCGATCCATACTAAGCCAATGATTACGAGTAACCGAACTCCTTTTTATATAAAGAAACAATTCAACATCACTTAATCATTTAATAAAGATAAATCTAATGAACATGTTAGATCTCATCTATCGCCATGACCAGTGGGGCATGAGACAGAATCATGCAGGCCATAGAAACAACAATAGACTCGACGACCCTAACCCATTACTAATATCAGTTGGGTATGAGGCAGAATCATGCATGCCGTAATACAATAACAAGATCATGGGGCTAACACATCTTTCAACTTATCTCTACTTCGACGATCTCGTGATGTGAACTGTTCGTGAAAGCATTCGATATCGGCTAAACAGCCGATTCAGGCATAGCACACAGTTAAGGTCATGTCTTCTCAGGAACGGGTCTATCAACCAACGATCCCCACTCCACAGTGCCAACAGTGGGGTGAGAGCCAGGATCCCACAAGCCATGATGACGGGTCATGAAACGGTTCTCGCTAACCGATAGATCTACTCAAGATCGAACATGCCTTAACCGCACGCTATGCACGATTAAGATTGATGCAAAACAGCCGATAAAAACATAACTCATTGCTTAAGATGTAGATTAGATCAGTTTTAGATTAGCAAACGATGAGTTAAACAAGATATAAGGCCGATCCAGATCAATCTCAATCGGGTAGAATAATATTGCTGTAATTAGATAAGCAATGAAAGCAATAAGCAATATCGGTAACTTAATGAATCTACCAAAGACTGTCATTCTAAGATAGAGCCGATAACTTGAATTAGGCAAGAGTCGATAACTAGTTTATACCAGAGCCGCAGTGGGGGGCGATCGGATCGATGCAGCTATACGAACAAAGGTATAAACCATAACAGTACTTACAACAAGCAGTGGAGGTCGACCGGATCGATGTAGCCGTACTTGCCGAAGAACTCGCTGAGATCTACTCTACTCCTACTCCTAAGGGGTGGTCAGAGGCGAAAAAAGTAATTGACTTATATTTGATTGATTGGTTCCTTTTTACAATAGCCAGGGTTCGGTATTTATACCCGGGGCCTAAAACGAACCCTACTTGAGTACGACTTAATACAATCTTTGGCATAATAAAAATATTCCTAATTTAAGATAACTTGGACACTAATCTTTCCCTTTTTGTAGAGTCCAGCATGTCTTGTCTCAGCGCCGATCATAGCCTCCGTCGTTATCTGCTGGCGCTATCTGAAGAAAGCCGATTCTAGCGTTGCATCCGAATCAGCTGGTTTCGATCTACACGTAACTGATCCCCTCCTGTCATGATCCTGGGAGCTCCCAAGCTTCTGAGATCCTTCTACCGAATTCTGGTGTAAACACATGCCCCCTAATTTTGGGACAAAAGAAATTTTGTTCCAAAATTACCATGTTCGTGCTCCCGATAGGCCCGTAGTTTGTAATAGGCGATATTTAGCAGATAATTTTTCTATCTTGACACCATGCACATTACTTTTGTTTATGCTTGCTTTTCCCCCATGGATGATACGCATTGTACCCGCTTTTACTCTTCTGAGTCTATTTTCGCACCGGCAGCGATACCCTTTTAGTATCGGCCATTAGAGCTGTCAGTCGAGCGAATTGGTCATTGAGTATTAATCCAAACGTTAGGGTAATATTCCTTCAAATATTTCTTATTGATCTGCTGAATCCTTCTCCTCCTTCCAGCGTCTCCAAAATGTACCAGGCGCGCAATGCCTGAGCCGATAAGGTTTCCCCTGATTAGGCGACCATACCGGCTGTCTCGCTTTTTGGTCGTCATAAGTGTGTCTTTAAGAGCATTTCTAGATCAGTTGGAGAAGTCAATAGCCTACGGAAGCTGATGTCATTTGACTAGAAATATCGAGAGTGACCCATGGTGCCCCAGGCTCGAGATCTGCATGTCATCGCGGATCTTGTGTAGAACCGATTATATTCTCCATTGTTTACTCATGCTTCCTTCTTCGGCTAAAGAGCCAATTTAATATAGCCGATCCAGGCCCTTGGTTTAACCAAGTCTAAAAACATGGCTTTTATTAAGAGAAACCTTCGATTTCCTGCCTTTCAGTTGCTTAGTGCTGTATTTTCATTGGCATTAGTGAAGTGGCGCTTCACCTTCCATTAATTGTTGTTGCCTTTTACACGTCCCGAGGCGCCCGTCCCTTCGCTTTAGGTCTTCAAATACCAGTTGGTGGTTTTGGCCTCGAATACATCTTTACTCGCAACTGTTTCTTCGCTCTTCTCCGCCTGTCAAAACCCTATAGCGGTTCTCTTTCTCCCTTTCGTAGATCCAATCACTTTTCATGGCCGGTGAAGACCGCCGAGGCAAACGTGCGGCGGAGGAAATCCCAGAAGAGAATATGTCGATGAATCAGTGCCTCCGGCGCATGAGGTGAGATTGACATTTCTTGTTCATGATGATGAACAGTTCTGATCCGCCTATAGGTATTTTGTGAATGACAATCTCCGCCCTCTTCCCAGGGCCGGCGGGCCCTCTAACGCCACATCTTCTATGCCAGCCTTGTCGTCGGATTCTTCTGATTCCTACAACGGCAACGACGCCCGACGCTATCTTCACGAGTGGAGGATGGTTCAAAACCGTTACTCCGAGGCGACTTGGGAGAACGGCCAACTGGAGGTTCGCCTCGGGGTTTCCTAGGCCACCCTTCACGTAGCTGAGGAGGAGGCCAGCGCTGTCCGAGCGTAACTGGCCGAATCCGACGCCATGGTGGCGGGTAAGATAAATCCCATGAAGGCTTTTTACTCTAACTTTTATTATCTTCATCTTGACCGTCTTCTTGTTCTCGTGATTGTCAGCCTTGACAGCACAGTTGGAATCTTTTCAACTGGCGGCGAACGCGGCCATAGACGCTATCAATGCCTGGGGTTCCTCCATCGACGTTCGTCTCCAAGACATCTTGGTCCGCGTTCGGGAGATCGCCCTCCATGGCGTTCGTTATGGTGCGGCGGTGGTGCTGACCGCAGCACAAGTCCGAACTAGGTACGAGCTTCACGCCATGGAAATAGGTTTCCTAATGGGTGACGGCCCCAAGGAGCATGAGGGCCTGCTTGAAGAATTCACCGTGGCAGCAGAGGCCATAGTAAACATCACATCCGCTCAGGATATGGTGAACAAGGTCTTCGATTAGTTTGTATTTAGGATATATCAATGAATGAAGACTCCTGTTCTTTTATGATTGTGTTTCAATGCAATGCCTTCATGTACAACTGTGAATGTTTCTTGCTCTTTTTGTTTTTTGCTCTATAGGCGATACATATCGTATCGGCTATTACTGTCTCTGAAGATATTTACCTTTTGCACTAGAGGCGATACTCTCCTGGTATCAGCTATTAGAGCCGAGAATGAATCGGCTATCGAATGTTGCCCGGGTGTTAGGATAACGTACCATAGAAACTTTCACATCAAAAGTTGAACGAGCAATCAACCCAGGTCGAACATCCTGTTAAGTGAAATATAACTTCTTCAAATCCATTAACTCTGAATTCACCACCTTATCTAGCATTCATACATCAGCCTAAACCTTATAACTAATACTTATTTCCCTTTATTCCAATGGCCGATATGAAGCCGTAACCTTTTTTACTAAAATAAACTCTCAGAGCCGATCACTTGCATCGGCTGTTGGCTTTCATTGCTGATCTTAATGAAGCCTCCTTCCCATAACTTGCAAGAAAAACACTCAAAATCTCCTAGTTCCCAGAAGACTAGATCGACTGTTGTGATGCTTATAGACTCATCAGCACGAACCAGCTCGACATCATCTCTATGCCATTAATCAAACACTGATGCATGGTCGACGGTATGCAGCAATTCGCATGAATCCAATCATGACCGAGGAGTAAACTGTATGATCCTTTCCCATCAATGACAAAGAACGTAGTGAGCAGAGTTTTACTCTCGATTGTTAGTTCGACGTTTATTGCCCCCCGGGTCTTGGATGTATTTCCTCCGAAGTCTCTAAGCATCATGTCGGTCTCAAGCAAATCTCATGATCCCTTGCCAAGCTTACAAAACGTGGTGTATGACATAAGATTGACAGAAGCACCTCCGTCCACCAACATCTTGTTCATTGGCTTCCCATCAACAAAACCTTTCATATATAAAGCCTTTAAGTGCCGATGCTTGACTGGCTTATCAAATATTGCTTGCTGCACAACTGTTAACTTGGCAACCATCTTTTCATACTCTGACTCGTTGAAGTCTGAATAAACTTCCTGATCTGTCGGAGCTCTGAATTCTTATGGTAATAGAAAAGCCATTTGGATATTAGTCGATGGTTGCCTCTTATCAGCTATCTGCTTGGTACGCCATACTTGAGTTTTACCGGGTGCCTGAGCCTATTCCATATCTCTGTTTCTTAGGCGCTGCACCCTCCTTTTTTGGCTTCTCATCAAATCTCCTGGGCACCACTAGCCTTCCTGCCACATGTATTTTCTTTCAGTGTCTTCCTCTTCATGATCAGCCTAGTCCTGTCCAATGACTCTTTTTCCCAACCGATCATGAACACTTTTGTTTTTAAGCGCCGATCCATATTGTTATGATAATATGCATCTTGAGCCTGGATAGACCGACGGTTGGTTCGAGATTGCCTATACTCCTGATATTGATTGCTATATTATGGACAGTCGTGTCTGGTAGGCAACTTCAAACCTTCATTCCAGCAATGCCTAAAGAAGGGACAATTCCAATGTAATTCAGCTTGTTCCCTTTCATATTTCTCTTCTTCTAATTGATGCTGGTATGCTTGATCTTTTAACCAACGTTGATAATCTTTTTCCTTCTGTCGTTACCATTTATTCAACAGAATCCGAGATGTGACCCGTGGCTTTGACGTCTCTGCTTTCGACGTCTTCCTCTGCTCGTATCGGCTCTTTTGTTCAACATGACGTCTTCTAATCTCTCTGTACTCATCAGCCGATATTTGCATTTTGGGATCGACTGTCCCAGCTTCTCTCGATTTGGTCGATGTTAGAACCTTGGTTTTTCCTTTGAACAGCCCAGCATCAACCATGTTCTGATCTCCTAGGAAAGGATTATCATCGACTTTCATCTTCCGAGGTGTATCGAATTTGAGCCTCCCTTGCTAAATAGCTCTCTGTATATGCTGCCTGAAGATTCTGCATTCATTAGTAGAATAAGAAGTAGCGTTATGGAATTTGCAGAACTTCTTGTTCTTCAACTGATCAGGGGGCAACATGACATGACTATCGGGCAACTTGATCTGTCCCTTCTCAAGCAAAAAATCGAAGAGCTTATCCGATTTGATAACATCAAAGTCATAACTCTCCTCAACTCCTCTTCCCCAAGTATTTGACACCATCACTGTCTTTTTGCCCCAATTCCATTCAGCTGCAGCAACCTCTTCTTCTTCATCTTCATAGCCATCATCGATTGAATATGGATCGTAAGCTTCGGCCACTAAGGTACTCTTTTGAAATTGGGTATCTCTGCGTATGCTCTAGAATTGGCTATTAAGTGCTGCCACTCGTTAAGCCAATTAACCCAAGTTGTCAAATTCCTGTCCCAACAGTTTCTCTTTCCACATCGACAGCATTCCTTGGACGGCTAAAGCAGCTAGTTGATCATCGGTCAAGCTCAATGAGAAACACAGATTCTTAGTCTCTCGAAATCTCTAAAGAAATTCAGTGCCCGATTCATTAGCCCTCTATCTCATGGTTGTCAAATTGGTTATTTTCTTCTCTCTAGTCCTTGTATAAAAATATGTATGAAACTTCTTCTTCAGGTCAGCCCAATTGGCAATGGAGTTGACTGGTAGTGATGAGAACCAAGTGAAGGCTGGCCCTGACAGGGACAAGGAGAAGAAACGAACTCGATGGACATCCTCAACTGACGCTTCGCCCAATTGTGTAAGATACCGACTAACATGTTCTATTGTGCTTGTACCGTCTTGGCTAGTGAACTTGGTGAATTCCAGGAGCCTGTAATTTGTAGGAAGAGCGACTAAATCATACTATTTTGGATATGGGCGTTTGTACGAAAAAGTCATTCCCTTTGGCTTCAGACCGAACTGATTCTTCATCATCTCGGTCACCTTCAGCAGCAACTCGTCAGCCTGCGGATTTGGATTTCTCGGTACTTGCTGACCCATCTGTGGATTGAAATCCCGCGCGCCTTGATATCCTTGTGGAATCTCAATCTGTTGGGTCCTTTACTGGTTTGCTGCTTGAAGTCTCTGATTATAGACATAAGGATCTATATCTCTACGGATCCTCTGAACGGATGGTGCTATCTTCTGAGCCGACGACGGTATGTGGCCTGATGTGCCAAAATTGATCATTTGGTTTTGACTTTGCCCCGCCGACTGCTACACATGCTGTACTGACGGTCCAGGATTATACTGTATCTGATTTGTAGCAGTACCCGGAGTTTATTCAGATGAACCTTGAAGTGTCTGGATGCCACTATTACCAGTTGGTGCTGCTTCTTGATGACTAGTACCGACTTGATTAGTCCCTTGGGTCAACGGATCTGGAATATTATAACAAGTCAATCCAACCTGACCAACTAGAATTCCATGAATCGCCCATTTCATGGCGTTGTGAAATGTGTCAACGAAAGCTTCATTGCGGCTTGATATGGCATCACGAACAGACTTGTCTATGGCTTCCGTAAAGAAACGTCTGTCTTCAGCTTCGACCGTATCTGTCTGCCCATGTAGTAGAACTCTTGGTAGTGAAAATTTCTAAATAATTGTGCTGTCACGCGTTTTGGTGTAGGACAACAAATACTTCTTCTGAAATTCTTCCGTAGCTTTGTTGATGGTATCCTTATCTTCATCAGGCAAGTCTTCATAATGTACCATAAGGATGCTGTCGTTGTTGTGAACCGCCATGACGACTGTGGGGTCCCACCGAGCGTGCCAGAAACGTGGGTCGACATAGAATTTCGTCCCGTGCTGAGGACACACGCAGCAAGCCGGAAGGGTCCGCTCGATGGAGCAGATCCGCCTAGCTTCAGTGCAGGGGTGGTCGATCCTGCGCAATCCTCCCGAGGCATGCCAGTCAATTTGACCCTGCAATTGACAAGGAGAGAAAGTTCATCGGTAGTTAAGAGCGGAACTTGCCGGTGTTGCTAGACAGTCCCGAATGTACGGCTGTGAGAGCCGATATAAAAGGAAATCGGCTAAATAGCCGATTCTAGTATATTCATGAGAATAAGTCAGTTAGAGCTCATGGGGTCGTGTGAGGAGAATCGGTTATCATTCAGGATAAACATCATTTAAACGAATATTAATCAATGGCAATAAGATATCAATGATGATCGGTCCATACTGAGCCAATGATTACGAGTAACCGAATTCCTTTTTATATAAAGAAACAATTCAACATCACTTAATCATTTAATAAAGATAAATCTAATGAACATGTTAGATCTCATCTATCGCCATGACCAGTGGGGCATGAGGCAGAATCATGTAGGCCGTAGAAACAACAATAGACTCGAGTGCAATTGGGTTTTATTGCTTTTAGATGGTCTAGAAGAACAGAGAAATCTATCCACCCTAGAGTTAGCTCTGAGAAAGCTAGTTAAAAGGCATCTGACAACCCTCCTGGAAAGAAAGAGAATTTATTGGAGGCAAAGAAATACAGTGAGATGGGTTAAATTTGGTGATGAAAATTTTAGCTTCTTCCAAGCTCTAGCTACTCAAAATCACAGAAAGAACCACATTGTGTCACTCTGTACTTCAGATAACATTCTCATCTCTGATCGTGATCAAAAGGCAGGTTTAATTTATGAAGCTTTTAAAAATAGACTAGGTGTGAGTGAATTTACTAGTATCATCTTTGATTTGGCCAGCCTCTTGGAACAACATAATTTAGAAGAGTTGGATGGAAACTTCACCTTAGAGGAGATTGATCAAGTCATAAAATCCATTCCCAATGATCATGCCCCTGGCGCTCATGGCTTTAATGGTCTTTTCATAAAGAAAAGTTGGAGTCTCATTAAACATGATTTTCTTAGACTTTTCTCTGATTTCAGTAATGGCCGTTTGGACTTAAGCAGCATAAATAATTTCTACATTGCTCTTATTCCCAAAAAAAGATAACCCTGCTACTGTGGATGATTATAGACCCATCTCCCTCCTTAATTATTCCCTCAAAAGCATTACCAAGATGCTTTCAAACAGACTCCAGTCAGTCCTACCCTCACTGATACATGATAATCAATATGGTTTCATCAAAGGTAGAACCATCTAGGACTGCCTTGCTTGGGCTTTTTAGTTTCTTCGCATCTGCCATCACTCTAAGAAAAAGATTGTTATTCTTAAACTTGATTTTGAGAAGGCCTTTGATAAAATAGAACACCCTTTCATTCTTGAGATTTTGCTTATCTGAAACTTGGATCAACTGGGTTAAAAATATTTGGGATCTGCTTAATCTGCTGTTCTACTCAATGGAATCCTAGGGAAGAGCTTTACTTGCAAAAGAGGTGTCAGACAAGGAGACCCTTTATCTCCTTTACTATTTGTCCTTGCTGTAGATTTCCTACAGACCATTGTTAACAAAGCTTGGCAGTTGGGGGTTTTGAAACACCCTCTTAGTGAGGATTTTGGTGGTGACTATCCAATTGTACAATATGCTGATGATACTTTGTTGATTCTGTCAGCTGAAGCTAGAATGTTATTCATCTTCAAGGGTCTTTTGAGATCTTTCTCAGACAGCGCCGGACTCAAGGTGAACTTTCATAAATCTTTCTTAGTACAAATTAACATGAATGCCGAAGAGACTCAACATCTAGCCAATACTTTTGGTTGTAAGGTTGGATCCATGCCTTTCACCTATCTTGGACTACCCCTTGGTACTACAAGGCCATCTGTACAAGATTTCAGTCTCCTCATTTGCAGAATTGAAAGAAAACTTAGTGGTATCAGTAAAATGCTCTCATATCAAGGTAGACTGATTTTGGTTAACTCTGTGTTCTCAGCCCTTCCAACTTTTTACATGTGCAGCCTCCAAACCCCTCCACCTCTCATTGAACAAATTGATAAATACAGAAAACATTGTCTCTGGAGTGGGGGTGATATAAATAGGAAAGGTATCTGTCTAGCAGCTTGGAATGTAGCTTGCAAACCTAAAGAAGATGGTGGTTTAGGGATTATTGATCTCAGGGCCTAGAACTCAGCTCTGCTTCTGAAATATTTGGACAAATTTTATAACCATGCCAACATCCCTTGGGTAAGTCTCAATTTTTATAAGAATAATCACATACCTCCCCATGCTAAAACTCCAACTGGTTCCTTTTGGTGGAAAGATCTCCTCAAATTAGCAGATGATTTCAAAAACTTAACAAAATGTGTGCCTTCAAAAGGGAATTCAGTTATGCTCTGGCAAGACTCCTGGACTGATGGCTTACTGAAAGATGCTCTATCAGATTCTTTTTGGAAAAGGACTCAGCTTCTATCTTCTTTTTCCCTCTTTCTCCCCAGGCCTCATTTCAGTTAGACAGTTTGCAAGCTCTCCTCCAAAACTCCAGCTGGGATATGGACACAGAAGATCAATGGACCTACATTTGGGGCTCTTTAACCTACAGATCCTCAAAATCCTACAGGATCCTGATTGGTCAACGACAAGCCTCACCTCTTTTCGAATGGATGTGGTCTTGTGGCAACTTAGGGAAACACAAATTCTTCTTTTGGCTACTTCTTATGGATCGCCTTAACACCAGGAACATTTTGAGAAGAAAGAATATACAACTGGATGATTATAATTGTGTTCTTTACAACACCAACTCGGAGGAAACCAATTTTCATCTATTTTTCGACTGCCCTTTCAGCATTGCTTGCTGGAACTCAATAAATATTTCATTGTCTGTCAAGCAAGAAACACTTTTGGAAGTACTGCTTTTCAGAGAGCTTGTTATCACTACGTGCTGGGTTATATGGACTACAAGGAATGGTGTGATTTTTTATGCCAAATCTTATAGCCTCAATCAATGGAAATTTGCCTTCAAAGAGGAGATTGGTCTGGTTTGTATTAAGGCCAAAAAGAAAATTAAGGATGTACTTCTTAGTTGGTGTGAGAATTTTCCCTTATGAGTAGACTCTTTTTCCTTTTGGGCATTGACTGCCTTGTAATTCTGTATATATTGTACTTCTCATCATTTTTATAAAATACCAAAAATATAAGTAGGGGCCTCCCCTGCTGACCCTTTTCAAAAAAAAATCAATAAAGATCCTAGAGATGGATTCAGACACGACAAAGCCAAACAAACTATTTAGAGCTTGTGACATATCTCTAAAAACTTTCAAGCATTAGATTTAGCACTAACAAAAATGAAAAAAATATCTAAAGTTATTTAAAATTCTAAAACATTCTAATCAGTATCTAACTGTGTTTTATAAAAACTTTCCATGACAAAATATGAGATGCAAGCCGTATGGATATGACATACATTAATGCTGAATGTATTCATGTTGATTGCATCTTATATTTTTATCATATAAAATTTAAAGATGTATTTAAACATCAATTAGAATGTTTGGGATTTTCTTTAGATTTTTCTGGATATATTTTTGCTATTTTACTAGAGCTAAATCAAAATTAACCGGACTTCTAAACGTTTTCGAAATTTCTACCTGGGCCGTTAAACTTCAAACCCCGGCCCACTCATATATGTAGAGAGAGACTACGCGTAAGACTGTCTCCAACAAAAAAAAAACCTATATGGGCATCAAACCCAAAATGGGTAGCAAGAGACATAAAATCAGCCTCCAACAGAGTACCTATAGACCTATTTTGGGTTGTCGGAGAGGCACAACCCAAATATGGGCATCCTCTCTCCTGAAAACCTATTTGCAAAAAGAATTCTCTTTTGGGTCTTGTTGTTGAAGAAGACGCCGAATAGATATTGATTTTTTTTATGTAGTGCTATCAAAGAACGAATGAGTCCTATAATTTGTAATTTGGATGCTCTGTAGCACTTTTGTTGTTATTTGACAATTAGTGTCTAATCATAGTCTAATTAGGCTTAAAAGATTCGTCTCGTGAATTTCGTCTAAACTGTGTAATTAGTTTTATTTTTTATTTATATTTAATGCTTCATGCATGCCTTCAAAAATTCGATGTGACGGAAAATCTTGAAAAATTTTGTAAAATGGAAGGAAACTAAACAGGCACTAAGCGAGCCGGCTTCGCCAAACTGGAATTTTCAAAGGGTTTTTTGGATTGACAACATTACAATTTTCGGTTATTGGAGAAATACCATTACAATTCGACTAATTCAAACCATACCATTACAATTGTGCGATACTCGGACCAACGTCATGGGATACACTCAGCGACGTCTTGGGGCCACCTGCAGGTGTGTACACTGCCTCACTATTTCCGTATGGACGTCCATGCCCTCGGGTCAATTGGATAAGGCCCACCAGGCGCCGGCTCTCCCTTTCCTCCTCGCCGCGCTCTGTTCGTCCTCCTCGCCGCGCTCTGTTCACCTCCTCCCTTCCCGTCCGCTAGGGTTAGGTGCTGCAGCCGCCAGCTCCGCCGCTGTGCCCAGCCGCCGCTGCCGTTTGCCCATGGCCACCACGGCTTCCAGCTCGTCACAGCAGGGAAGGACTCTCCCTCTCGTGGACTGCCCCCAGTGCTTGGTGCCCGTCGTCAAGTGCAAGAGCAAGAACGACAACTTCTACTACAGGTGCTCAAATAGGTGTGGTAAATGGTGGTTTGAGGATGCATATGAGCTCTATTTGCGCAATAATCCTGCCAATCTGTTGGAGAGTTCTTTTGTTTCTGGGCACAATCCAGCTGGTGCTGTTCAAGTTGTGCAGCAGCCTGCTGCTACTACTGCTGGAGGGTTCGAGATGGTGGCACTTGATTTGAAGTTGCTGCTCAGTGACATCAAATTGGAGATTGGCAGCCTGAAGACTGAAGTGAAAGAACTGAAAGATGAGGTTAAGAAGGAAAAGAGTCCAATTGTCTTGGACAATGCAGTTGTTGTTTTCTTGGCAATCTTTGTAACTGTCTTGGTGGCTATTGTATGGATCAAATGAATTCTCATGTAATGTAGCCTGTGTTAGATAGTGTTAGCTTAGAATTTGGTCTGTACTTGGAGCTATGTTTGTTTGCAATTTATGAACAAGTTACCCTTTTAAATGTGTGCAAAATGTGTTCTCCCTGATGCTAAATGTGTGCAAAAGAACAGGGTACCGCTGCTCAAAGATCTCAGGGTCAGTCATCCTTGTGTTTGTCATGTGACATTGAGCCATACAGAGCTAAATGTGTGCAAAAGAACAGGGTACCCTTTTAAATTCTGATGATAACAGGATGAAAGCATCCAAGGCTATTATTCTGTACCAAAGAGATGAGCTGGACCAATTCAAATAAAAACTATAAGCTGGACACCCCATATGCTCATCAAATAATTTGAGGTCGTCGTCCCAGTACAGAATGGAAGATACATTGCATATTCAGAACAGTTGGGTTCATAATGTAAAGCCAACAGGGCAAATAAATTGATAAGCATAGTTGCATAGTTCACAGAAATATATTAGATAAGTGTTTGATGCCATCAGTCAAGTGCATCTCACAGAAGTATTACTCAGGCCATCAGCATTCACTACATAGTGTTTCGAGGCCATTAACAGCATAGACTACCATTACAAGTTCAGAGGCACAGAGAAGTTTTTGTGCCCAAAAGCATTACATGTCATTACAAGGTTTTTTTGCCAAAAGCATCAGAGAACAGCATAGACTATGGATCGAAGACAAGCTTTGTGATACTAGTCACAGCAGTGGGAGGTGGGTTTGCCTTTGCCCTTTTCAGCTTCTTCTTCACAGGTGTTTTTTTCTTGGCTGTGGTTGTCTTCTTTTTCTTCTTTTTGTTCACCTGTGGTTGTGAGGTACCTGCATCATCTTCTATGGTCCTCTTTCTACAATGGTTCCTGCATGGACCTCTTTCACCATCTTGACCAACCTCTGGCTCTTTGCAGCTTTTTTGGAAGTGGCCAAGTCCTCCACATCTTTTACATCTCACCTTTTTCTTGGTAGCCCTTTTCTCCATGCATCCTCTAATCCTTTGCACCTTTGGCCTCCCTGGTCCTCTACCCAATAATGGTTGGTGCACTTTGAACCCAAGATCAACTTCAGGCCACTGGGATCTATCAGGTATAGGTTCAACTCTTGCCTCATAAGCTTTCTTAAATTTAGCCACTGAGTAGTACTCATGCACATAATCTTCTATTTTCATCCCTCTATTGGACAATATCCAGGCCAAAGCATGTCTACAAGGCTTTCCGGTGACTTGCCACTCCCTGCAAGAACAATTGTGATTTTGTAGGTCTACTGTTTCGCGCTTCTGGTTGTTCCATTGGTCCACAATGGTAACTTCAGCAATGTCATCATCACTTACAGATACTTTGAGGACCGTCAGGTGATTGCTAATCAGATTAAGTTCCTTAATAACATTAGGGAGAATCCTGTCATGCCACTGTCTAGCCAGTTTCTTCCTCAAGTATCTCTTCTCCATTATCAACTCCCGCAACTTGTCTACCAGTTCATGCAGCAATAGACCCTTGAATTTCTTCACTTGTGCATTAAAACTCTCTGACACATTATTAGTCAAGGCATCACACTTGTTGTTTTCAGAAAAAGAACTCCTGTACCATATCCTACTATGGTGTGTGTCAAGATACTCAATTGTTCCAGGTGCAAAATCAAATATTTTCTTCATGTGCCATTTGAACATTCCTTTTGTGTAGCTCCTAGCTGCTGGGTATAGGTGATCAGTGAAAACATCACCTGTGTAGTGCTTCATGAAATTCTGGTAAAGGTGTCTCATGCATTCCCTATTTTCAGCATTTGGGAATACAGCTCCAACAGCCTTCTCCAAACCTTTACAAGCATCTGTACAAATAACAAGGTTTGGAACATCACCAATGGCTATGTGCAGCTGTTGCATGAACCATGTCCAGTTATCCTCATTCTCAGTGTCAAAAATTGCATATGCAATGTGATACAACCAATTGTGCCCATCTATACCAGTTGCAGATGCCAACTGTCCTCTGTACTTGCCATACAAACATGAAGCATCAATCCCTATAAATGGTCTGCATCCCTCTAGAAAGCCATCAATACATGGCTTAAGAGCTACAAAAATCCTCCTAAATCTCTGCTTGCCCTCAACCATCTCTACCTCTATCTGCACATGACTGCCAGGTGATGATTTGGCAATCTGAGCTGCCCAATTGAACAGAAGCTGAAAACTCTCCTCATACTTTCCATGGATCTGCTCTAGTGCTACCTTCATGCCAGACCATGCTTTGGAGTACTTGAGCTTGATACCATAGTCACCCTCTAATTTGTCCTTGCAATCTGTTGGAGTCTTAGTAGGATGCCTCTTCAACCAATCCCCTAACCTTTCTGCAGCCCAGCCTTGGGTTGCCATTTTGTTTTCTTGGAGTTTAGTAGTAGCACATTTATGTTCTGCACATAGCGTTTTGATCTGCACACACAGACAAAAAATTGTTAAATTATAAGGTGGAAAACTGGTAACAAAATAAAAGAGATGTCATAACTTCAATTCACCTCTATTGTCTTGCCATCAAAGATCCTTGAAGCATGTATACGCCAAGGACACCCTTCAGCTTTACATGTAGTAATAAACCTAGTCTTATCTGTAATGATTTTACCAAATTCAAACCCTTTCACCACTGCATGATGTCTCACTGCCTTCCTAAATGCAACAATGTCAGGAAATCTTTCTCCCTTCTCTATCTTGGGGTTTTCAGGATCATAGATAACTTGAACCTCCTCTGGATCTGCATCATTTACCTCTGCCTCAAGAGGAACACCTCCTTCAGCAGCACCAACATCATCAAACTGATCAGCAACATGAACATAGTCATCATCATCAGCAGTATGAGCATGGTTGTTACAAGGTTCTGCATTGTTAGCTGCCTGCACAGGCATGTACAGTCCTTCATCGTCAACACCGACATACTCCTCATCATTGTCAAACATGTCAGGTTCCCTGTCAGGCTCAGGCTCTAATGGATACTCATCATTATCAGAAGGCTGGGCTGGTGGAATGTCTTTGCTACTGGGGTTGCCGTGAATAGAAAACTCAGGTGGAATCACACATATTGGGTCTAGGTTTGTAAACTCATCAGACTGTCTAAGACAACTGTCAAACACAAGAACTTCACAGCGCATCTGATCCTTATATATTTCAAACAAGTCATGCATCTGAAAATCATTTTCTATTCTCACATCTTCACATAGCCTTTTGTCAAAGAACCACACACTAGGAGACTGGCTACTGGACCACTGGAACTCATTGCGCAGGCTTGTCAACAGCAAATCGAAGGAAAATGAAGCTACTTCAACATCCCACTTAATCAAGCGTCCCTTTGTGTATGCTTTTCTACCAGTGTTGTTTATGGTACAGAATCCTTCTACTTTCATCACTAGCGAGAACAACGAAACCCTAGCAACAAACAAAATCAACCCCAAATCCAATGAATCCCTATCAATAGCCTCAACGAAATCTACCGGGGACGAGCTCATTCACTATAGAGGGAAGAAAAAGAGGCAGAGGATAAATACCCGCCCTCGTCGTCCGCCATCTCCGCCGTGCCGCGCGGCTGCGTCTCACCCATTGCGAGCAATAGGGTGCATCGCAGCACGCACGCAAGCTGGGTGCTTCTGGTCGTCGCAGTCTATGCCGCTGAAGACAGGGTCGCCGCCGTCCTGCTCGCCGAAGACAGGGTCGCCGCCGTCCTGCTCGCCACCGTCGTCGGGGTGAGGGTGAGTGAGAGGAGACAGAGCGTGAGGAGGAAGAGAGCAGTCAGCCTGGGTGGGATACGGAGGCACCTTATCCAATTGACCCGAGGGCATGGACGTCCATACGGAAATAGTGAGGCAGTGTACACACCTGCAGGTGGCCCCAAGACGTCGCTGAGTGTATCCCATGACGTTGGTCCGAGTATCGCACAATTGTAATGGTATGGTTTGAATTAGTCGAATTGTAATGGTATTTCTCCAATAACCTAAAATTGTAATGTTGTCAATCCAAAAAACCCATTTTCAAAACCATTCCAAAACCTGCCGCCCCTACCGGTTCCCCGTTTCCCCACCCCTCACCCCGCCGCGCCACCCCTCTCTCCCGATGCAGCCCGGCGGCGGCGGCGCGATCCGCGTGCTGAACGTGGCGGAGAAGCCGTCGGTGGCGAAGGCCGTGGCGGAGATCCTGTCGCGCCGCTCAATGCAGTCGCGGGCGGGCCGGTCCCAGTACAACCGCATCTTCGAGTTCAACTACGCCATCAACGGCCGCGCCTGCCACATGCTCGTCACCTCCGTCACGGGCCACCTCATGGAGCTCGAATTTGATGACCGATTCCGCCGCTGGCACTCCTGCGACCCCGCAGAACTCTTCCAGGCCCCCGTCCGCAAGTCCGTGCCCCAGGTATGCTGCTCGTTCTCTCCGTTCCGCACGAGCATTTCGCCGAAGAGATGGTGGGCGCGTCTCTGAGGCCTGCATATGGCGGTTCGGGTTTGATTGGCTGGTGCGTGGGTTCCTATCGGTTGTGATGATGTCTTACATGGTCGGCATCCATACTATTATTGCGCTCCGCACTCATGGATGTGCTGGTGTCAGGGGCTGGAATCCCGCTGAACAGTGGGTGTGTGTTTCGCTGTGTACAGTATCGTGTGCCTGGCGCACTGGGCTGTTTGGTTGGCCTTCAGGCAACGTTTTGCCTGGCGCGAGCAGTGCCCTGAGGCGTCCGATTTCGGATGCTTGGAGCTACCATGGCTGCCAGGCCATGGGCAGCAACTTGCCTGGGAGGCCTCCAAGCAAACGAGCCCTTAAATGATCTCTGATATTTGGAGTCGTTGTCCCATTAGGAGAGGGACACTTAGGGGCTGTTTGCTTGGTGGCCTGCCAGGCAGCTTGCCCACCAGGCATGCACCCCAACCCTAGGCATCCAAAATCGGGTGCCTGGGAATGCATGCTGCACCAGGCAAAGCTGCCTGGATCACAAGCAAATAGGCTCTTAAATGCTAAACTTGTAATCGCAGGCATATCATGATGGTTGCATGATAAGTGCAGATCAGCCCATTTGTCAGTTAATCATCTAGCCTTTGTTTAAACAGGTTACATAGAGATCAAAGTTTATTTAACACAATCATTTGATATGTAGTCCTTGCAGGGTTTTAGCCTAGAATGATATCCTCGTAACTAGCAACAACTGCACTGCATGTCTGCATGTAGATAAATATTGATGCTAACAAGGAGAAAACAACTGGACGCTTTAGGTCAAATGATTTGCACCATTCATGTAGTTAAGAGCATAGTTGGCCACTCCACCAATATGTTGCCATGAATTCGGTGCTAACATAATGCTTGCTTGGTGTTCTTCATGATGACACAAGCAGTCATTTTAGTACTTCTATCTTGTAAACTTCTCTCTCCCTGTATGGATGAATTTGTTCATGAACATGCAAGCATGAGTTGACTGGCATGTTCTTATCTATCTCCGGCTGTCATGTTTTGCATATATTGAGATTATTTTCTTCATATAAAGATTGTAGCATGGTCATGATGTTATTATAACTTCATGGATGTTGTTGCAGTTGAGATCTATTCTTGAATTTGTCCCTTCAATATTCAGGACAAGCAGGCCATAAAACAGACTTTGGAAGAAGAAGCTAGGAGATGCCAGTGGCTGGTGCTATGGCTTGATTGTGATAGAGAGGGTGAGAACATAGCATATGAAGTGATCGATGTTTGTACAAGTGCCAACAGTCATCTTAACATTTGGAGGGCTCGCTTCTCAGCTTTGATTGACAGGTACTGATTTTTCCGGATGGTGATGGTCTCTTTCCCTCTGTCTATTATAATGATTTTCTAAAAATATTATGAAACTACAGGGAAATACATGAATCTGTGCAACATCTTGGTAGGCCCAACAAGCTCTTTGCAGATGCTGTGGATGCAAGACAGGTGATTTGAGTTGCCACTTGCCACTTGCCACTAGATTTAAATATTGCTGTTGATGTTTCACATACTTGAATCACAACTTTCTACTATCAACCAATGTAAAATGCTCTGGTTCTCTATCAGATTGAACTCCATGGAGAGCTTTTTACTGCATGTTTCCTCTAATACCTGTAGCTTTATAATCCAATCAAATGAATCTAAAGCAGCAGATTTGCTATTATATTTTCTCTTGCCAATTTTGTTGTGTCAAATGGATGAGCATTTGCCTGTTCATTCTTACTTTCTTGATAAGCTAAGATAAGTAATAAAAAACTCTGTACAGGAAATTGACCTTCGCATTGGTGCCTCCTTCACAAGGTTTCAAACAATGCTGTTAAAAGATGCATTTGTAATTAATGTGACTGGGGATGACAGGAATTTAGTTCTGAGCTATGGTCCTTGTCAGGTACTTCACTTATCAAAGCTACTACACGTACGCTGATTTCCATCTTGTCTAAAATTTTCTTATTCATTGCAGTTTCCAACCCTAGGATTCATTGTTGAGCGTTTCTGGGAGATTCAAGCTCATGAACCTGAAGAGTTCTGGACGATAAATTGTACTCATACTTCAGATGAAGGCACTGCATCTTTTGGTTGGATGTAAGATGCCCTTTAGAATTTCTTCTGACATTTTTGTTATGGAAGTCATGTGACCTTTTCTTCTTCTTGGCAGACGTGGTCATTTGTTTGATTATTCATGTGCTATTAGTATCTATGAAATGTGTGTTTCAGAACCAATGGCAACAGTGAGTGCTTTCTGATATATTCTGTTAACATCAATAGTTTGAAATTCAAATCTTCGTTAACAATGGATCAGTAGTAACACTTTTGTTTTGTTTTGTTCATTGCAGGTACAAAATGTTAGGAATCAAGAGAAACTAAAATACCCCCCATATCCACTAAGTACAGTGGAGCTTCAGAAACGTGCTTCTAGGTACTTTAGAATGAGTTCAGAGCGCACAATGAAGGTCTAAAAATATCTTTTCTTATTGTTCTAATTTCCCTTCCAGATCCATTATCTAATAATGGACATACCTCAGTAGCTTGATTATTTGCTTGTTTTTTGTTTGGTGATCTCTTCCCTTTCAACACCAGGTGGCTGAAGAGCTTTATCAAGCTGGATTCATTAGTTATCCGAGGACAGAAACTGATAACTTCTCCCCAAACACTGACCTGCATGTTAGTATTGGATTTTACTAGCTTGACTTGTTTCACATTCTTTCCTTCTGTTTTCTTGATGATTTTGCTTACAGTTAAGTTTTTTGTTTACACCTATAACCTTGCTTGACAATTGACATTGTTAAACAATATGCCAATACTAGTTTGTTTGAAAAGTGATAAGAAATATGTTCTCAGACAGTTGGTCTACCGTGCATGTAAGATCTTATTTTTTGACTTTTTTGTCAGTCACAGCAACATGTTTCTCCCGGTTGTTCCCATCACATTAATACAATGGATTAGTAGTCATTCATTGATGAAATCCCACTAAGAAAATTGTAAAAATGCACTCCATACGGTCTCTGTCACACTCACAATGATTGCACTTATTTACCTTTCCTTATTTATTTTTTCTCAATTTGTTGCTCTTGCTGTTTCCTTTTCCCTTTTTAATGTATGTCTATCCTTGACCTAGGCAATTGCACGTGAACAAGTGAATCATCCAGTTTGGGGAGCATATGCTCAGCGACTTCTAAATCCTGAAGCAAGACTTTGGAGAAATCCCAGTAACGGTGGTCATGATGACAAAGCACATCCTCCTATTCATCCAACCAAGTTTTCAGAAGGTGAAAGAAACTGGAGCCCAGACCACACTGTATGTTGTGTTTCTGAACAACTGACAAATCAAGTGCTTTTTCAAGTGTTGTTATAAAATTTCCTATACACTATTGTTTATCCCATTATATCTGGCATCCAGAGATTGTATGAGCTTGTTGTCCGACATTTCCTTGCATGCTGCTCTCAACCGGCTGTTGGAGCTGAAACAACTGTGGAAATTGACATAGCCGGTGAACAGTTTAATGCATCAGGGCGTGTTATACTTGCTGTGAGTATCCCTGTTTTGTTGCTTCCCTTTAACTGGCCACCAATACTATCAATACTTCAAGCAAACATATTCCTTCAGTTTCTCTGGTGCTACATGTCCTAGGATCTGTTGAAAAATTACTTCTACCATTATTCGATACATTTGTTGAGTACAAGTAGGTTAAAATATGTAACCAGCAAGGTCTAATGAGGCTAGTTAGTACACAGATGTAGCATTAGCAAATTTCGTTAATGTAAAGCTACACTATAAGGCCTGAATAGTTTTTTTTGTGCCAAAGTTTGGTACACAAAGTTATGCTAATATTTATTCAAAATGGAAAAGAAAAGGGGGGATTTATACAAAATGTGAATTGGATAAGTAACATGCATGTCCTCTTTTTTGGTTTTGTCCAAAAAGGTATTTTAGTGACAAAAAAAATTGCTAGTGGTAGTGTTTTATTTGAAAGTTCCTTCAATTGTACGTTTCAAAAAAAACTTCCTTCAATTGAATATACAGCTTTAACTGATCTCCTGTGAGAAGGGTCAAAGTTCAATTCAATTATGCAATTGTGCTGGGTCAATTATCCTCCATCCATTTCAAATTATAAGACGTTTTGACATTTTTTAGATACGTAGCTTTTGCTATGCACTTAGATATACACTATGTCTAGATACATAGTAGAAATAATATATCTAGAAAAGCCAAAACGTCTTATAATTTGGAATGGAGGGAGCACCTGATATCTTTGAATGGGCTGAGTATTTTGGTAATAAATGCGTGATTCACAATTGTTGCTTCCTTATATTTGGTAGTATTCATTAATATGTACTCCCTCCTTTCTAAATTATAAGTCGTTCTGGCTTTTCTAGATACATAGTAAAAGTTATGTATCTAGACATAGTGTATATCTAGATGCATAGCAAAAACCATGCAACTAAAAAAGCTAGAATGACTTATAATTTGTAATGGAGGGAGTATTTAACAAGTCTATTAGCAAACCAGTTAACCGTGGATACAGGGAAAAACTGTTGTATCCTAGGAACCTCAGCAAGTAGCCTTTTTTTCACTTTGATATATTATTTCTGTATTATCACCAAACGTCCTGTTGATAATAAGATGCTTTCATTAGCTGCTTCACCTGGATCTGGCGATTGTTCTTCTTTCAAAGAAATGTTTTCTTCTTCTGTAGAAAAATTATCTGGATGTTTATCGCTTTGACTCATGGGGTGGAACATTACTTCCAACATACAACATTGGGCAGCAGGTTTGCTGTAGTTATATTTCATACTCCACATTTATTTTGGTTGTCATTTTTTCTTACTAATATTTTATTGTGCATGATGGTTACAAAAACTGGTTAAAGACTGCAGATTACTTCATAATTTGAATTGAAAATATGTTCTTTCTGTCTATTAATAAGTTAATATTACTAATGATGTATATGTAAAAATATGCAATATGTGCAGCAGTGTGTAATTCGTTGCAATATGTAAGGAGTTGCTCAGTATTAGTTGGGTCAGTTGCCTGATTTATCTTAGAGAATAACGTTGATATCCAACTTTTTGTATCCTTTATCAATCAAATACAAAACTAACTTGAGCTATCAATTCAAAATCATGCAGTTTGTTCCGACAACTTTAACACTTGATTCTGGAGTGACTCGGCCACCCCCTCTTCTTGCTGAAGCTGACCTTCTTAGCTGTATGGATAAAGTACAAAACAAATCCTTCTTTTAATCCATGATATATTCTTTTTTTTTTTCTGGCAATAGCTTCGTATTCAGAATTGGTGGATTGTGCCACTTAATGCATCTACATATCCATAATTTAAAATCATGAAGATTTGGCATTTTCTTATTCTATTTCCAGGCAGGAATTGGCACTGATGCAACCATGCATGATCACATAAAGAAGTTGCTTGACCGTTGTTATGCAACCAAAGATGAAAACACACGTTTCTCCCCGACAAATCTTGTATGTCATTCCAAAAGGCTATCTATTGGTAACCTATAATACATTTGCATGTAGATGTCACGTAACTATCCTATCTGATCATTCTTTTTTCAATGACAGTCTCCACTATGGAATGCTTGCTTCTTGAAAAAATTATGCTAAAAAATGAATAAATACAGATCTGCATTCTTGTTTTGGCTAGCATACTGTAGCATATTATCCAGATCACTAGATCCATGCATGCCTCCGTTAAATCCACTGTTTTTGTGCGGAAAGTACTCTTACCCTTATGAGAGTTCTAATGTGTGATGTCCAAAAGGAAACTTTTACATTTTTTGCATATGTAAGAAATGCATACTTTTAATTCTGCACTTCAACATTTTAATCTAATTCAGGTTAATGACGTTTCTTCTGTGCCCCCCCCCCCCCCCCCCCCCCCCCCCCCTCCTATCGATATAGCTTCTGATATTTCTAATTCCTGACAATCCACTTTGTTGTCAATTCACAATTAACAGTGAGCTAGAGCCTATGGCTTAGTAGTGAGATCGTGATTACTTAATCCAATTTACATAAGCTTAATTATTTCAATTCATGAGTAATATGGCCAACTTTTGAGTGCATTTGTCTTCTTGAAACATTACCTCTTTTCTTTTTTAATAATGAAACAAACTTCTGTTTTTTTTGGAAAAATGTAGGGTGAGGCATTGGTGATGGGTTATGATGAAATGGGGTGAGTTGACTCTTAAAGTTGCTGCACTTCCTGAATCTATAAAGGATGGTATGGTTGCTTTGCTCAAACACTACTTTCTAGGTATGAGCTCTGGAAGCCTTATTTAAGATCAATGATGGAAGCTGATATGAAATCAGTTAGCATGGGTACTAAGAGTAAATCAGAAGTACTCCAGAGTTGTTTGCAGCAGATGAAGGCCTGTTTTCTTGATGTAAGCTGTAAATTTCTTGTATTTCATGATACATGTACAGACTATTGTAACATTAAAACCATAGCAAAAGAAGCAAAGCAATGACATTGCGACTATTTTATTAGCTACATTTCTGAATTTGTATACTACTATACTGTAATTTGACTCTATGGTGGTTATTGGTGCTACACAGGCAAGGGTGAACAAAGCAAAACTCCTTGATGCAATGGGGACATTCTTTGCAAGGTGTTTGATTGGATTCATAAGTCATTCTTTACTTTGTATGACTTCCTACCTTGAACTTGCCCTTTTCTTTTGTAGGTCTAATAGACCTATAAATGAAACTCAAAATCCGGTAGAGGTTGTGAGGCCTTGTGGTGCATGCAATGGATCTGAAATGGTGCTTAAGCGAAGGGCGGTAAGTTGTCTCCCTGTGACACTTTTCTTTTTTTTTCCTAGAGAAACTGGCATTACTCTATAAATTCTTGAACTTTTCTTCTTTTCTGTCAGACTGGTGAATTTATGGTTGGGTGCCGAAGTTATCCACAAGTGAGTAACATGGTCTTTTGATAGAACTAAATTACCTTATTATGCCGGAAAATGGAATGTAGAACTAAACTCACTGATGTTATTTGAATTTCTGCAACGAGTTTGGCATTAATAGATGTGTTGAATTTTCAGTGTAGAAACGTGGTATGGCTCCCAGGATCTCTTTCAGAAGCGGCTGTAACTAATCAAGTTTGTCCTATCTGTGCACCAGGTCATCTTTAGTGTCCCATTTGTTGACCCCGATTTATGTTGGTTATTGTTTAGTTTTTTCATTTGCCATTCCACTTAAATGATATGACAACTCTACCACACCTACAGGCCCTGTTTATAAGATTCAATTCAAGTTCCGTCGTAGGGATATTCCACCAAATTTCGATGTTGATCACCTAGGTAAACTGTCCTAAATGCATTGTCCAGACTCCAGCCACAATTTTATTATTATTTTCTTTATGATTAGATCTATCAGTTTTCTATGCTGTGTGGTTTTATTTGGGAGTACTGTTGTTAACTCCATCCATGTGTTTATAGCCGTTTTTTTGATAGGTTGTGTTGGTGGATGCGATGATATCCTCAGAGAGCTTATGGAGCTAAGTAGGTTTGGAGGTCGTAGCCAGGCTGCAACACCAGGTTTCTGTTGAATTTCGGCTCTCTGATTGATATATGGGCTCATCTTTTTTATTGCTCTAATTGCAATGCACTTGTTTTTGTTGAACCTACCTCATCTGTCTCCAGTATCCATGTTCTGCTACTAAAACAACCAGTGTAATTTTCATTCTAAAGTATTAATTCACTTTTATGACCATATTACTTCACAGCAAGAGGACCAACTCCAAATGGTGTGGGTCAGGGGGGTCCAAGGCAGGATTTACATACAAATTTTCGTCCGGCAGGCCAGCTTAATAATGAGAACCCATCCGTTATGCATTCTCAAGGTTTCCGTTCAACCCATACCCAAAATCCAAGTAGTGCTTCAGGTATCTGGCTATCTATGCTGCTCATTCTGCAATGGTCTACAAAGCTGCCACCTTATTCACGAGTTACATTCAGTTGCAGGTCAAGTGCTGTGCACTTCATGTGGAGCGGCTTGCATATTACTAGTTGCTAATACAGAGGCTAACAGGGGGAGGAAGTTCTACAAATGTCAAGATCCTGGCTGTGGCTTCTTCAAGTATGTGGTGTCCTTGACCTCTAGTATATTACACTGCCGTGCATATTCATCTGGTATCATGAAGAAGAGATTTAGTTTATCTATACAGTTGAACCCGTGCTATGCTTGTTGCGTATCATTATCTGTGCAGTTGGTTCGGCAAGGGTGGCATAACCTGCTTTTGTACATGTTATATACTCTGAGCAAATAATTCATGTATTTACTCTCACATGTTTCTTTAAATTGTTGGTTTTACATTTTTTTTAGAGAACCATTTTCGTTTTCTGCTAGTAACCTTAGCTTACTACGTCATGGAAGATTCCTAGATCACACGTGGTGCCTGACTTGTCCCTCATTTCACTTGAATTTTTTGTGGACCCAGATGGGAAGACGAATTGGACAATGGTACGGGGAGAGGCCGCCGCGGGCGCGGTAGCAGCAGGCAGGCGTCTGCATCTGCAGGACGGAGAGGCGGAGGCCGGAGGGGCAGAGGCCGTAACGCTGACGGCGGGATGTTCGTTTCAGCGACGGGCGACACCGTGCCCGGCAGCTGCTTTAACTGCGGCGATCCTTCCCACTTTGCCAACGCCTGCCCGAACCGGAGATAGTCATCAGGGAGCTGCTCGCTATGCGTGTACAGAGACTGGCAGTGTACGCCAAACGCTGAAGCCTTCGGATGGTTTTCATGTACCGAGGTGAGGTGCATATAATTCAGGTGCACCTGACAAGCTCATTCTCAAGCCTGTCATGCACTCCTGCCCAGTGATGTTCTAGACAGTTACTACTATTTTTAAACAAAATGCGGCCATTAGGCTGATGCTAGTTCAGAAAATGCGACGACACTTCTTAGCAGGTTGATTATAATTTGTACGGAAAACGAGAGCTGACTCGACTCGAAGAAATTACCCGAACAAGCTCCCTGCGGCCGCTCGGTGACGCTCCCCGCCTTGTGCTCCTCGGACGATTCAGAAAGGGCGCGGCGGGAAGAATCGCGGGCGAGCGAATTCTGCTCGGAATCGGAAGCGCGTCGTTTGGGCGGTTTTCTCGTTTTTTTTTCACCAGAATCCGATAACAAGCGGCTCCAAACAGACGGCCGTTTCCTCGCTTTTGTACAACAGAAGTCAGACAGGGGTTGCCCGAGGATTTTTTTTTATTTTTAATCCCTTTTAAATAAATATTTTAATACTAATCTAAAAAAATATTTACAAAAGTGACTCTTTTGGTCGCGTCAGCGTGGTACCATGTTGTCGCGCCACATGCGCTGGCGCGACAAGCCGAGCTACGGTGGCGTTCGACGTTGACCATAGCTAGGCGGTGGAGCGTGGACCCCGTCCTGTCGCGCCAGCGACTCTGGCGCCACAACGCTTTCGCGCTAGGCGCCAGTCCCATATAAAGGCCGCTGTCCATCTCCTTTTTCCTCCCTCTCTTCTCTCTCCCTTAATTCTAGGCGAGCTCGAGGTGAGCTCATGTTGTTGTGTTCTCTCTCTTCTCTTCCTCTCATCCTCTATTTGCCTTTTATCAAGTTTGCATTTGCATTTCAGGTTTTAACGGTCTCGTGCATGAGGTATGACTCCCTCATCTCTGTTTATTTTTTTGTGTTTAGTTGATATTTATATACTGCTCTGGTTTACACTTCTGTGTGTAATACTGGCTTTCGTTTGGTTGAATGAAAGTTGCTTTGGCTAATTACGTCTAATAATATATTATGGTTCATGTTGTACTTGTTGAACTTTTATGATTTTTGTGATTGGTTTTGGTTGCCCGTGCATTAGGGTTTCAGTGCACTGGTTTAGACAACAGTATGGCTTGGACTATTGTTAGTAAACTTTCTTGGAAGTGTGTGATTTAAAGTTTTTTTTTGATAATTAGATGTATAGATGAGTTGGACTATGTATGTATAGATATCATTTACATTCAATAAGTTTGTTTTAGGGTTGGGCTTCGTGGGTTTACATGATTATAGAGATGATTGAGATGGAAATTGTTGTTGAACTATGTAATAGTATTGGTTCATATCTTTACTTTGTTGAACTACTTTGTAATAGGTTCAATGGCGGTTCCAAATGACAACCAATTCGTGCACCATTCGAAGGATCATGGTGCTATCGGTCCTTTCCTACCAGCAGAGCCAACACCGTTGTGTTATTGTGGGTTATCGACATTTGTGAAGCAGTCAAGGCATCCCACGTCAGCTGGGCGTGCTTTCTACAATTGCCAACTTAAGCGACGTCCCCCGACACTTGATGCCTACCTAGAGGGATGCAACTTCTATCCGTGGATCGATGGCGATGAAATGTTCGATCCGTCGATTATGTTGTTTCCTTACACTACCGAAAACTGGGTGTTTGCCGAGTGCATTATATCGGGCACTCGGCAAAGAAGCTCTTTTCCGAGTGCTTTAAAAAACACTCGGCAAAATAATTATGACCCCCTGGAAGAGCGTTCCATATTCGGAATTTATTCGTTGGGTTCCGCCGCCACCGAACCCTCCGGAAATGACAGAGGCGGAGAAGGTTGATGCTGCTTTGCACCGTCTAGCCAATCCTTCTAGATGCCATTGTGGAGTGTCGGCGCTACTAAGTACTCCCAGCCAATGTGGAGCATTCACTTCCTTCTATCGCTGGCCCCATTCGCTTGGAGGAATCTGGATGAATCTAGAGGAATTTGTGAGAGGAAAACACTGTTCTGGATGAAAAAAGAAGCGGATCAAGCCAGGTTTAAGGGCACGCGAACGGGGCCGCTGTGGATTGCTATTGGCGGTGCTTAACCCAAATATTTTGTGCATTAAAATGACAATATTTTAGGCTACATCATAATAAAATATTATTTTATCTAACAAGTTCCACGAGTTTTGGTGCTCTCATTTTTTTTGCCGGACATAAACACAAATGCATGAAAATTTCACCGAAAGGCGCTTTCCGACGCTGATTTACGCAAAGGAACAATAAAGACGCCCATCAACTCAACTCATTCAAACAAAAAACTCACCGAGGAGCGAACCATGTCCAACCCATAGCCCACCATGTGAAGGCGGTGGCGAGGGGGCTTGGTCAGGGGGTGGCCGACCCCTAGGGTCGCCCGACTCCCCACCGGTGCCTCTCGGCCACCCCTTCGACAGGCGGTGGCATGGGAGCATGCAGAGGCGGTGGAGATAGGGACTTTGTGCCAGGAATAGCCATATCACCATCCTTGCTCCTTGTATAAATAGAGGGGCACCCCCCTCTACAACACACACCTACTTGAGCTTCATTCTTCATCCATACATTGTAGTAGTGTCCCTCTAGGTGCTTCACACCTAGTTGTAATAGAGAAAATAGGAAGAGAGGAGAGGAATAGAGCTAAGGAGGAGCCAGGTTTGTCGGGTCCTCCTTAATTTTGTACCTCTACGGAGATGACTCGACTTGAGTAATATCTAGGTTTTCTTTCGGTATTTCCAAGCTTTCTACTTGACTAAGTTTAGTCCTTACTTTGCTTCACTTATGGGAACTCCACTCGACCGAGTGCTCTAGTCTAAGAATTCGGGCTAAAGTAGTAATCGTTAGCATAGACGTGGTATCTAGGCTAGTGTTTACCTGAGTTTGCGCCCAATCCCACGGATAGTTGTGGTAGCCCCAGAGGTGACAGCTCTGACCAGGCCTTCATAATCCACCACGTCCGGATTGGTGTTTCCGTAGAGCTTTTTGGCAACCTGACCCCGATCACCTCTTCCTAGTCGTTTCGAGGATCGGAAAGGTACTGTTGCTTCGAAGTAAGTAAGCATAGTAAGCCTAAACCTTGGTTATTTAGTTTGACTTGGAAAAACCTTAGAAAACCCCTCTCTACCTCTAAAAACACTTTTTCTTGGACGATCTTGATCTTTTCTAGTTCAGTTCTCGTTCTTCGTGGAAATCGACACCTAGGAATACTCCGGGTGAAAGCTACAGCGATATCCATGCACTTACAGATTTATCTGTTTGCGTTAACTAATACCAACAAGCTTTCTGGCGTCGTTGCCGGGGAATGGTAGCTGTTCTAGAATTGAACCAAGTCCTTCGTGTATCCTTTTTCCTTTTACCACCATCATATGCACCTCACCATCACCACCATCTCTACCATATGGATTCTACTCCTATCTTTAAATTCTTTGCTCCAAAGGGTGAATTGTTGGAGCCTCCACCATCATCACATCCCATCCTTACAAATGGCTATGAGATCCACCCTGCTTTCATAGCCATGGTACGGGAAATCCTTCTCTGGGAGAGATGACAAAAATCCTTACCCCCACCTTCGGGAATTTGAGCACTTGTGTTCTTGCCTAATTTTTTCTAGCATGACACAAGAGACCATTAAATGGAAATTATTTACGTTCTCCCTTTTAGGAAGAGCAAAACAATGGTATGCTCATACCGTAGGAGGCATACATGAAAATTAGGATGAACTTTGAGACATATTTTGTCTTGCTTTCTTCCCTCTTTCTCGAATTGCTGCCCTTCGAATAGAACTTCTTACCTTTCAACAAAAGGAGAAGGAGACTCTAGGAGCAGCTTGGGCTAGGTTCTTGAGAATTATCAACACCGGTCCAAACCTGTCCTTGCCCGACCATGTTCTTCTTTACCACTTCCATCTTGGTCTTAGCAAGGAAGCTGCTCTCCACTTGACCTATCTTCTGGAGGCTCGTTCACGCACAATACCATTAGTGAGGGGAAGGCCATTTGACGAGATCCTAACATACATGTATGTTAAGCCTCGGGTCCAATGGTTCCCAAATGAAGAAGACCCCCCCGGACGACCACTTTAGGATCGTCCGGGAGCTCAGGGGCTATGCCCATCGGGCATGCTCACGCACGCCCTCTCGCAAAGAGACCCGGCCAAGCCTAACTCGACCGTAGCTTTCGCCTAGGGCTCGAGGGCCTCCTTGAGCCTTGGGCTCCCAATCTACGCCACCTTCGAGATCGGCCCTTGGCTCCTACTGGCTAATGATGCCAGCCAAGGCCTGGGCATAAGAAGACAAGCCCTAGGCTACCGATGCCTGGGGGCTCCTTGGCGCCACTCCCTAGGCATGCCCCTGCCAACTGCTCCTCCGACAGGGTCACGTCTAAGGCGTGACACAAGAAGACAAAGCTTCCCACGGCCTCCAGGGGCTCGGGGGCTTTTGAGCCTGCGTGTCAGCCCCTAGAGCCTACCTCCTTCGACACCAAGAAGACTCCAGAAGGTCTCACTCAGGGGAGGCCAGTCCAAGCTGACACCCCTTGACATGCAATGTTAGAATAGAGCAGCCAAACGACGCCCAGGCTTCTTCGGCTCCAAGACACCTCGACGGTCCACAACACACCACTGCAAGCCCCTCCTAGACTTTGGTGCACTTAGACCATAGACTAGAACCTCTAAACTACCTTGTACCCAACCTATCTCGTTATATAAGGGATAAGGCCAGACTTAGAGAGGAGAGGATCCCAATTCGATCACCAGACACTCCATTTCATTCCATCCACCTCTGCTCTGCACCAAGAGCAAGGCAACTCAGAGAGGGGCACCGAGAGCCCCTCTACCGCATCCCGCTGTCTCCTTCCTCTCTGACGAGGAGACTCCACCGATGGTGAGGCAACCTTAGTATTAGCACTGAGCTAACCCCCTACCAAATCTTCTTCCTTTGCACTCTGTTGTAACCCCTTAGATTTTGGGTGCTCTTGAGTATAAGGATCATCAGCTGCTGGACGTAGGGACTGAATTGGCCTAAACTAGGATAAACCGTTGCGTCTTCTCGGTGTGATTCTTGTGTTCCTAAGTCCACCTAAGCCACCGGAGACCACATACTCTGACATCGACTCGAACAACATGCTTGTCGTGGTTTGACCCTACGATAGCTGGCGCGCTAGGTAGGGGGCAACATCATGTGTGATTCTACCTCTATGGTGGCTGGAGCCACCCGCCTTGTCGTCAGAGCAAGCAACGCTACCCCCCAGATGGCGGTGTCCGCTTCCCCGGTGAGTTCTCCATCACGGCCGGCGCCTTCGCTCTGGGCCAGGTCCTCAACTTTGGGAGCTCGTCGACTGCTACAACGAGCTTCATCCACTTCATAGGGCTGCACCGGTGAGAATGAGCCCCCGACGCTGCCTCCTCCGCTAGGACTCTTAGGAGTAGATCTCGAGGTTCTGGCCCACCAGATCCGGTGCGGTCTAGGCCCAAACCCCACCATGTCGGACCACCGCTATATGTTATACATGCTAGCTAATGTCCACCACCAGATCACCACTAGTGAGGTGCTCCCACCACCGGAACGCTTCTGGTACTACTTCCCGAACCTGCCTTTTAGGATGCAGAATGCGGCGGCATCCTTCCAGCTAGAGCTAGAGCACCTCATCAGTCGTGAGGCGCTACAAAGCATCATCCTCTCTGGTGCAGCAGGGACTGATGTCCCCTCGCTCTGCGCCTTCCTTGAGGTCCTCTCGGGGAACAAACTAGAGTACGACTCCAACGATGTCGTCTATGACACCCCACCGCGCATGTGCTACCACGTTGACGGTGATGATCTGGCTAACAAGGTGTCCAGGCTCACGTCGCCGGAGTAGAGTCCCCACAGCCATGCGGCCTACCTTTAGGAGAAGGCAGACCGTTTGTGTGCTCGGCAGGTGGACTTGTAGGCCGCCGAGGCAGAGCTCGAGCATCAAAGGCAGGACTTTGCATGACAGCACGCCACGTACCCTCTCGGCGATGACAACGATGCCCACACGGGGCTCCTAGCGGTCTCTGCTTTCCCCACGCGGCGTACAACATGGCGGCCGCCGCTTGTCACCTGGAAGACATCTCTGACACGCTGGACCTGAAGACCAACGAGCGGCTAAATGAGGTGAAGCGGCTCCTCCGCGTCGCCCTCGAGCAGCAGGCCGAGAGTTCAGCCTCTCAACACTGTGTGGTGCTATCCCGATCGTCGCAGACGATGGCCACCACCAACGGGGGGTGCTCCAATGCTCACACCCCATAGATGGCGGGGAGTAGTGGTGACACCTCTGACAATAGCTCTAACCGGCCATGGACCTTGGGCGCCAAGACTCAGTAGGAGTGAATGCGCGACCTTTCTCCTCGGTGTCCCCCTACGTAGCATCGGATCGACGACGACCACGACGTCCGCGACACCATCGAGGCTAGGCGCCACGCTCAAGCGTAGTCCTATACCCTTGAGCGATGGGGCGGGGCCCCTATCCCAGATCACTTCGGCACCCCTGGCATTTAGGGCAGCGATCCGGGCGGCCTCCTACCCCAGGCATTTTCGACCACCGACTCAAACTCCAAGTACAATGGCGAGACCATCTCAGACCATTGGCTAGAGGACTATCACCTCACCATGAAGGCTGGGGGTCAGATGATGGCTTCGCTGTCCAGTACCTTCCTCTTCTTTTGTTAAGCTCAACCAAAGCTTGGCTCGAGCAGCTCGAGCTCAGCAGCATCTACTGCTGGGGTGGTCTCTGTGCGGTCTTCATCGACCTCTTCCAGGGTACCTACACTCGCCTGGGGAACACCTAGGATCTCCGCAACTATAAGTAGAGGGCTAATGAGACCCTCTAGGAGTACATTCAACGCTTCTCCAAGAAGCATAATGAGCTCCCGAACATCACCGACGCTGACATGATCAACGCCTTCATCTAAGGAATGACCTGTAGGTGCTTGTCCACATGCTCAGCCGTGAGACCCCACGCATGACATGGGAGCTCTTAGACATCACCACCCAATATGCCACCGACAAGGAGGTCATCTAGGCCAACTTCAATGGGAAAGCCAAGGCCACTGGCCACCTTAGTGGTAGTGACGATGTCGAGGATCTCGTCTCATCCCAGTGATGCCATGATAGGCTAAACAAGGATCGAAAGCACCGTGGGGAGGAGATGGCCGTTGTGGCCGACTGCACCGTTAGACCTCAGCCCTATGGGCGTGCTATGTGACCGGAACACTTTGAGAAGGTGCTCGAGTCCCCCTACCCGTTCCACGGGGGGAAGGTGAAGCATCTTCTCAAGGACTGTGCCACCATGAAGGGCTACATCCATAGCACCCTCGCCCAATAGGGCAAGGCCTAGAAGCCTACCCTGAAGGCTAATGACCCGACGGACGGCGCCCAGGAGGAAGACAATGAGTTCCCCAAGACCGAGTGCTGCCTCATGATCTTTGGGGCCTCCTAGGCGCACGAGTCCCACTGGCAATGCTGCATCACCGAGCAGGAGGTGAATGCCATCCACACCCTCACCGCCCCGACATGGCTCCGGTGGTCTAGACGGCCATCACCTTCAACCAAGAAGACCATCCCGATCGTGTCCCCCATCTGGGGTGCTACCCGCTCATGGTCAGCTTGATCGTGGGCACCACACACCACACCAAGGTGCTGATGGATGGAGGCAGCGACTTCAACATACTTTACGCCAGCACCCTTGATAAGATGGGCATCCCTCGGAGCAGCCTGTGCCATAGCAAGGCGCCGTTCTATGGGATTGTGCCGGGGAAGGAGGCCGTACCCCTCGGGCGTATCTAGCTCGATGTCACCTTTGGCTAGCCAGACAACTTCCGCAAGGAGATGCTTACCTTCAAGGCCATTGACTTCCCTGATGTCTACCATGCCCTTCTCGGCTGACCGTGCTTCGCCAAGTTCATGGCCATCCCCAACTACACTTACCTCAAGCTCAAGATGGCCGGCTCAAAGGGGGTCATCACCATCGAGGATAGCTTTGAGAAAACCTACTACTACGAGCAAGACTGTGTCACCCAAGCGACCACGCTCATTGCCCCCTATGCTCCTGATGGTCCTGGCCACGACGCAGGAAGGGCATTGGCGGAGAAAGCGTCTAAGACGGTGGTGGTGCTCGACCGACCGAGCATTGGCAAGGCAGCCAAAACCTCTAGCGATAGCGGTGGCTCGGCTGGACCCTCCATCCAAGCGCTTAGCCCCCCAAAAGTGGTTGTCCTGATCGAGGTGAGTTCTGACCTTTCCCCAAGAGGGAAGGCCATCGCCAAGCCATTCGGCCAGAACTGACGCCTCCCGAGCCAAGGCCTACCTGCTGACCTCCCTCGCCGGCCTACCTCTCCAACAATAAAAACCAAGATAAGTCCCGTCCTCCTGACCCTCTTGCTTTGCTTACCTTTGTTTACTCTATTCGTTGTCTTCCTTGACCCGAGCTATCCCCACAATGGCTCGGCCGCTCTGGAGGATCGACTAAGCTAACCACTTGTTGACATTTTTTGAAGGAGGACCGCTGTAGAAGGCCCCCCCGAGCAAGGCGAGGATAGGACGGATTGAGTAGGAGGAGCAGGCGAAAGATCGGTAAGGTGCTAATGGAGCGGCCCCGACCATCGCGTTACCAGCTATGTCTTATTTCCCCTCTCTTGTGTCCATTCTATTTTCTTTGCAGCTATCTGCCTATCTCCCGATCCTTCATTGGATCGTTCCACCCCACCGCATGTCGGTCCAGGCCCCCCCAGAAGGGGCATCGTCGAGGGTTCAAGGCTGGCCCACTGGGCTTCAAGGTCGCTAGAAGCTACTAAAAGTGTGAGGGACGTTTGGGAGGCAAGCCCATGCGGCTGCAGCCAGGACGCCTAGGGGCGCCCGACCATTTTGATGAACGATGTCTGAGTACTGGCCTGAGTAGCTCGTGGTGACCCAACGAGGTAGGCAACAAGCCCCCGAGTACCGACAGACAGGCTCGAGAACTATATGAGTGGCTCGGTCGGGAAGCCGAGGATCTCCCATTTGGGGAACATGATAGGGGCATGGAATGACCGTAAACCCAGGATTCTCACGAACTTACCCGCTAGCAGCACGGGTGCGGCGATCTTGGCCAGCGAGGCCATCATTGTAACAGCCCAGCCCAATGAGGGATTAAGTCTCTGAGCATGACTCAAGAGCAAAATGGGATTACACACGAAAGTAATTTCATTTCATTGATCGAGGACGACCCAATTACAATATACGACGGCAAAAACCGCTACCGACCCACCGTTGTTGTAGCAAGGGCCACGGTCGCTCGGTCGAGGCCCCCCAGTCGAGCTTACGTGGCATGCAAATAGGAACAGTGAAGGTGGAGCTGACCCCACCTCACCAGAGCTCGAGAGCCGACCCTCGTTCGGGCAGCGGGACAGGGGCTCGACGGCCCTTGGTGTTAGGGAGGCGTTGGCACTGGCAACTCAGGGCAAGACCACAGACGCTCGGATCACCAGCGGCAATGGAGGCCCTGGTCTCCCTCCTAGCACTGTGGTTCTGCAGCTACCCCTGTGCCATGCTGTCGGCTCCCCGTCGCTGTAGTCCTTCCACCTTCAAAGATGTAGTCGCTCGGTGGACAACACCAAGCTCACTGGGAGGGAAGCATCGCACTTTGTCACTACCGCCATCGTCGCCGAAGGAGATGGATCTGAGAAAGAAGAAGAGAGGGGGCCAGAGGAAGGGATTGAAGATGCCACATCTCCTAGGGGCCTCCCTTTATAGCCAAAGGCGGTGCGCTGTGAGCGGCTTTGGGCCCTCCGATCAGCCATCAGCGGCTACAAAGGACCCTGGGGAACCGGCTAGGCGTCCCTTCAATCCTCGCAGCACACCTTCGGGCGGTTGCGTGATGACAGCCGCACGGTAAAGGTGGAGCTAGGGAACCGCTAGCAACGAATCAAGTCCCCACTCCAATTTCCACTGCACGCGCCGCCCACTCCGTGCACGCCTCCTCACGAGACTTAGGGGATCCGCCTCCCCTAGGCCCACCGGCTATCATTGATGGCTCAGATCCATGTGCACCAAGTGCCGTGGCTCCTCCTCCACCAGATTTGCTCCATGTGGCCCTGATGTCCCATCTCCTAGACGAGACAGGACGGCGTGGGGGCGCACGTGCGTCATAACTCCTCCACCAGGCACAATGGCCTAGACACCATCAACCTCCTGCGCAAGGCATTAGCGGACGGGACACGCCCAGAAGCTGCCCCCTTCACTAGCAAAGAGGCCCCACAATGGCCTCGGGGGCTGCGCTGGCTCGCTAGATTGAGTAGCCTGACCTCCCGATCAACGGGCGCTTGGGTGGCACATCCCCAAAAATCAACCAACTCCTCGGAGTTGGGTCAGGTGCCGCTGAGTAGTGGGTCCAACAAGGGCCTCCGTCCGAGCCTCGGCGTGCTCCCACTTCAATAATCTATGGCTGTAGAGGGTTGGCCCTAGAAGGCCGGCTTGAAAGGATTGGGGCCTATTATCGCAACCCTCAGAAGGGCATAGAGCTCCAGTTGACCAGATGGCCCCAAGCCAGAGCCTGGCGCTCTTGATCACCCAACACATGATAGGCTCTGATTAGAAAGGAGGGTGCTCCTGGGCCTATAGTCGGTGACTCCCAGATGAGTCCGTCGAGCTCTCGCTCAAGTCGAAGACCCATGTGACATGGAATCACGAAGGGATCAGCGTCATCTTCGCTTAGCCTAGACAGCCGAGCACTATCCATCACACTAGAGAAGAAGGCCCCAAGCAGGGCATAGCACCCTCGCCAGCGGAAGCCATCCCCACCAAGGAGGTTCAGTCACTAGAAGATCGAATTTAGCCCTTTGTTGCCATCACGCCAGGTGAGGGCACAAAGGGCTCGGGGCCTCCTAACGAGATCCTAACATACATGTATATTAAGCCATGAGGCCAATGGTTCCCGAACAAAGAAGACCCCCCGCTAACCCTTCAGGATCAGTCGGGGGCTCAAGGGCTATGCCCATCAGGCATGCTCGCATGCGCCCTCTGGCAAAGCAAGCCGGCCGAGCCTGACTCGACCGTAGCTTCTGCCTAGGGCTCGGGGCCTCCTCGAGCCTTGGGCTCCCAATCTACGGCACCTCTGAGCCTAGCCCTTGGCTCCTACCTGGCTAACAATGCCAGCCAAGGCCCAGGCATAAGAAGACAAGCCCTAGGTTATAGATGCCCGGGGGCTCCCTAGCGTCGCTCCCTAGGCATGCCCCTACCAACTGCTCCTCCAATAGGGTCACATCCAGGGCGTGACATAAGAAGACAAAGCTTCCCATAGCCTTCGGGGGCTCAGAGGCTTTTGGGCCCATGTGTCAGCCCCTAGAACCAACCTCCTTCGCCACCAAGAAGACTCCAGAAGGTCTCACCCAGGGGACATCGGTCAAAGCTGACACCCCTGACATGTAGAGTGTCAGAACAGAGCAGCCAAACGACGCCCAGGCTTCTTTGGCTCCAAGACACCTTGATGGTCCATAGCGCACCGCTGTAAGCCCCTCCTAGACTCCGGTGCACGTAGACCATAGACTAGAACCCCCAAACCACCTGGTACCTGACATATCTCGTTATATAATTGATAACGTCGGACCTAGAGGGGAGAGGATCCCAATTCGATCACCAGACACTCCATTCCATTCCATCCACGTTTGCTCTACACCGAGAGCAAGGCAACCAGGAGAGGCGCACCGAGAGCCCCTCCTCCATCGCATCCCACTGTCTCCTTCCTCTCTAACAAGGAGGAGACTCCATCGGTGGTGAGGCAACCTTAGGATTAGCACTGAGCTAACCCCCCCTACCAAATCTTCTTCCTTTGCACTCTGTTGTAACCCCCTAGATTTTGGGTGCTCTTGAGTATAAGGATCATCAGCTGCTGGATGTAGGGACCGAATTGGCCTAAACCAAGATAAATCATTGCATCTTCTCTGTGTGATTCTTGTGTTCCTGAGTCCACCTGAGCCATCGGAGACCCTGTATTCTGATACCGACTCGAACAACATGCTTGCCGTGATTTCGACCCCATGACACCATTCTCAAGAAAATCCTTGAAAACACCCCTTAAACCGGCATATATGATGAGTTTCCTGAAGTAGTTGAGTCAGGCCCCGACCAACAAGAGGAGGCACTCGCAACCGAATCTAAAAAATTTTCAAATCTTTCCGATGATCCGGTTGCTAAAGAACCTCCCATTCAGGGAATACATCACACTCCTAGGGATGATGAACCTCATCCTTTTACATGCCCCTTTGAATTCGAGGATGACCTTTTCCTTGATGCTGATCTTGGAAATGCTTTAGAGCCTCCCAATTCAACATCATCTCATGCCTTGAATTCCTATATGAGACATCAGGGAGGATCCAAGGATGATATATCTAACGAACCCATAGAGGGAGAACCAATTCATATAGAAGCCATTTTTGTCCTCTCCCCCTCTATGCCCGCAATCAATGTCTCATCAAAATCTATTTTTAGGGGTGAGTTTATGTCAATCTCCCTTGTGGAGGATTTGAATTATCATGAGAAAGAAAGTGCTCCCCCTCTCCCTGAAATGGAAGATTCTACCAATGAGCATGGAAGCTATTTCCTGACCATCCCATCAATTCCATGCTCATATGAGAAATCTCCTGAATTGGTCTATATCTCTACCATCACCTCCAAAGTCTACAACCCCTACTTGCTCCTAGTCCATAAAAACTTTGAAAGGGTTGTTGTAGTTGCTTTTGTCTCCCACAAAGGTTGGTGTTGGAGGAGAAACTACATCACCAACATGAGATGAGATTCAAAAGGTTTCCCAAGGACGAGCTTTTGTCCTAAAACAAGCATTTTTGGGAGATAACCCGTCCTTTTGTCATTTCCTTTAATAAAGTTGCTCTTTAAAAAAATCCTTTTACTTTAAGTTACTAGAAAGCCTTTTCCTTTAATAAAGGTCAAATCGCTCGATTGGCGGAGAGCCCATCAACTCGATGGAGTGTCCATCAATACCCCAAGAAGTTACTAGAAAGCCTTACCCATAGTCAGCTTAGACTACCAGAGTGTCCGCGATACCCCGCGGAGTGTCTGTTGAATTATAAGGATAGTAACCCAGCAACCCAAGAGTACCCAGTTCATATCAGAGCATCCATCAACGGATCGGACAACCCAATGTGAACAGAGAACCTTAGATATACCTATGTCCTAAACCTACCGGAGTTTTCATGATCTCCACAGAGCATCCGTCAATCAGTACAGAGCCAGAACAGAACCAAACCACCTTGGTACCTGGTACAGCGGAGTGTCCGTCAGTAGGACAGAGTGTCTGACGATCCACAGAGATATATGAGACCATCTAGCAAGCCTACCTAGGAAGTCAACAAGTACTAGTTTATATCTTTTCCAAGTAGTGCAATGACCAAGCCACAGTTAAATGTTCCATCCCAAGTCCCTAGTGCTAGCCCATGCACCAATGCCCTTTCTTATTATCATGATCATCGATGTATCTCCTCAGGCATGTCTCTTGTATTCTTTTAGGAACGTCTCAAGTGAGGATCGCGTAGCTATAAAAGTGGTTATTGTCAGCTTCTAGATGTTTGAACGGCAACACCATTAGGCAGGCACCCCACTATTATAAACCATACCTTGGATACTTATCAAGTTGCATTATGAGTTATGCATTACATGTAGTCTTAGATAATGACCACTCTTATACTACACCTAAAGTAGCTTAAGAATTTATAGAAGCCTCTCGCCTAAACAATGGGAATGGGAACGCTTAATGCTTATTGCTTAGTTGCTTGGGCAACGGTAGAAGTCAAGCATAAGAAGGGAACTCATACGCGCATGTGTAGGAAGCTACACCTAGATAATTAACTATTAAAACCAATGAGGGAACAACTTGAGTTACCTAACTAATTTGGCTAAGGACTAATATCCCTAATATGATAATCTTGATGATAACTTGGATATCTTGCTCATGCAAGGGGTAGGTCATCGTGAGTGTGGGATCTCAGTCGACGTAGCTCGTGGAGCAGTAAGGACCGTGTATTGGGATATCTAAGTCTGAGTAACCACCCGTATAGACCACATGTCGCGGATGGGATCGACAGGCCAAGTAACTAATTGCGACCTGTTTATCCGTGAAACTGGCAAGGGGGTTGGTGTCAGTCGGGAATGTTTGGGACATTGACCGGGTAACTGCTCGAACCTTTCATTGGACACTCAGGCCAGATTAGGAAAAGGTTGGAAGGCATGAGGCAACCCTTACTCTCACGCAAGGGTATGATGGTAAGTCCCATCCTTCTATGTGGGTATAGTTGTACACCTCTGTAGAGTCTCGAAAGCTTGGAGTCCCTTAGGACGGAACTATTTGGTTATTCTTTCTTTCTATACCCATGGTAGCATGAACAATGGACTATGGACACTTTGTTATAATAATGAATACCTTTATTTCTATGTTGAGCATATCATGTCATAATTCTAATGAACATCATTGCTTTTCGCACTCATACAAACGCCCGATAATTACCTTATGCATCCACCAAATACTATATGTTGGAATTAAGCCCTGCGAGTACGTAATGTACTCACGGTGCAACTATTAAGTTGTTTTGTAGGTAGTCCAGACATTATCTCCGAGGCTAACTCTGATAATGCAAGTTAGCAGACCTTGGAGCGGGCACTCTCCAAGATGAGTTGCGTGTAAATCCGATGGTTTGACGAGCGATAAGAGCGGCAAGCTAGTGTAGGAATAGAGTTGTCAGAGTATTAGATCTAGTAGTACGTTTATACACTTGAAACCTATTTTGTCATCGACAATGCTTTAGAAACAAATGTAAGGCTAGAGTGTGTATGTGATTGAGTTGTATGATATGCATTGTGTTGGGTATGTGTGTGTAACTCAATGTAAAGATCCTGAAGAGGAGTTGCTACGTGCACTCTTGGGGGGTCTCATGCTGTCGCTTTACTTAAATTGAGTAGGTCAAGTGGATGACTCTCGACTTAGGTGGACCAACACGGCGGGTGCCCCCATAATAAACTTAGCTTAGTCTTGTCTTTTAAGAATAAAGCTATGACCTCCCTTTCTCCCACAATAAATTTTTTGGGTGCTAGACAAGTTCCCTTCGGGTATTCTTTGTCACTAACAATTATAGGAACAAAGGATGAACGATGTCTAGGAACATGGGTGCTACAATACACCTTAAGGAGATGCTCCAACATTCACACTTGGTTTTAGGGTCGAATGACATAAAAATCTAAGTGTGGGGGACCTGGCCCTACTTTGCCTTCTCTTGGGCTCCCCTTGCTCTGGAACGCTAGTTTGCACTCCCTTCTCTCACCCATGCTTAGTTCCTATAAGTTTGATTGTGTTTGAAAATGCCATACATGATAATCAAACTTAAAATATGAAACAAAAGCACCGAACCACATAATGAACTAGTGTTG
Organism: Miscanthus floridulus; assembly: GCF_019320115.1. Classification (NCBI taxonomy): domain Eukaryota; kingdom Viridiplantae; phylum Streptophyta; class Magnoliopsida; order Poales; family Poaceae; genus Miscanthus; species Miscanthus floridulus. The sequence goes on from NC_089580.1 coordinate 190,963,689, forward strand.
GGGCTTGCATGCAACTCTGATCCTATGTCACCTGTTCATATGCATACTCCCGGTTCTACACTTGTTTAAATATGCAAATTAAAAAGAACCAAGTTTCACACTTAGAGTCAAATTTGAAAGTAAACATGATTATAGCTCTTTTAGAATGACCTGCATAATCTTTATTCCTTACATACACTTAGTGCTTGTGGGAAAATATCATATAGGAAAAACATATTGACTAAGTTGTTGTGAAGTGAGATATGGCTTTGACATGGAAATCCAACATTTTCTATTCAAGGTACTTGGAGAATTTTCTTTTTTATAAAAATGTCAAAATCCACAGTTTCACACATACTCCTCAATGGTGAGAAAAATTCCTATCAAGGCCAAATATTATGATGAAAACCTTCTGCATATGCTACTTGTTTTTGTGTCAAGCTTTGTCAAACTTTGTTGACCCATGTTGATAAAGTTATCATGATTTTAAAATCAAGATCACGTACACACCACCAAATATAAGCACTACTCCTACACTGGGAGTAGGCACAAAAACATGTCTTCCACTTAGATCCATCCAAAAATGTTCTACTCCTACACTTGGAGTGAACAAAAATATGTTTGTTAGGTTCCATCAAAATAAATGCTCCAAATCATTGTTGATATCTCTCTCAAAAGTTTTTTTGCAGAAAAAGGCATGAGGCTATCATCAAAGAAAGAAAGAAAGAGAAAAAGAAAAAGAGATGATAAGAAAGAAAGAACAGAAGAAAAGAAAGATAAGAATAAAGATAGCCCATGTTCTCACAAGAATTTTCTATGTCCCAATAAAGAGAGAGATATGTTTTAAAGAGCATAGTAGAATTAGGTTTGCCACCATATATCTATCAAATGTTCCACACACATGCACATCTTGATTTGATTGTATGACATTTTTCTCCATGGATCCATTGTTTGACTTAGCAAAATACACAATGCAAGTATGCCTTCATACTTTTTCCTACTCAAGCTCCATATAAGCTTTTTAGAAGTAGGAAGAAAAAGAGGCATTGCTATGATATGCCTTGGTGAGGAATCAAACACCATTGAGCGATTTGAGAGTACCATTTGAGGAGTACATGTGAACTACATTTTATTTCAAAAGGTTACAAAAACTCCAAGTGAATAAGATGTGAAAATGGGAAGAGATAACTTTGTTTCAGAACCATTTCATTTCTCAACCACTCAAGGAGATATAACAGACACTCTACATATCCCACAAGTACAAGGTATATTTTTTTGAATAATTGTTATGCTAGTCTCATATCTTGAACTGCCATGTTTATGTTTACTTTATCCTAACCTTTCCTCGGGACGAGCAAACATCTAAGTGTGGGGGAGCTTGTTGGCGGTCCTTAACCCAAATATTTTGCCTACCAAAGTGCATTAAAATGACAACATTTCAGGCTATATCATAACAAAATATTATTTTATCTAACAAGTTCCATGAGTTTTGGTGCTCTCATTTGTTTTGTAGGACAAAAAAACAAATCCATGGAAAATTTCACCAAAAGGCGCTTTCCGACGCTGATTTGCGCAAAGGAACAATAAAGACGCCTATCAACTCAACTCATTCGAATGAAAAAACCCACCGAGGAGCGAACCATGTCTAGTCCATAGCCCACCACATGAAGGTAGTGGCGAGGGGACTTGGTCAGGGGGCAGCGACCCCCCACCAGCGCCTCTCGGCCACCCCTTCGACAAGCGGTGGCAAGGAAGCATGCTAAGGCGGTGGAGATTGGGACTTCATGCTAGGAATAGCCATAGCACCGCCCTTGCTCCTTGTATAAATAGAGGGGCACCCCCTCTACAACACACACCGACTTGAGCTTCATTCTTGATCCATACATTGTAGTAGTGTCCCTCTAGGCGCTTCACACCTAGTTGTAATAGAGAAAACAGGAAGAGAGGAGAGGAATTGAGCTAAGGAGGAGCTGGGTTTGTTGGGTCCTCCTCAACTTTGTACCACTACGGAGCTGACTCGACTTGAGTAATATCCAGGTTTTCTTTCGTTATTTCCAAGATTTCTACTTGACTAAGTTTAGTCCTTACTTTGCTTCACTTACGGAACTCCGCTCGACCGAGTGCTCCAGTCTAAGAATTCGGGCTAGAGTAGAAATCATTAGCGTAGATGTGGTGTCTAGGCTAGTGTTTACCTGAGTTTGTGCCCAATCCAACAGATAGTTGTGGTAGCTCCAGAGGTGACATCTCTGACCAGGCCTTCATAATCTACCACATTCGGATTGGTGTTTTCATAGAGCTTTTTGGCAACCTGACCCCAATCACCTCTTCCCAGTCTTTTCAAGGATCGGAAAGGTACTGTTGCTCCGAAGTAAGTAAGCATAGTAAGCCTAAACCTTGCTTATTTAGTTTGACTTGGGAAAACCTTAGAAAACCCCTCTCTACCTCCAAAAACACTTTTCCTTGGATGACCTTGATCTTTTCTAGTTCACTTTTCGTTCCCCGTGGAAATCGATACCTAGGAATACTCCGGGTGAAAGCTACAGCGGTATCCGTGTGCTTGTGGATTTATCTGTTTATGTTAACTAATACCAACAATTGCCAGATTATGTAAGCTGTCATGAAAGCAATCTATCTACAAGCTTGTATGCATTTTGCACATACAATGTTACACTTGGAACATTTGTTTTTTGCAGAGAGGGTTCCCATCTTGTGACTTTGAGGAGTACAACTATGGACCCAAATTGCACTGGCCTACTGAATATGAATTTACGGAGTTTCAAGGAGGCATTAAGCCATGGCCATGCACAAAGATGTTGGACCGTAAGTGCAAGTGTGGCATCAAGGCTCACGAAGGAGTTGTTCCATCTGAGCTAGGACACGGATACTACTGGGGCAATGCTTATGGAGGGCCGTCTGAGTAATGGGTGAGTTGACTGAATCGGTGAAGTTACTACATGAACATAGGCCACCGGTTTGTTTGCTCATTGCTTTGTGTTTGCTTAGGCGGGGAGGACATGCAATTGGAAGGACTTCCCTGGTCGTGGAGAGTTACTAGAGAGGCTGAAGATAAATTCGCCTCTCGAAAAAGATAGGAAGCGTTGGATGCGGGAGGAGAAGCAGATAGAGGTGAGGATGAGGTACGAGGTAGAGATGCCATCATGGAAGACCCGTAATAGGATTTTAGAGGACTTTCCTCGAGTGACCGGTCGACAGCTGAATTTTTACAATAACGAGATGACGACCAAGGTAACGGGCTGTGTTTTGGGCATGCACACCCTTCGGCTTTGAAGATCGACACGTGTGAGGTTGCCTCACATTACAAATCTTCCACTTTTCATTTCTCTGCCTCCGAGCCCATAGACCCCATTGACATCCATTCTTGCAAAGGACCATGTTCCTCTTGTTCTTGTCAGAGTGGGACACATAATATGGCTTGTGAAACCGAACGGCATAATCCATCAGGAAATACTTCAGATGCTCCAACATATCAAATACCATTCCCTTCTTAATCTCCACCTCCTCACTATCTGGTACCTCATAGGCCACCAACATCAAACCGGTGTCACATATTGCCTGGTGAACCATACCAATGTCCATGAAATTTGGTACCGAGGGTACCTCCACATGGACAGCCTTCAATTGCCTCAATTCGACATCATTATACTCCATTCTCAATGACCTGTCAGCTGGGACTCTTATTGCGTCTAGAAACCCTCCCTCATAACAATCACTTTTGTCCTTGCTACTAGGCTCAGACCTGTACTCGTCCTCTAACACATCATCTGAAGTACTTGGCCCCCAAGTAAAGTCATCTTCGTCCGCGGAGGCAACATCAACTTCATCATCCTCCGATCCTTCGGATATGTCATCCATATCATGTGTTCCATCTCCATTGCCATCATCCTCATCAAACGTTTCTTCATCGAAATCATCATTTAAGACACCGGGCTCACATGACCTATCAACTTCTCTAACGACAACCACATGTAACTCTTCATCTTAGGTAAGGTTCTCTACAGGCTCCACATCCACATTATCATCCACAACCACCACAATTGGGCTAGACCCCTTCTCCACAACAACTTCCAAGCACCTAACATTGCCACTCTTGATAACTTCTACGTAGTTCTTCCATTCATCCTCACATGACAAACACATCTTCCCACAGTCAAACCGACCTCTCAATCTTAGTGGCCACCCAAATTTATCCCGGCATTGGCTAACCAAACCATGAAAGATAGGAGGTGTACTAAAGAACTGAACATGTTCTTGCATGCTTTCAAACTCCCCATTTCCTTTAACTTTGCCACCATGAAACAATCGCACTAACTGATCCATCTACAAAATATGAACCAACATATCAATACCAATAACAACTACACATTTGGTAACCCTAACGTGTGATTCACTCCTACATTACCATGACACAAAATGGAACAAACATACCTATACAAATCCTTCATATATCAACTACCTACGTCCATGCAACAAGAACTTTACGTCCAATCCACGAGTACAGTATATCCTAAAACTAATGCACACATCAAACACTAACAACGAACGCTAAAAAACGCATTCATAACATACCAAATTTGCTAACCCTACCGATGCAACTAAAGAGCCACAACATCAACAAATGGAGGCAGGGAACTTCTACCTGGAGGTGTTTGACGGTGGTGAAGGCCATCGATGGGGGGATGGGTAGGCGAAGGGGGCTGCCGGCGGCCGGCGACGGGGGCTTGCCTCCCTCCGTGCCGATACAGGAGAGGGACGAGCCCGGGAGGTGCTGGATAGGTGGACACACGTGGGAGAGGTAGAGGAGCGGCTACGCAGGCTGCGGCGCCTAGGAACCGTGGGCGTGGGGAAGAAAATGGGCCGGACCGACTAAACCTAAGTCCCCTTGTCGCGCCAGCCAACAACGTTGTCACGCTTGAGACGCTAGCTCGACAGGGCGGGGCCCACGGTATGCCACGCCAGCATCAGTCAACGACGGGCGCCACCGTGGCTCGGCTTGCCGCGCCAGCGCATGTGGCGCGACAGAGTGGTACTGTCGCGCCAACCGCGTTGGCGCGACCAAAAGGGTTAGTTTTGCAAATACTTTTTTTGAGATTAGTATTAAAATATTGACAAAAAATGATTAAAAACAAAAAAAAATCCATTCGATTCATAGTCGGTCTGCAGCTAACCAGCGGCGTCAGCCCTTCAAATGAAAATCTACATGCTAATTAATTTAAAAAGCTTACTTAGGTTGTATATTATAAATGCACGGTGGGTAATTTATGTGCAAAGCAGATAGTTACTTTAGATTATGTTATATTATGGCACAAGTTGGTAACTTACATGTTGATTTAGGAAGTTACTTTATGTTGTTTTTATTTTAGAATGGCAGATGTTGGTATTTTTTTTAAAGTTAAAATTGATGGCCGAATCTTTTTATTTATTTATAGGATTTATCCTTTTAAACATATTTCATGAGGATTAATGTTGGGGATTTGCTAGCGCCCGGACGTCTGATCCAGGGCGCTAGCGTCGGACGGTGCTTTTGGGCCCATGCCTCACCCACGCAGCCCGCGTCCATCCCGCTCCGAAGGCCGCACGGACCCACGCATGCACGGGGACTACCCTGAGCCCGCTCCATTTCAGGTGGCCGCATGCACGCAGCAACACCTCAGGCGCGTGGTGACCCACAGCAGCACACTAGCAGCAGCATCATGTGCTACCCTGAGATCTACTTTTAGAACATTCAAATAAAACACTTGCAACATACATTTAAAACAGATGAAACATGCGCTTAAAACATGTGTGTATAGCCATAGCAACATGTGCAACACCAAGATTTACTTTTGAAACATCCAGATGAAACACTTGCAACATACGTATGAAACACTTGAAACACTTGAAACATACGCTTGCAACATGCATGTTATGCAACATTGAGATATACTTCTGCAACACCACGATGAAACACTTGAACCATACGTTTGAAACACCTAAAACATTTGTAACATATGCTTGCAACATGGAACATACGTATGCAACATGCGTATATAATCATTGCAACATACGCAACATCTAGATGAAACACTTGAACACGCACATCTGAAATACGACATCTCAGCGGCCATGGCCTACCTGGTGGAGAACTGCAGTGGCTAGCAAGCGTCGCTCGGGTGCAGTGGAGATGCGAGGATGGTGGCAGGGGGGCATCTGGGCGCAGTGGAGAGAGGAAGGATGGTGCCAGGCAGGCGCCTGGGCATGCCGCAGCGGTCGTCGTGGACTATGTCGGAATCCGCGGTGGCGTGGGCTCGTTGGCGAGTGGTGACGCTCTCGGCGAGCGGCCGCTGCGGTGGAGGCAGCAACAGTGGTCAGGCGGCTGCGGCCTCCCACGGCGAGGCGCCCCGCCGCGCTGGAGAAGGTCGCGGTGGACTGGTGCCGTGCCCGTGGCGAGGCGCCCCTGCACTGGAGAACGTCGCAGCGAACGGTCCCGTGCTAGAGAAGGCGAGCGGCGGGCGACACGGTGGAACCTACCGCGGCGGTCGATGGCGTGGTGTAGTGGTGGAGAATGCCGCAACGGGCGAGCGAGGAGGATTGGGGAATTGGCATCCAGCAGTTTTTTTAATAGCGAAGCGCATGCAGGCCTGTTGGGCCGGTCCTTTGCACAGGCCCGGGAAGCCCTTGTTCGGATGGACGGATGCCCTGTAGGGAGCAGTTACGTTAATGTTGAGGCTTCCTTAAAAGCCTTCAGTTAGTAACAGTAAGATAGTTCTTTTAATAAAATGCATGTAGGGGCTTAGGCCCCTCTAGTTTCGTAAAAAAAAAGTAAGATGGTTAATACCATTTTTGTCAAATGAATCAGTATGGTGTCAAGCATATTGCACGACAAAATTCATCTTGGTTCTACAACAAAGGGGTGTTCGTATTGATCTATGAGTGCACGATGAGCGGTAGCTTGGATCAACATCTTTTCCTGAAAGGTGGCACCGCCGGGCGGAGCCAACAGCAACAAGAGGAAACATCGTCTATCGGTACATGGCAAACCTGCTACGGCACTGCTAAAGACATAGCCATCGGTCTGCACTATGTTCACCACGAGCACGTGCCAATGGTGCTATACCGTGACGTACAACAGGCAACATCATGGTCGACTCAACCTTCCGCGCCCTGTCTGGGTGACTTCGGCATAGCCTCCACAGTCCCGTAGATAGGAGCTCCGTCACCGGTATAGGCGGCATGGGCTGACCAGTACCGTGGCACCACGTTTTAAGAACAAAATCAGATACGCATTATATGTGAGTCTAGAAAGTTAAATCTCACGTATAGATACAAATAAGGGTACTATCAATAGACAATGCTCAATATATAACGTACTTAGTATAAAGAATATAACTTTAAATAGCAAACAACGGAAAGACAACTCCGATCTTCGGGTGAAACTCCAATTCCACAGGGACAACTGACTGGTTAATCACAAACCTAATTCCAACAAACTTTAGCAATCTGGTACCCATCCGGGATTTTTTCAAAGATTTAAAAAGCAAAGCAAACGTAAGTACATGTCGTACTCAACAAATATAAAATGGGTTCATGAGGCTCAAAAGACTAATATTGGTTAACTGTGATTAGCTTTTAATGCGTCATCTTTTAGTAAATGGGTGGCAATAAGTTTATTCACAAGCCCATATAAACACATGATCAGGTAAACATGAATAATGAATAACATAAACAGTAATCATTAGTGAGCATCTTTATTATCAGTATCATCAGTGTTCATCATCTATTCCGTAAGGGTTTCAAGGCCGCTCGTGACCGTGAGCACGAATGATATACTAGTTTTACAATCTACAGAGGTTGTACACTTTCACTGTGAGTCGTGATTTACCCTTTTGCCTGAGACGGCCAATCTCTTGACCCACTACCAAGGAAGGCTAGCAGGGTTCACTATGAAGCCTTTCAAATGTTCGTCTAACAAGTTAGGGCCATTAGATTCACTTGGCAAACAGATATAGGAATCCCCTCCCCGATGGCACAATGACACGCAACCTATACACAAGGGGATAGAGGCTGTCTTATACCCGATTCGGTAAGCCATTCTTACGTCATAAAGGTAACCACTAACAAGCTAGAAAATATCCTCATACTGAGCTAAAGCCAGAGCCATATAGCCCTCACAGTTGTACTGTAAGTCCCGGATGTTCGCTTACAAATAAGTCCTTAGGGAGAGGAATCTAGAGCACCATAAAAATAGCCCAATGCTCTAGCCCCTTGTTCCATGTTGCTAAAAAGCATCTTTTAGTGTTTATTGCATATTTCATTAGTCAAGTTATAAGATCATGGTTATAGTTGAGCACTAGCATCATGCTACCCAATGCAATACCCCACAGGTAACAAGGAATCCAAGATATCAAATAGCTAGAAAAATTACTACGGTTGTCAAAGTAGACACATGCATATGATTAAAATGATATTAAGGTGAATAGGACAAGGATGATCACATGCTATACTTGCCTTAAATTTAGATCCTTCTTCTAGTCCAAACCTTTAATGGAACTTCTTCTTGATCAACACGTAAAGCTTACCAACTAGACATGATCATAAAGCACCACGCAAGCATCCATACAATCATACACGAAGCAAACAATAGAACTAAATTAGAACAGTACACCAAACATAATAAACAACAAGTAAAAATATTTTAAAGATGTTCTACATGTTACTACGAACACACAGACGCGAGAAACACTCTACTCGGAGCTATACCAAAAAAGTTATGAATTAAACAAGATTTCCTTTAATAAAATAATAGATTAAATCTAACCTCGAATTTCAAAAGTTAAAAATATATTTAACAGTAGGATGAACATGTAGATTACTCAATTACGAATCTAACACAACTTGAATGGATCAAAACAGAGTTAAAACGAAGATTTTATGGCCTAAATAAGACTAGTGGCAAAACTATAAATAGATGAAAGCGTATTTTGGATCTAACAGAGGGAATCTACGCTTTCAGAATAAGAAAACGTATTCTGGAAGTGCGTCATGGACTGCGGGTTCTATTTAGATAAAACTGAGGGGCTCTTTAGCAAAATTACCGGCCGAAAAGGTACCTTCTAATCTAGGCGGTTGATCTGGATTTGGACGGTTAAGATAGAAGGGAGGGATGGGGGTCGCCGGAGCGGCGCTCCCGCGGCGACGCCATGGTCGGAGGTGCTCGGCTCCTCGTTGGCAATCGTCGATACGACGATTAAGGCCATCATTGGACACGGGAAGACCATGGGGAGAGAGAGGATGGCTAGGCGAACTCACCAAGGTAGGTCTTAGCGACATGGAGTGGAAGGAGGCGGCGCGCGGCGCAGCGGGGCAGACGGTGAGCACGACGGCGACGGTAGCTAGGGCACGGGGCGGCCGCGCACAGGGCTAGATGGAGGCGGCGGGTGCTCTGGTTCGATATTTAAGGGGCGAAGCAACTCGGAGCGCACGACACGACGCGGAGGCGGGGGCAGCGCGAACTCCTCGGTGACGGCGGCGGCAGAGTCCGGGCGAGTCACGAGGTAGGAGAAGGGGAGCACAGCTGACGGCTGGGCCCATGTCGTCAGTGAGAGAGAGCGGCGACACGGGCTTAGCTGGGCCGGTGGCGCTCTGACCCAAACGGGAAAAGAATGGGGAGGAAGCGGGCCGCGGAAGGGAAAAAGAGGCTGAGCTGAGCGCTGGGCTGGGCGGGAGAGAGGGAGCAGGCTGGCTGAGCCAGAAAGGAGAGAGAGAGTGTTTTCTATTATTTTTTCAAACTATTTCAAAACATTTGAATTCAATTTTGAATTTTTGGTAAAAATCACTCACCTCAATAAATCAAATGCACCAGCATGTATGTACAAATAAGTTGCTAAACCTTATAATAAATTTTAATTTAACAAAGTTTTTTTTTCTAGGTTTAAATGCTCATAAAATACCAAATTAAATTAAATTTACCTATTTTAAAATATTGTAAATTTTAGGATGTTACAAGTACATAGGGAGCAGGGGCACATGCCCCCACAAAGAAAATACATCTTTCGTGTAGATATAGAGGTCCATCAGTAATAAATCGTTACTCGAAATTTGTGCTAGTTTTGCTCCTGCGATTTTTTTAATTATAACACTTTTTCAAACTTAATTTTAAATCTAACACTCTCGTTTTTTTAAAACTAACACTTTTGGCTGCGCCTATTGCCCTGACGCGGCCAAATGCCTATGTCGCGCCATGCATGGCGGCGCAGCAGAGGGCTGACGTGGCGGCGACCGGAAGCGCTGGCCGCTGACGTGGCAGGGCTCTGCCACGCCACCGATCTTGGCGCGGCAGTGCCGCGCCCTGATCGGTGGCGCTGTAGAGCCGGGTATAACCTCCGCCGCGGCCAGTCCCGCTGCCCGAGCAGCAAAATGGCCTCCGCTCATCCAAGCACGCCGCGCCACGAACGGCGGCAGCCCGGCCCTCCATTGCCGCCTCCCTCCCTTCCCTTCCATTCCCCGGCCGCCTCCCTCCCTCCTCATCCTAGTTCAAGGTAATGACGCATATTTTATTTTCGTTTGAATGGTGGATAGGATATTATAAATGAGAGTTAAGGTTAGTAGGAAAATTATGTTTGGGAACTATGGTGAAGATATTAGTATGAGTTTGTCAATGTTAAGGTTAATTATTTAGTTAGAAGTATGTTTGCCATGTATATTTTTGTTGCTATAATTGTTGTTTATAATATTTTAGTCGCATTGCAAATGATTACATTTTGCATTAATTTGTGTTGTTTTGATTGGTGCTTAATTTGAACCGTTTTATTAGATGGAAGACATGTTTCGGGAGCAGTTATGGCGAAAACGGGGCCGTCTTAGAGAAATGTACCCCGACGAGTCTAGCAAAGATGCCCCCGTCCATCGTGAACTCCCTGTCCCTAATTGTGACTATGGTCGTCCGGCCGATGTGTTTCAATCGAGACATCCGGACACAGCGGCTCGTTGCTTCTACACGTGCAGTCGTTTTAATGTAAGTTATTATTTCTGTATATTTTTCTTCTTCATTTGTATTACTAGGTTACTAATATTTTGTTGAATTTTTGTTGTGTAGGCCCATGAGAGGTGCTTTTTCTTTCAGTGGATTGATGGTGCAGACAAGTTTGACCCCAGGTACCTCCTTTTCGACGATTGGTGGAGAGGGCGACATCCACAAGAGCACTTCGAGCGGTGGGTTCCACCTCCCCCTAACCCCCCTCCAATGATGGCTAAGGAGAAGCACTTAGCCGCAGTTAGACGACTCGAGGAACCTCCTCTGTGCCATTGCGGAGACCGAGCCGTGATAAACCCTGACAATACGTTAGAGTTTGTGTGTCCAAACAAGCATGAAGTAAGTGCAAAGTGTATGTGTTGAAATGTTGAGCTATATGTGTCATGTACTAATGTCACGTTATTTAGGTGTATTCAATGGTGAAGTGTCATTTCAAGGAGTGGTTGTATGGTCCTAAGAACAAATGGCCTGAAGAACCTCCAAAAGCAAAACAAAAGAAGAAAGAAAGGTTAATTTACAAAGCACCACCAGTCAAGTGCGAATGTGGTGTTAATTCTAACTATGGCCTAGTCCCTTCGGAGCTTGGAATAGGCCATTATTGCGGTCATATGGTTGAGTACGAAGAGGTTCGTTATTTTTGTGGTAAACATGAAATCGTATTTTGTTTCTTTTGCTAAGACATATATGATATAATATTTCTTTTGAACAGAGCACTAGAAAATGCAGGTGGGAACGTTACGATGGTCAAGCTAAGTTCTTGGATGAACTGAAGAAGAGGCAACTACTTGTAAGGAAGAGGGGATATGGACCTGACTACATCAACCTATTCGTTAAACATCACAAAGAAAAGATGCGTGAGTTTGCTAGACAGCGCGGTATTTGTAACTCGATCGATGTTGGGCTTAACAAATGGGGATTGGAGAGACGAATGACGTTAGAGGAGGAGAGGGCAAGGGAGGAGGCAAGGGAGGAGACAAGAGTACAGAGGCAGGTCTTGAATGAGCATGTTGCTGCATTATGTGCCTGTGAGTGCTTGAACGCCTATTTTCGTTGCCTGATTGTAAATGTAATATAATCACATTGCTAACTGATTGCATTTTATACATAAAGGGATTGGATACAGCGAGGAACATGCTATAGAGGTGGCTCGTGCAAGGTATGAGGAAAAGAAGTTAGATGAGCATAGAAAGCGAGCTGGTCGCACCGTTCAATCACCGATTGTGTTGTCTGATGAGGGGGACGAGGATGAGGATGACACTGCCAGACTTAGTGAGCTAATTGCTATAGCAGAGGTGGGCTTGCAGGCGGAGGAGGATGAGGATGACACTGATAGACTGAGCGAGTTAATCGCTCTAGCAGAGGTGGGCTTGCAGGCGAAGGAGGATGAGGACGACACTGGCAGACTGAGCAAGCTCATCGCTCTAGCAGAGGTGGGGTTACAGGCGGAGGAGGATGACGACGTGTTCTTCACTCAGGCCACAGCGGCCACAGATGAAGCGGATGCTGCTTACTATAGGCGACAGGCAGGTCAGAGCAACGCAGGTGAGCCTAGCCACAGCAACAGGGTTGTGGTTGAGGATTGGTACTCGGACGATGAGTTGCTTACTCAATATGTTTCTGACTGAGGGTTTTTGATTGCGCCGTCTATTAGTTCCATGCTTTATTAATGATCAATATAGCCATGTAGTAGAAATTCTATTGTGTTGTCTTATATTTCATTTGAACTAACGATGTATTGTACCCATGTATGATGTACTCGGATTACCCATGATTGATCTTAAGTGATCACATCTGTTTGTATCATGCGTTAAAAAATTCTAAAACGAACGTAATCATTTGTCGCGCCATAGCCCACGGTGCGTCTGTGCTGTACAAAACTATAGAACTACAAGCGGAGGTGGGCTTACAAGCGAAGGTGCTGTACAAAACTACAAGTGCTGTACAAAACGAACATGAAGCAAATAAATAGATGATAAGTTGCCATACAACATTTTCATTGGTTTATGAGTCTACAAGTTTTCGACGACAATATTCGTTCGACATAAGTTGGACGTAATGAACTAAGTCCCACGACGTAATGAACCTCGTCGTCCGGTACAAGAAGGGGGTTGTCGTACTCCACATCAAGAAGGGGGACCAGCTGGTGCGGCATGGGAGGGGCCATCCTGTTACAAAATGATAAACAAAGGGTTGGAGTATTCAAATTAACAATTTTCAGAGTAACATTATGTAGCATTGCAAAATTTGAACTACTTGTTATACAATACGAACACAATATGAAATCACCTGCTATCTTCTATGCCGGCTGGCCTTGTGGCCAGATTGTTTGCAAACGGAGCAAAGATTCCTACCACGGGTCTTGTTGAAGTCTCCCCCGCCATACATGTCTTCGCCGTACCCTCTCATAGCGTCCATGTCCCCCTTCAGTCGTTTCTTCTTCCTCCTACCCTTCCCTACCTTTATTAGATCTGGATGCGGCACGTAGTCATAACCATTATAAGGTGGCCACTGTGTTGGGTCAAGGTATGGCTCGAAGCTCATCTCTCAAATACTAACGATGTTCGAACGGAGATACAAGGGTGACATATATGGCAGATCCTCATAGTTGTACCCGCGAACCCTACAGGCCGTGATCATATGAGAGCAAGGGGCATGCATGATCTGAGGGATGTTGCAACTGCACTCTACCTTTTCAAGATCAACTCGGTAGTTTCGTCCACCATAACGTTCGCCGCCCAGGCTTGTGCCACCCTTGCCCCGTACACTAAAGATATGGCGACAGGGTCCATATGGCTCGGCGGTGTGCTGCTTGGCCAATTCCTCGGCCTCCTTCAAATGTTTAGCTCCGGCCTTGCCAAAATGCCCCTGCTCAGCTATATTCCTCTGCACAAGCTCCCACCTCTTCACAAAATATTCGTTGCACTTATGAAATGAGAACTCAACAATTCCAGACACAGGCAACGATCGAACTCTGGTGAATACACGGTTGAAGAAATCCGAGGAGTTAGTGGTCATGATGCCATACCTGAAACCCCCCTCGTCATATGCTAACGCCCACTGAGCCTTCTGTTCCATCTGCGCCTCTAACCAGGCCTTTCTCGCTGCATTTATCATCTTGTCTAGTTCTCTCTTTGTCTCCTTGAACTAATGCTCTGTACGTACACAACATAGAGCCTTTACCTTGTCACATACCTCCTGCTTCCGCTGACACCGCCAGAAATTAGCGGCAAAGTGTCTCATGCACCATCTATGTACTAGAGGCAGGAACCCATCTATATGCTTAGCTGCAGCATTAAGAAGCCCTGCGTGACGGTCGGAGATCAAACATATAGTGCGAGTTGGGCCAAGCACTTGCACACGCAGAAGCCGCATGAACCATGACCACGATTCATTGTTCTCTCCCTCTGCCAAAGCAAATGCCACGTGTACTATCTGGTCCTCAGGATCAACAGCAATAGCCATCATCAAGGTGTCCCTGTACTTTCCTGTTATGAAAGTGCCATCAACAAGTACGACTAGCCGACAAATCTGGAATGCATGTTCCGTTTGCGCAAACGACCAGAACACACGATAGAGGACATGCCTCAATGGGTCCCGAAAAAACATCCCTCCGGTGTCCACAAACCATTTTAAGCTAGGGTTGTAATAATGCATTGCACATAAGATGCGGGGCACCCTGTTGTACGCTTCCTCCCAAGTACCCCATCGAATCGCCAGAGCAATTTGCTTAGCACGCCAAGTCTTTCTGTACGTCACATCGTACCTAACGAATCCAGATATGGACTGTTGTAAAGAAGACACCGAGATGTCGTTGTTGTCATCAACGAGCCCTAATATACGACGGGCAAGGTAACGTGCAGTGAGCTGCTGATGATTTTCCTTCCCCTATTGTCTAGGTAAGTGTGGGGTTCAACGACTTTAGTTATCCTCCACTTGCCATCACTCTGTCTCCTTCGTGCATTTAACCTCCACAGACAACCATTTTTGCATATCAAGTGGTACCTCAACTCCTGGTCCGAATGAGTGATGGTGTACGGTCTATGGTGGTACACAGCATAGTCCTGAAGGAAGAGTTTCATCTCTGACATTGTGTTGAATATCATCCCCTTCCTAAGGGTTTCTGTCTCATGGTTATACAATGAATTCCTACACATCTGGAGACCGGTATCACAAACTGCCATATCCATCATGCTGACATCCCTATAGTTTGGAATGCCCCTGAAAGGTACGTTCTTGGACCTTAGTTGCTCAAGCTCCGTCGCTGTGTAAGGTGGTGGTGGAACATACTGCTGCACTTCGCTAATTCTGGCCCATGAATCATAGGGGATATCATCTGTAGCCAAATCTGTGACTAGTCTACCCTGAGCATGGACACCTTGCAAAACCTCAGTTGGTACTGGTAATGGCATAGTATGTACCGGTACTGGCATGTCATCAGCCGTTGTTGCCATAGCATCTGTACCTCCTTGGTCATCATCAGAATCGTCTGAATCACTGCTAACTACATCACCGATCCTGTCCTCCTCCTCCTGCTCCTCTTCTTCCCGTTCGAACTCATTTACATCGAAGTTATTGCTTATACAGCCTACTGCAGTTGAATGAAACTGCTCCTGCGTCAACTGACCGTCCAAATCCATGTTATCGTGAGTTGCTTCCCCTTCAACCCCTAATTCTTTTTCATTGCCTTCAAAACCATCAATGGACGGGCCGTCCTGAACACCATATATCCTGTACCCATTCTCCACCACCACCTCAGCCATGGGCACATTGGAACCTTAGAGAACCCTAGTGTAGCGGGACCAGTGAGCAGGGTCACGCAAGGGCATGAGGACATAGTGTGCCCTAGTCTTCCCAGTATCAAACCTCCCCTTTAGTGTGAAATCACCGCCAAACTTTATATTCAAACGGACACAAAAGTCGTTGAAGCTAGGAGGTTCATCAAACCATTCCAATTCTTCTTCCATATCCTCAAACATACCATCCTCTCTCCTAACACTTCCTCCGTACAAAACTCTAACACAACAATCCATCTGCAGAAGCATTTCAAGAAACTTCATTGAGTCGTCGAAATCATCGTACGTAATGTCCATACTAACATTAATATATTTTTTAACTATAACTATACTGACTAATAAAATATTAACATCTATACAAGGCATACTATAACTGTACTAACTAAACTACCTAACTTTATTACCTATACTAACTTATTATATTACGTATACTAACTAAACTATCTAACTTTACTAACTATACTAACTATACTTTAATAATTTTACTACTTTTATTAACTGTGTTAACTACATTAGTGGAGTACCTCGTTGCAGCGCGTAAGACCGGACCGGGAGGCACGGGCGCAGGGCAGCCGCCATGCGTGACCGGAGGTTCTGGTCGGAGGGGGAGGCGCGCCGGCGTGCGGGCGCGGCGGCCGCACCCGCACGCCGGCGGCCTAGCTGCCTGGCTGGCGTGGGCGGGCGGACACGGCTGGCTTGCTGGTGCGGGCAGGCTGGCTGGCGTGGGCGGACGCGGCCGCGGCAGACGGCGTGCACGGCGGCGGGCAGGCGCGGGCGAAGGCGGGCGCGGCGGCCAACCTTGTTGCGCTACTCGGAGAACGGAGACTGCTCGGGCACGCGGGCCGCGGCAGAGGTTATACCCGGCGCTGCCGCGCCATGGATCAGGGCGCGGCACTGCCGCACCAAGATCGGTGGCGCGGCAGAGCCCTGCCACGTCAGCGGCCAGCGTTTCTGGTCGCCGCTACGTTAGCCCTCTGCTGCGCCACCATGCATGGCGTAGCACAGGCATTTGGCCGCGCCAGGGCAATAGGCGCGGGCAAAAGTGTTAGTTTAAAAAAAACGAGACTGTTAGATTTAAAATTAAGTTCGAAAAAGTGTTAAAATAAAAAAAAATTCACTCCTGCCAGCACTTAGCACCCGAGTACGTGTTGACCTTCAGGTCCACATGGCAGACCGATACCTACGCATGTGGGATTCTCATCCTAATGGTTGTTACAGGGAAGAACGATGACCACATCACTGACCGGGTCTGGCGCCTTCACCGGGGAGGGGAAGTTGCTTGAGGCTGTGGACGCTGGCGTACTCACCACAGATGACGCAGAGGACGACCAGCTGCAGGATGGCAACGTCCTTCTGGATGCTGAGTGTCTCCTGGCCTACACCAACCCGAACATGTCCAGTCACCCAAGCATGGTGAAGGCAGCGCAAGTCATTACCAAGTTAGCGCCAACGCCGGAGGTTCCTCTTGAGAGACCCACATTCATGTGGCCCCCCTCAAGATTGACGCGCACGCAACTCTGTGTACAACACCACGTTAAGTAATTGTGATGAGAGCTGTGAGCACGGTCGAGATGGTACAGGTCAGCGACAGCCAGGAGTATGCTCAGTCTGCCGCCACTGGAGGACATGGTAAGTAGCACACTAGCAACACATGTTTGGACAAATTAAAATGCTCATTGTGCGTTTTTGTGTGTGATCCTCATTTCCTGTGGCCTCTAAAGCACGGTCGAGATAGAAGTTGACTGCATGGCTAAGTTTGTTTGTTTTTTCCATCTTCCTGATCTGGAGACTGGACCTCTGTTTGTGTGTTACATCATCAGCCTTCAGGATTTAGGGAGCACGGGCTCTTGTTTATGTGCTTTGGGATGTTGAAATTAATGCAAAGATTCTGGTGTTTGAAACGGAATTTTAGTGTGTTATTTGTACTTTAAGTTATTACTATTACAAAATTTTGTTTCCAAGATTTCTTCCTTTAAGATAATCTTCAGACATGTACAGTAGTTATTGATTGTTCTTTTATTTACTTTTCCATTCATTCGATATTTCTTTTTGCACTCCTCTGGAGCTCAGACTAGAGGGAAGATATTTAGACCTCAAGTCAAATTGTGTTTCCTTTTTGTGCAGCAGTTTTGCTTAGTCTTCGTGTAAGACCGTAAGTTTTGTGCATACGATATCTTGTATACCGTAGAGGGCTGTTGTTAATATGACAGATGAAGTATAATGATATCATTTATTTTTGCCAATTCCACTTTTACCATATCTGCTAACAGCCTATCACAAGCCTTTACTCACAAGTAAGTTGGGATCGGCTCACTGCTCACATGATATCCCCCAGGTTTCAAAATGTAAAGAGCAATTTGATTTCCTTATTCAATTTCAACAATACCCGATCAAAAGGCGCAGTTTCAACTCAGGGTTTAGGATCATCAAAGTAGTGGAAATCATCACATAATGACTTATAGTGATTCAGTTCTGTGTGTAAACCGTTTTCAATTCAGGCGTACGTAATCGTCAAGTGGGATAAGCATAAACGCCTAAGCCTCTATTTAGTCGGAGAAATGGACTAGTAGAGATAAAAACGGGGCAGTTAGCGCTTGGACGTCCGTCCGCAGGACACGTATGGACGCTCCTCCCGTTCAAGTGTACCACCATGCCCGTCCCTTCCCCGCGTAAGAGAAGCGCGCCCGCCACGCTCGTGTAATAGGAGCGTGCCCGCATAATAGGAGAGCCGTTACCCCTGTCGCACTGTAACGGAAGCAGGAGAGCGCTCGCCGCACTCTCGTAACAGGAGCGCGCCCGCGTAATAAGAGCGTCGTTACTCCCGTGGTCCTGCCGCACCTTAACAGAAACAAGAGAACGCCCGCCACGCCCCACGTCACCTGCCACATCCTCGTCCCGGCTACACCTGTGCTCGACCACACTCCTTTCCCCGCAGCGCCCTGTCCTCTGCCGGGCTAGATCTCCGCCGTCCGCCACGCTCCGCTCCCGTCTTGTCTCATGTCATTGCAACATATGCAACATTTAGTGCTACTTTTATAACATTCAGATGAAACACCTGCAACATATGTCTGAAACACTTGCAAAACATCTGAAAACACTTGAAAGCCATTGCAAGCATATGCAACATCCATATAAAACACTTGCAACATATGCGTGAAACATATACGATATCCAGATAAAACCCTTGGAACACATGTCTGAGGAACAAATGAAACATTTGGAACAGATGTTTGCAACATGCGTGTATAGCCATTACAATTGCAACATATGCAACATCCGATCTACTTTACAACATTAATATGAAACACTTGCAACATACCTCGCTTGCAACATGCGCTTTCAGAAAAAAACCTAGCACGGGCGAGCGGGCGGAGCAGTGCACGCCCGGGATCCGCCTCTAGGTTGCGGTGGAGAAGGAGGATGGCCCCCGATGAGCGGCTACGCTGCCCCTAGCGATAGGGAGGCTGCGATGCCCCCGGCGAGCGGCATGCACCCGTAGTGGAGGCGACAGTGGCGATCGAGTGGGTGCGGGCTCCCACGGCGAGGCGCCCCCGTGCTACATAAGGCCATGACAAGCGGCCCCTGTGGTGAAGAAGGCGAGCGGTGGGCAGGCGACGTGGTGGAGGCGCCTGGATGGCACGGTGAATTCCGCAATGGGCAACTGGACAAGCGCCCTGTTCGTTTGGGCTTGTTTAGCTGATAAGCTATGGCCAAAAGTACTGTTGGCTGGTTTGGTGTAAGAAAAAAATACTATTCATTGGCTGGAAAAGACTTATAAACCATACAAGCCCAAACGAACCGGACGAGGAGGCCCGGCCGGGACCGCCGTCCCAGGACTAGGAAAAATGATGGCCCCCATGTACGTATACACTAGTAGTAATAGAAAGGAAACTATACGCCAGATCTCCGACTCCCTGTTTCCCGTGACCGTGATCACGCCGCAGCCCGCTCCGCAGACCACACGAGTCGCGACGCGACCTTCCGCTTCCTGCGCGTGCGGCGTGGGCGCGTGAGGGGTCTGGCGGGCGGCGGCGCTCCAGCAGAGCAGAGAAGGCAGGCGGCAGCAAGGGTCCTAATCTCACCTCTCCAGTCTCAGGCCCACGTGATCCCTATTTCTCTCGTCCCTGTTCGGCAATTGGCGATCGGCAGTTCCAAGTTCTAACAAGCTGCAGAGGCGCCAGGCGCCAGGCCGGCAGCATAGGAATCTGAAATTTATTTAATCTCTACTTTATGAAATTATGTAGTTATTTGATCCCTACTTTATGAAATTATATAGTTACTAATTGTTTCTCTAAATTTTAATAGTACCATGTCATAAAAAAAAGTATGCTTCTGGCAACGACAAAAGAATGAAAAAAAAAACGAATAGATGATTTGATACCATCACAGAGAGGGGTTCTTCATAAATTTCTTAAGAGTAATACAATCACTTTAAGAGACCCAGATGCATTGTTGGATGAGATTGATATTGACACCATCATCGATGACTTCACATGAAGGAATGTTAGAAGAAATTTTTACGGTAATTTAATATGTATACAAATTATTTCATATGAATATTACTTTTGCATTCAGTTCACTTCTTATTAGTTATATTTTGTATATTTTTGTGTATATACTACTAATGGATAGTACCAGTAGTATTATCATGTTTATATAAAAAGACCTAAAATTTTAGTTTTGTTCTGGGTCCAAATAAAAGAAACTTAGGACCGGTCCTGACAAGGAGGAAGACACACGACAGTTGTTTCGGATGGACATGGATCACGAAGAACACGTCCGGACTGACCGATACCGTCAGTGGAGCATTACCGTCACTAGGCGGGCGGGTCCACCTAGGGCCCACTACAGTGAAGGCTTCCGGCCCGTGTATGCAACTTTTGTACATAGAATCCAGAAGCATTGCGCATCGGCCCATGTATCGTCTCCCTGCGAAAGTGGAAGGAAGGTGCGAGGAGTCTGGCTCTGGCCGTCTGGCGGCGGGGTGATGGCTGGGAGCTGAAGCACAGTGGGCAGCGCCCAGCGGCGGCCGGCGGGCAAACGCTTGTTTGGTAGGGTCGCCCCCTGGGACCACGCTCTCATCTCCCCTGGGACGAGCTTTACAAGGACGTCTCATAAGTGCGATGATGAAGTGATGGTACCTTGGGAAAGATCTATCATGTGGTGGTGAGAGTGAGATGGGACGTCCTTGTAAAGGTCGTCTGAACAGTCGAGATCCTCATAGCTCCCCTTCGGAATTGCATTGTCCAATCCACTCGAGTTTTTCTCGAGTCAAAAGTTCAGCGGAAAAACTGGATCAAGGTATCAACTTTTCCTTGCATTATATTGCCACTGTTCTTGTCAAGTCGTATTCATTGATATTGTTTTGACTAGTACGTCCACTACATGCTATATGTTTAACTAGTACGATTTACTGATCCGAGCTAGCTAGACACACATGGTTAGTCATAGTAAGAGCCGATCGAAATTCGTGAGTAAGAAAAGTGTAAGATTGGGATGTCAAACTTCTAAGGATCCGTTATACATGAATTTTACGGGAACCATACAGAAACAGAAATTTCACAAGAATGTCTTCAATTTCACGTAAAAGAGCTTTGTTACTGTGCTTAGCAGGAACCGCGAAAACCGCCTCCCTGCGGTCGCCGCAGCCCCTCTCTGCTGCTCCAAACCGGCGGCCGAGGCGGAAGGTGCGCGAGAGGATCCTCGTCGCTCGCCTCGCCGCCGTCGGTTTTCCCAGTGGTTGCTGGCGCCCGCTTGCCAGGGCCATGCCCCTGGGAGTGCGAGCAGTACGGTTGTTTTCCGTGTCCCCGTCTTCCCGATGAAGCAAGCCAACGCGTCGCCGACGGCCGTTGTGACCAAATCGCCATCTGATAATCGGAGGTTTGGCACTACCTCTGATCTGTGCAGACTGCAGCCCACACCAGGAGACTGCAGAGCGGAGCCGCGGAGGCCAGTACCCATGAAGGAGCAAGCCACAGGGTGCCTCATTCCTGTCTTCCTGATTCCAAATTCCTATAGTCTAAAGACCTGGACATTGTGTGCATAATTAAGCTTCTATGCTATTTTGAGCAACTACGAGCAGTAGAGAGAAATTTTGGTTTACCTTTTTCTGTTTCTGTTCTTTCTTGGTGTTGTGAGTGATTAGTACCTGAATGAAGGTCCAAATAGCTCAGTATAGAACAGGTTTTCTATGCAGAGAAGGAATCTAGATTTTCGTTGCAAAGAATGATTCACGTTGGGAAGCTGCTGGATTGTTCCTTTCGTATACGAGGGATCTGCGGGGGGCCGTGTGCTCTAGGGAACCTCCGCGCCAGAGCCTGTGCTGGCGAGCCGCGCTTGGCAGGGGGCCGCCGCACCGTCCGCAAAAAGATGACGGAGAGAGCTGCAGGATACGATAAGAAGAGAGAGAGAGCGAGCGTACACCAGAGATGACGTTCCCTGCCCACATATTATAGGTTTCGGCCTACAACTTAAGTTGCTCTAGTTTTTTTTCCCAAGCGCTATAAAATTTCTCCACATAAAAACGTAAGATTCAGAAAAAGCTCTAGCCTATCTAGTGAATTTATAAGGCATGAAAATGTAAAGATGTTTAGATTTGACACATGAAAAACACAAGAATTTTTTATATAAAGAAGTAAGCAATAGCTTAGGCATACAGCTTATAAAAAAAAATCATCAATAGCCTCGTATGTAGGTCATCTCATGCAATGTCATGTATAATTCTTTTACAATGTGGAAGAGAGAATGCAAAAGAAAGAGGAAGTTGTTTCTAAAACAACGGTTTTATGAGCCAAACTTTTTAGGATTACAATACTACTCTGTTGTATCATTATACGAGTTGTCATTGTTATGCTACTCACAACATTCTTTTTTTCCCTATGCATTGTATACTTATTACAAGATGACTTAAAAGACAATCCATTGTAGAAGCTTTTCTTAAGTCATTTATTTCAAGTTTATAAATCAATGCATGAACCATTTATGAGACATCATCGATGTACTTGCTCTTGTTTTAATATCTCCAAAACTCCTATGTATTAACTAATTTGATATGAATTTCAAAGAAGGGATCTTGATGTAATTGTCTCGAAAGCAGCAATTGTCATACTTTCTATAGAGATTTTCATTTTTCTTTTAAAAAATTCTTCAATTTCAAAGGGGCCTTATGATGGTCAAATCCAAAGCTGGGGTTCGGTTTGGTAATCATGCGATTACTATAATGTGAACTGGGCCGTTTCTGCCTCCTCTTAATGAAATACGTGCCTCGGCATGGTCACAAAAAAAAGTGAGACACATCAAATCAAATTGCATTTAGGGCATGAACATTAACATATTAAATCCTCGCTCTTACTGCTCATCCATTCCAAAATATAGGTAGCTTTAGTTTTGTCCTAGATTAAACTTCTTTAAATTTGACCTAAGTTAGAAAAATGCATAAACATCTACTCCTATAACATTAAATTGGTTTTCACTAAATCCACCATGAAATATATTGCTTAGTAGATTTCAGTATGTATATTTTCTATAAACTTGGTAGTAGAGAAATTTGACTGATGACAACTAAACAATAATCTACATTTGGCAAGGGAGGTAATAACGAGTTCTTAAATTTCAATCCGGTATCTAAGCTCGTTGAAAGCCTTGAAGGTAAAGATGGGAATATAGATGGAAGAGCTTTTGCACGAGTTGGTGCTTGGGTTCCACTGTACCTAACGGTGTCGGCAACACACATGGCTTTGCACAGATGCTGCAGCTAGTTACCGCACATGAAAATCTTGGAAGCGATATTTCCATGATCGGAAAGATTCGTAACGAGGACGACACCAACCCAAGCTAAAGTTCGATCTGTGATCATTATTGCCCACGCCCACCACTACCGGAGACTGTGTAGTTACCGAGTGCCCAGAAAATTACCGAGTGTTAAAAGTCGGGACACTCGAAAAACATTTATTACCGAGTGCCAACACTCGGAAAACATAAACACCCGGTAGTAGACCTCTTTACCGAGTCGGAACACTCGGTAACCTCAAACACTCGGTAGAACTACAATTTTACCGAAGGGGCGCACTCGGTAAAAAGAGACACTCGGTATTGAGCTGCCACGTCTTCTAGTATACCAACCGTGCGCCAAACGGCGTCACGGCATGACATGTTTGCCGAGTGTAGAAGTATTTGCACTCGGTAATAATAAAGTTTTACCGAGTGTAAGTTAACAACACTCGGTAAACACTATCTTTTACCGAGTGTACTAGCGCAACACTCGGTAAAATTCAACCAAATTTCTTGTTTTTCCCTTCATTCTTTTTCCTCTATCCACATATGATATTTAGTACTCCATTCCAAAATATGGTGTTTATTTCGATTTATTTACTATATTTCACAAAATTTTCATTCTTTATGATAATTAGATACATATCGTGTAAATTTAATTGTAATAATGAAAATCAAACTCGATAAATCACGAGATTGGAAGAATTAACATTGAAGCATACATCTATATTATAGAAAAATTTTCATAACGTTTCGGAAGTATTTTTACATTCGTCGCTGCCGAACCGGTACATCTCCCAAAGAGACACTAAACATTCACAATGACGAATAGGATTTCTATTAAGAGTGAAATTCAACATTATGATTTGAACTTGGAATTTTTTAGATAGTAAATAGATGATATGAAATAGTTCGTGTGAAAGTTTGATGAATTTTAGGATTAAATTGGCATTTTTTCTTTTTTGTTTTGCATGAAATAATGGATACAGTTACCGAGTGTGACCTGAAACACTCGGTAAAGGTTCCACGGCCCACTTCTACCGGCTGCCATGCTTCTGTTTACCGAGTGCCGTAGATCTGGGCACTCGGTAAACATGTACCAGGCCCACATGTCACTGGGCTGCCGTACTTCTGTTTACCGAGTGCCGTAGATCTGGGCACTCGGTAAACATGTACCAGGCCGCCAGACTCTGACTCGCCTCGCCCTCCACCCGAGACTCCGACTCGCCCTCCACCCGAGACTCCCGCGACTCGCCCTCCACCCGAGACTCCGACTCGCCTCACGCGCCGCCGCCGTCCACCCGCGACTCGCCTTGCCATCTCCCACCTGGCCCTCCACCCGCGACTCGCCTCACGCGCCGCCGCCGTCCACCCGCAACTCGCCTCACGCGCCGTCCCGTGACTCGCCTCACGCCTCGCCTCCAGCTTCATCCACGGACGTCGCCCGCCCACCCACCCGCCGTCAGCCGGACGCCTGGCCGCCCCCGCGTCATCCGCAGGCCGGGAAGAAGGCCGTCCGCCCCAGCGATCATCAGGTCAGTTCAGTTCCAAGACTCCATCTTCTACCTCCTGTCATTGCCAGCAGCCCACGAGGCCGCAGCCGCGCCGGGCAGCATCCACGCTAGCGGCAGGCTGGGGCTGGGGCACGCAAGCCTGCGATGGACAGAGGAGATGAGAGCGCGAGGTAGAGCCCGTTACGGATAGTTCCACTCGCTAATTGATCTTCAAACGATTTACAGTTCATGATCTGCCCTTTATTTTCTATGATGATTCCATTCTCGGTTGTCTCCGTGTTAATGTCTATATTTGAATTAACTTTAACCAAGTGTTACATATACAAATGGAAAAAAAAGAGGGGCAGAAATTCATTTCATGCTTGCATTTTGTTAGCAGGGAAAAGAAGGGCAGATCAGCGGGGTGCTGCAAGAAGCTTACACGCCGTTGACGGGGCAGCAGTAGGTGCTCGGTGACGACGGTGCCGCCGCGAACGAGCGGGCCAGCTGGGAGCGGTGGGTGCCGCAGATGCTTTAGGCGGCAGACATTGCTCCTCCTGTCTGGTGAGCTTCACTGGGAAGAGAGTGGTGTTCCTCATCAAGCAGCTCAAGTCCGGCATACTCGTGTCTGGTGAGCATTGCTCCTCCTCGTGGGTAAATGCTACCTCCTAAACAAGACAGAATAATGGCTGATTTAGAAAGGATGAGCCACACTATACATAGGCTAGGAATTAGTATACTCCTCCATGATCAATACTTACATAAGCAATGCCGTGTGAAAACTAATCTCAATTCTCATTTGATATCTTCTATTATAGCTAGGTCAACTACCACGCTGGGATCCAAGTATCCTACTACGTTGATTTGGCATCTAATATAAGCAATCTTAAACAAAATCCAGAGAGTACAATATCTGTCAGCTTATCATGAGTTACAGTCATGGGTCATTCAAACAGACAAGACCATGAAACTTACCTTCCTGCTAGGTTGGTCCCTCTTTTTTTTTTATTAATGAAACCACCTTCACAGATTGACTCATGATGAACTGATGATTGGGCTGCCTGTACTGATGTAACACAAATACAGTATATTTATTCAGGAATCTGCACTCAACAAGAACGGTATTATTAGCCTGAACGATACTTCAAAACAATTTCAGCATCATATGACAGAAATTTTTTTAACAGACCCCTACTTTTAACTGCAAGCAAGAATTTCAGCAAAAAAAAATTAACGCTAAATGTGTTGTTGGGAGATTGAAACAATTTTACTATGATGAATAACTGCAGCCAAGCAAACTTTTGCAATTTTTTTTCCATAGTAAAACACAAGTAGCACTCTCTAAGTTTAGGGCACTAGCTCAATAGCTTTAGGATTACAGATACACATCTCACTCAATGCTTTATGTAAACTTAAGTTTTAGCTGGATGACTACCTTTGCCACAATTTTGGTTCACCCATTTTTTGGCCCTATAGGCACCTTCATGTCCTGTAATTTCTGTAAACTCCAGCACAGTTGCAGTGAGTGAAAAAGCTAATAATAGGATGCAATCTATCTGAAATCTTAACTAATGTACAGCTTTACCATTTTAGAGTGTACTCTACTAGTTATGTTTTCTCCAAAACTTATGTTATAAACCTAGCATTGTAATATGATTCAACACAGTACAATATTGCTCAGAACATCAAAACGACAAATATTGCAGACAACATGAAATACTGATCACAGCCCCTAAGCATTCAGAATTGACAATGAATTTTGTACACAAGGATCAAATTTCTAATGAGGCAGAAATAACCAGAGATCCATAAAATTTGTCATGATGTACACATGAATGTAGGAGCACACCAATACATTGTTAGCAATTTGACAATGCTTAATGCTCATTGTCACCAGATTTGGTGAAGTGCAAGAGAAGTACAGCTCTTTTCGACTTTTACAATCAATATTTATGGACTTAGATAATTGTTGATGTAAGACTGATGTTAGTGAATTTATCCTGAAAAATACTTGCATATAATTTTTTTGTTTGGATTTTTTATTTTTGCAGAAATTACCTGTAAATGTGTTATCTTGTTGAACTTGTGGATGTACTCCGTAGTAAACAACTTGTAGTTGTGATCAGGGAAAGTACATAGACTTTAATAATACATTACAACAATTAATAAAATTAGAATGTTACAACCTATGCATGGCAGGACTGAGCATGCATTTTGTTAAAAAAAGGACTGAGCGTGCATATAGTGTGAGCTCATGTGAACCAACCTAAAATTAGAATGTTCGGTTCGTTCTGTGTGAACTGTGAGAGGTATGATTATGAAGAACTTAGGATGGCTGTAAACAGTTTCATCTGTAGGACTGTAAACAGTTTCTCTAGCACTACTACTCTATTGCTCTAAACTGCAATATCGTCTATATGTTAGGATGGATGACCGTCAGTGGATGTACGCGGGCTATCAGAAGAGGGGTCAATACACAAATGAATGGATTGAGAAGGCCAATGATTTCATGACGAAGGCATTTGCAAACGGACGGCGACATGCCTGGTGTCCCTGTAGGAAGTGTAAGAACAAGGCAATGAAAACATATGAGGAGATGAGTAAAGATCTTGTCAACAATGGATTTGTAGAGAACTATACCCGGTGGACCATGCATGGTGAACGCCATCGTGCGAGAGAAGAGGTCGTGAGACAACGGATCGAGGAGTTTGATTCTGAAGCCGGGGTGGCAGAAATGTTAAATGACCATGACATGGCTTTCGATGAAGGAAGTGCAGAGCAGGAGCCAGAGCAAACTGCAAAGGCGTTTTACGCCATGTTGGATGCGGCACAACAACCCCTTCACGGGCGCACCAATGTTTCTAAACTGGATGCCATTGCACGTCTAATGGCTGTGAAGTCCCAGTTTAGCTGGAGTAGAGAATCCTTCGATCAACTGTTGACAGTAGTTGGCACCCTACTTCCGGATGATCACGTTCTGCCAAAGAACACATATGAGTCAAATAAAATCCTTCGTGCACTCAAGATGTCGTACGAGCAGATACATGCTTGTCCGAACGGATGCATCTTATTCAGGGGAGAACATGCTGACGATAAGTACTGTCCGAAGTGTAAGGCATCTAGGTACATTGAGTTAGAATCTGGTGATGGTCGGAAGACGCAAACAAAAGTCGGCGCAAAGATCCTGAGGTACCTTCCTTTCATACCGAGGATCCAACGGCTTTTCATGAGCGAGGAATCCGCAAAACAGATGACGTGGCACAAAACTGGACGCCGATACACTGACAAGATGATACATCCGTCCGATGGTGAATCATGGAAAAGCTTCGATCGGAAGCATACCGACAAAGCTGATGAGGCTCGTAATGTACGCATTGCACTGGCAACTGATGGGTTCAATCCTTATGGAATGGGTTCTTCACCATACACATGTTGGCCCGTATTCGTCATCCCTCTCAACCTCCCACCTGGCGTCGCCTTTCAACGGCAAAATATTTTCTTGTCACTTATAATTCCAGGACACCCGGGGGCTAATATGAGTGTGTACATGGAGCCTTTGATAGACGATTTGGTCCGTGCATGGGACGAAGGGGTAGTGACATACGACCGATTCACAAAGACAAACTTTAGAATGCATATTTGGTACCATTATTCCATGCATGACTTCCTGGCTTATGGGTTATTTTGTGGCTGGTGTGTTCACACGAAGATGCCATGCCCGATATGCAAGTCAGCTGTGGAGTTCTTTCGGTTGGAGAAGGGGGGCAAGTTTTCTTCGTTTGACAAACATCGACAATTCCTCCCTCTTGACCACCCATTCAGGAGAGACAAGAAGAACTTTCGAAAAGGTGTCACAGTGGAAGACTCTGCACCGGAAATGATGACAGGTGCCCAGGTTCTTGAGATGTTAGATGGTCTTGTGGTCGACAATGAAAAGGGGGGCTTCGTGGGATATGGAAAAGAGCATGCCTGGACACACAAGTCGTGCTTGTGGAAGCTTCCTTACTTTAAGGACCTCCTTCTTCCACATAACATTGATGTAATGCACACTGAAAAGAATTTCGCCGAGGCGGTCCTTCACACAATCATGGACTGGGAAAAGTCAAAGGACAATGTCAAGGCTAGATTGGATCAAGCAACGCTGTGCGATAGACCAAAGCTAAACATGTTGCCTCCCTTACGCGGGAAGTCATGGAAGAAGCCTAAGGCCGACTTCGTCCTAACGAGGGCCCAAAAGAAAGAAGTTCTTCAATGGTTTCAATCGTTGATGTTCCCTGACGGGTATGCAGCGAATTGGAGGAGGGGTGTGAACTTAAGTACCATGCGAATCACAGGGCTGAAGAGTCATGATTACCACATATGGATTGAGCGCCTTCTTCCGGTGATGGTTCGTGGCTATTTCCCTGATCACATCTGGCGAGTGATGGCAGAGTTGAGCATGTTCTTCCGCAAGCTATGTGCTAAGGAGATATCTCGGACCGAGATTGAAGAAATGGAAAGAATGGCCCCGGTGTTGCTCTGCAAGTTGGAGA
This sequence comes from Miscanthus floridulus, assembly GCF_019320115.1. Lineage (NCBI taxonomy): Eukaryota > Viridiplantae > Streptophyta > Magnoliopsida > Poales > Poaceae > Miscanthus > Miscanthus floridulus. Next base: position 190,993,285 of record NC_089580.1, read on the forward strand.
AGATCTTTCCCCCCGGCTTCTTCAATCCGATGCAACATTTGCTCTTGCACCTACCATATGAGGCAAAAATGGGGGGCCCTGTGCATGCCCGTTGGTGCTATCCAATTGAGCGATGCCTAAAGGTTCTTAGAACAAAATGCAAAAATAAATGCAAAATTGAAGCTTCCTGTGCAGAGGCATCCATTGTGGAGGAGGTGTCATACTTCACAACAAGATACTATGCCGACAACCTTCCTAACGTGCATAATCCACCCCCTCGTTACAATGCTGCCGACAATCAGTCGACCCTCAGCCTTTTCCGAGGGCAACTCGGAAGTGCAAGTGAACCTACCTTGAAGATGTTGAGCCTAGAAGAGTGGCGCTCTATCCAGCTGTATGTGTTGCGGAACCTTGAAGAGGTTGGCCCGTACATTGCGTAAGTTTTACACAAACTTGTTTCTTTTCTTGTCAGTATTTCGCATGCACCCATCCAACCCTCTTGTTAACGGCCGTTACAGCAAATTTGTTCTCCTCTACCATCGTCCATCACGGAGGGAACCCACCGAAGCGGAAGTTGAAACCCTTCTAAGACATGGCGCGGGAGAACGAAATCCCACTTTTATTTGTTGGTTCAAGGAGGAGGTAGTGTTCAATTTCATTTGTTGTTTGTACTTAACTCTCAACTTGACAAATATATAACGAATCATCCTACTTGAACTAGCAGGCCAAAACTGACGTGTCTATGAGTGCCGAGTTGAGGCAAGTTGCCAATGGATTTGAATTTAGGGTCAAGTCATTCTCTGTGTACAATGTCAATGGATATCGCTTTCACACAACTCGACATGAGCAGCGTCGGCCGAATCGAAGAACCACAAATACCGGTGTTTTCACGTCAGGCACAGATGGGTTGGACTACTATGGAATAATTGAAGAAATATACAAACTCAAGTTTCCTGGTTGTGTACCTCTTCATCCTGTCATATTCAAATGCCATTGGTTTGATCCCAAAGAAGTGATAAAGACCCCTGAGCTTGGGTTAGTCGAAGTTCTAAAGTCATCCGTCTTGTTAGGAGACGACGTGTACATTGTGGCCCAACAGGCCACGCAAGTTTATTATCTCTCATACCCGTGCCAAACCAAAGACCGTCTTAAGGCGTATGATGTTGTGTACAAGGTATCGCCGCATGGTAAAGTACCCGTCCCAAACGATGATGATTATAACATCGATGCAAACACATATGACGGAGAGTTCTTTCAAGAAGAAGGATTAGAAGGGAGTTTTGAGATTGTCTTAGATGTAGATCTCGCAGTGGAAGTAGACAATGATACGATCATTGTTGACGGGGATGATGGAGAGGAGGTTCACAACGCGAAGGACTTGTTATTACTTGAGCAACACCATTCAGGCAGTGTCGCTAGTGATGAGACTTTGAGAGACGATCATAATTACGTCGACAATAGCGATGATGAGATTTTTGGCCCACCTATCGATGATCTTGATGATTATTTCTAGTACATGTAAGATCTGTAGTACTTATGGCAATTTTATACATGTATGATACATTTACTTATTTTGCATCTCTTTTATACATGTATGATATATTTACTTATTTTGCATCTCTTTTATACATGTATGATACATTTACTTATTTTGCATCTCTTTTATACATGTATGATACATTTACTTTTGTATATGCGTACTGATAGTTTATTCCTTTTGTTGCAGGTGATTGATGGTGGGCGGTGGAATCAGGAAGCTTAGGTCGGTTATGACCTTACTGGCTGGTGGCGAGGGGTCCAGCCAGGGTGGAGGAGGAGGGCGTGCACAGACTGAGGGTGGAGGGCGTGCCCAGGGAGGAGGAGGAGGACGACGACGAGGGCGTGCCCAGGGAGGTGGAGCCCAGGATGGAGGAGGAGCCCAGGGTGGAGGAGGAGGACGGCGACGACGAGGGCGTCGAGAGCCGACACCTCCTCCACAGGACGACGACCACGAGTTCGTAGCGGCCACGGAGGAGGATGAGGAGGAGGAGGAGACCAGGGAGGAGATAGCGGAGGCGGTGGAGGAGGCACGGAGGGAGGATGCTTCCGAGCGGGTTGAGCGCGAGGAGGATGCCGACTTGGTGGCAGAGGAAAATGGGGTGCCTACGGTTTGGATGCGAGGGTCGTCGCGCCTCCCAGACTTACCCATACAGAGACGGCCAGTGATTCGACCATCCGGAACTAAGTAAGTAATTTTTGCATGTTAACACTAATTCACAGGTTTTTAAGTTATAACAGAAACTAATATTCAATCTCAATAACTTTGTGCAGGGATTGGGAAATGGTGATCCCAGGGAGTCATTCTCGCCGAGTAAACAGGATCCTGGGTCTTCTGTGCAGGGCAAACTACCCCGGGATGGTGAGGATCGATGGTGTTGTGCAGCCCGCCATGAAGTGGTCCCACTGGCACGCCGCCAGCGATCAGACTGATCGAGCTAGCAGGTGTTATAACAGCAAGGCCGACCGGGTGATGAAAGAGCTGTGGGTACGTGTTCATCGCACTATGCTGATAATAACATCACATTAATTGTATATTACTGACTGTATTTGCTTGTAGGATTACTACACCTTGGCGGAGGGAGTACGTAGGGAGGACGCGGATGACGTGGTGAACAGAGTCTGTGTTCACCGAGTGCAGGACCTCTTCTACGAGACAAAGCTCCTGTGCAGAAGAATTTACCATGCCCGCAGAGGAAACAGAGTCACCAGAGCGCAGGCAGTGCACCTGCCCCTAACTAAGGAGCAATACTTGACGGTAAACATGAGATTACATCGTCTGTGATTAATTGCACTGAAATTGATTTATGATTTGTCATGTGCTCGTGTACATGCAGGTGCCTCCTGCTTGGTGTGCGGGGATGGACAACTGCTGGGAGGCCATTGTGGACACGTGGTTGAGTGAGGAGTACGAGCAATATCACGCCGTACGCTCACGTTGCCGTGCGATGATGCAGGGTTCCTCGCACAAACAAGGGCCCACTACCCTCAAGGAATATGCAGCCAGATATGTACGCGGATTTCATTTCGTTGTTGCTACGCTAACTTCTGAATGCATAATATCTTATTGTTGTGCTTCTTCCTACAGACGCGGTTCCACCCCGGCCAGGAGTGCGCCTCGTTCAAGGTATATGCCTTGGCACACAAGGGCAAGGCAAAGGACCCCGACCTCGTCTACAACCCGGAGGACCCGCCCGAGGCATACAGTAACCTGAGCGTGCACAGTCGCCTCAGCGAGTACACGGCGATGGCGAGAGAGATCCATGGGCCAGAATTTGATCCGAGCACCGCTGACCTCGAGGGTGACATCGTCATGAGGTTGGGACCAGGTAAGCCACACGGG